>NC_134353.1:844988428-845336428 GCF_048569485.1 Anomaloglossus baeobatrachus
TGTCCCCTGATCTGCAGGGATCTCAGTGGTAGAACATCTTTCAGTCGTATATTCTTTGTCCTTTGGGTAGATGATAAAAGTTTTTTATTATTGTTGGACAACTGTAATGTTACTTCCTTGTGATGCCTTATCTTCCTATTTGCATTCTACTTCCTAAAAATTAGTTTCACTTTTGTTTTCATCATTTCAAGCACTGAAATCTCCAGAAAAAGGAACTGCAGAAGAATGTTGTCCTTTTTTTTTTAACTGCTATTTTTTTGTAGCAATTATTTCCTTGAACTGAAAAATATTCGGTGAGTACCAAAGATATTATCTAAAAATGATGTATAGGTGCTTTGTGTGCTCCTAAAAGGGAACTTGTCAGCAGATTCATATGGCCTATACCATGGGCAACATGAATCCGAGATCAGCTTCTGCAATCTAAATATTTTACTCTGAAACGGAGAATATCATATATGAAAGTTGGGGATTAGGTGATAAGTGCAAGAGGCAGGTTCACCTAATTCCTGCTCATTGACCAGTCTCTTTAAAGGGAACCTGTCACCACTTTTTTGGTGTATAAACTGCGGCCACCACCACCGGGCTCTTATATACAGCATTCTAACATGCTTTATGTAAAAACCCCAGGCCGCTGTGAGAACATAAAAAACACTTTATAATACTTACCTAACGGTCACGCGGTTGGCCATATGGGCATCTCCGTTGTTCGGTGACGGCGCCGCCTCTTTCGGCCATCTTCGTCCTCCTTCTTCTGTAGCCAAGGTGCATGACGCGTCCAACGTTATCCACACTCGCCGGCATTCAGGTCCTGAGCAGGCGCACGTTGTTCTGCTCTTGTGTCGCCCGGGGACCAGGGGGGTACTCAGATCCGGGCCACAGAGTCACTTCTGTGGGTATCACGGTGGCGTGACCCGGTCTGTGATCCCAGGCTCCACAGTATAAAGGGATTTGGTAAGGGAGATTTATATTGTCCGTGACGCCACCCACGGCTGTGGTGATTGGGACACCACCGCTGCTCTGGACGAGGATCCCGGGAGTGATGGTATGGAGCAGCTAGATGTTAGTTCTCCCCTCCGTGGGTAGGGGGGTTGGTTGTCCCGGGGCCCGGTGATGGGGTAAGCAGGGAGCAGGGCGCAGTGCTGCAGTGCGGTGCCCGAGGGCACGGGTGTACTCAAAAGTAAGTCACACAGAGTCACTGGTAAACTAGGAAGTGCTGGTGTCCGCAGCCTTCGGTACGGGGGTGTTAGTGTCCCACACACGGTGCAGCAGCCCTTGTTGTTCTTTCCCTGCAGCCAGGTGCCTTTCTCTCCACTCTCTTCCTCTTTCTCCTCAGCTGGGAACGGGGAATCCACTCCCCTGTAGTGATCCGGGTACCCAGGTACCGAGGGGCCACCGCCCTGCTCCGGCTACCTCTGGCCCCTTCCTCACTACAGCCTGTCCCGGCCCTCTCGGAGCACGCTTTGCTTTCAGCCTGGGAGCTACAGCTCCAGGCTCCACTTCTGTCTGCTTCTCCAACACTCTGCTCCAGCCCCTCCCCTCTGCTCTGCTTTTTCTCCTACCCTGGGGGAGGTGGTTTGTCTTGCTGCACTGGTGTGAGATCAGATTACCAAGGAGGATTAACTCTTTCTGTGACAACCTGGCTGTGCCAGGGCGTCACACACCCCCTTGGTAAAACACGGCCCGTCCTCGGGCCGTCTAGGCACCAACATTTATTAAAACTGGGAAAAGGAAAAATAAACACATTACAATCATACATCTTCCCACATCGGGAGGTACGTTTTCTAAAACTTTAAACCGTTCTGCCACCCCACACCTGCGGAGCAGATGGCCTCCTCCTGAACTTGAGGGCGTTCAACAGGGGTGACAGTCCATAAAACAGTTAACTTTTTAACTTGTGGGTAGCCGTCCATGCTCCACTACCACTGCCGCTGCCGCCACTCCCAGTACGGGGCACGGGTTCCGTGCTCTGCCTCCTGCTCAGAAGCCAGGCCCACTTGGATGCCCTCGGCGCCGGCTACAACCGGCCTCGCTAACTGCC
The DNA here is from genome assembly GCF_048569485.1 of Anomaloglossus baeobatrachus. Taxonomy (NCBI): domain Eukaryota; kingdom Metazoa; phylum Chordata; class Amphibia; order Anura; family Aromobatidae; genus Anomaloglossus; species Anomaloglossus baeobatrachus. The sequence goes on from NC_134353.1 coordinate 844,990,467, forward strand.
GAGGGCTCCATCTCTCACTGGCCTGCTCCTCCTCTCTGCAGGTGCACTCCGGCTGCTCCACAGCCGTGACGGGGTACCTGGGAGCGGCTGGCGCCACATCTGGGGCAGACTAAACAGCTAAGATGAGCTAAGGAAGTGAAAGTAGAAAGAAGTAAAGTGGTAAAGGAGGAAAGCAAGAGTGGTGACAGAGAGAGAGCCTGAAGCGTCCAGCTGTGTGTAGGACCAGGTCAGCAAGGTCAGCAACGGCGGTGACTGTCTGGAGGGGGACTGTTTGGAAGTTCCTGGAAGGACCGCGGACGGGTAGTGGCCCGGCGGTCTGGAGCAGTGTTCCGAAGGACAGTCAGCACCAGGGCAGGGGCCTCTCGGACCCCGGCAAGGCTAGGAGTCGCCATAATTTGCCAAATCCGTCAGTGAAGGGGACGTAGATCCCCCAACAACCAAGTCCCGATTGAAGGCAACAGCCCAACCAGAGTAAGAGAGACACCGCCACCGCCAAGGCACCAGTCCCTCAGGGCCAGCGCCTGCAGGCAAAGAGTAGAGCTCCTCCGGCCCAGCTTGAAGCCGGGGAGCGGGTTACCGGTGGGAACCCATCGCGACCAACATAGAACAAAGGTGCAAGGAAAAGGGACATCACCGTCACCTACTGGGAGAGCAAGTGCAGCCGTCCGTGGGAACCGTCTTTCCAGCCGTGTGGTTTACCGTAAAACTGTGTCAACGTCTCAGGCTGAGTGAGTACCACAGTGCCGCAAGGCACAGCGCTGCCCCCGCGTCCCTGCGCTCACCAGGCCCTGCATCTCACATCTCATCACTGGGCCCCGGGATCACCAACCCCTACTGTTACGAACCGGTGCCGCCATAGCCGCAAGCAGCCTGCGGCGGTTCCTGTTGCGCCCAGGCGGTGGCTGCCGTTCTTGGCCGTGCCTCGGGTCGTCCAGTTGGCTGTTCCTTCCACCACGTCTAAGTGTGGAGAGGCGGCTAGTGCGCATGCGTGCGCCGATTTACCCCAGCCAAAGTTTAAGCCCGGTGTTTTGCCTAGTGAGCATGCTCAGCCTGTTTGTGTTATGTCTAAGATTAAGTCCTCAGTTCAGGCTACTGAGCATGCTCCCACAATTAACCCTAACAGCCTCTTTGCACAGGTACTTGGACTTCGTGCTGTGTCTAAGTTCTGGGATGTGCCTACTGAGCATGCTCAAACTGATAGTCTGCTTTCTAAGCCTGTGGCTCAGGCTACTGAGCATGCTCAGGCACTTAGTGCATCAGAGGCTAGGTCCGGTAAGGACCTCACTGAGCATGTCCGTGAGGTGGCAGGCCCTGATAGGGCAGAGGGTGTCAGGTGTCCTGATGACGTGGCAACTCCGGACTGGCTCGCAGAGGCCCGCCCCTATGATCTGGCACCTCAGTATTGGTCGTCAGACGATGACTGGTGAAGTGTTTGGGGCGTGGCTGCCATGAGGTCATCAATGACGTGGCGGTTCTGGATAGGTCACATGTGACGTCACTGATGACATGGCACTCTGCTATTGGACCTTGGTGGTTCCACCCTGGGTTTGGGGCGGACCCAGGTTATAAAAGGGGCTGGAGACAACATGGAGGGGCGCAGTCTTCACTTTTGCTCAGTCAGAGCACACCGCCATGTTAGAGCCTCATTGCGGCATAAGCCTATGTTGGGAAGCGGTAGGTAGGGTTAGGCGAACGATGCCTGTCACGCCAAGATTCGTGGCTCGGCACATCAGGGTCAGGCGCCGTGCTTCCCTCCTGCCGTTCCAGTCTTGCTATAGCAGCCCAGTGGCATTAACTGGGCTGCGGCTGCTGTGCTTCCTTTCCGATTGTGCTCCCTACGCACACGGACAACGCACCTGCTGCGCCACCTGTCCGATTGTGCCCCCTACGCACACGGACAACGCACCTGCTGCGCCACCTGTCCGATTGTGCCCCCTACGCACACGGACAACGTACCTGCTGCGCCACCTGTCCGGTTGTGCCCCCTACGCGCACGGACAGCGTACCCCAGGACCCCTGTGGAGTTAACAGGGTGTTCCTTATCCTCCTCGGCTTCCCGGTCAATGCTACTGGTGTACCCATCTGGCCTGACGTGTCCTACACACACGTGGCCAGGCGAGAGCTGGCCAGAAACGCTAATTGGAGGACCGCTCGGCCTGACGTGTCCTACACACGTGGCCGACAGGGCGCTTTCGTGGCGGTCTTCCGGTCAACGCTACCTGGTTACCACCCGGCCTGACGTGTTTCCTGCACACGTGGTTGGTGTAGCGCTAGGTGCACCAAAACGCTAATCGGGTTGTCGTCCGGTCTGACGTGTCCCAACACACGTGACCGGTTCCCAGAGTTCCTGGGTTATCTCAGAGCCATCCAGCTCTATAGTCTCCGCCTAACCCTCAGGTGCCAGCAGCTCCTTTGTCATCTGGAGCACGGTGGGCCCCGACTGGCGATTAGGATATATACCCCCTGGTCCTAATCTGCCGGTCCCCCCGTAACACCTACCCACGGAGGGGCAACACAACACCTGGCTGCTCCGCATCACCATCCCCGGGATCCCCATATTGAGCAGCGGTGGTGAAATCACCACAACCGTGGGTGGCGTCACGGACAATAAACTATTCCCACACCCAACAACCCCCTTTCACTCACGGGCGAGGAGTGCCGCTCGAGAACCCCCGGGATCCGGCCCACCGCTTGAGCCACCACTGAGCAGCAGCCGCCGGACCCGAGCAGAAGGGGTGAGCGTAGTGTGCTGACACCCTCCTCCCCGCCCGCGACAACTTGGCGTCACGAACAGGATCTTACCGCTCTGCCGTCTGGTAGAGGTGCGCCTCGTTACCGCCGGAGGTATCCGGCAGAAAAATTTCAGAAGCCGCCATCTTTGGCGCGAAAAGTTCCCGCTCGAGCGTCTTCTCGAGTAGTAGAGGCGCGAAGGCCAAAACCCCGCCCCGAGAGAGGAGGGGCCGAAAAGAGCTAAGGGGGACGCGATGGCGGCTGGACGCATGTAGCTGCAGCTATAAAAGCAGGGACGCCAGGACTCTGCGGACATACCGTTCTTGGAAGAAAAAGCCATCATGTGGATGCCGTCCCGCGATACCGTAGCCCCCGCTCCTGGAACCGCGGCGTGGGTGGAAATCCGAACCGCGCAGCTCTACCAACGGCTGCAGGTCAGGATGCAGCTCCTCATGGAGGAGTGGGAGACCGACATGGCGGACGTTATAGCCACCGTGCGGAGACGCGAGGAGGAAGCGGAGAAAGGGAGGGTGAGTGACCCACGTCCCGATGCCCTGGAAGGGCCGGTCATCGCGGCTGCGGGGCCCGGTCCAAGCCCTCTCCCCCCGTTGCCTCCCTCGCCACCCGTCTCGGAGGCCGTAACCCCGCCACTAGGCCTGCTACCACCGCAACCGGTAGCAATACCCAGCGTCCCCGCCCAGGTGGACCGACCTGTAGCCGGAGCCCGCAGTAAACCGGAGGTGTTACCGTGGAAGATTCCAAAGGTTGAACCGGAGGCATCCCCTGAAAAATCCCCCGAGCCGGAGCCGATGACCCGCTCCGAGCCAAAGGCCCAGCAGCGGAAAGCCCCTATGCCCATCCCCCACACCTCGGCTGAGGTAGCGCCGGGTTGTTGCTGCAAGGCAGCGCCCAAGGCCAAGACACCGCGGGACATGCCGCCCAGATTCCTGACAGTGGGCAACGTCCAGGATGTCCCGCGGGGCCCGACCCGTGCGCCGGCGCTGGCGGCAGCGCCGTATTGGGATAGGGAGCCGGTACCGCTGGGCCTGGAGATCGCTGAGAGGGAACGGAAGAAGGCCGAGCTGGTGGCCAGAGCGATAAGGGATAAGGAGAATCTCCGCCAGGCCACGTTTCGTGTCCGGGGACCGCTGTACGAGGGGCAGGTGAGGCGGTTTGATGTCCGCCGGGGCTACGGGTTCATCTACGAGCCGGGCCTGGAGGCCGAAGTGTTTGTAGCCCGGCGGGATGTGAATGCCCACCTGCCTGAGGAGCATCCCGGCCGCAACCTAATGCCGGGAGACCTTGTTCGGTACACCCGACACTGCGGAGAGAGGGGCTGGTTTGCCCTGGATGTGAAGCTGCGGGGCAGCCAAGAGAGCAGAGTGAGCCCTGCACCCCCTCCCTCGGATGAAGCTGAAGGCCTGGAGTAGGGCAGCGGAGCACCGTTGTCCAGTCCCCGTTGGGACCACCATGTAGTTTGTTGTTGAAAAGTTTGAAAAGTTCTGAAAATGATGAAAAATGATTACCGAAGTTTAACCTGATTATCTGTGTGATTAGCAACCGGCTGGAGCCGGCACCGTTGTCCCCGTGGGGACCGTTTAAACGTTTTGCATGGAGGACTATCCATGGACAAGCCCGTGAACTTGCAGGGCAACCACAAACGTTAAGTGGCTTGTAAATAAGTTGTTTGCCGTTACCGTTTTCCGCAATGCCGCCTCCGGAGAGGCAGGTTGGAGGGAGGGCCCTCAGCAGAGCAGGCTGGGGCCCAGCCACCAAAGGAACCGGTGGCTACCCTCTGTAGGGAAGGACAGATCTCGCTCGGGTACCGTGTGCTGGACTGTGGGTCAAGGGGTGCTGCCTGGGCTTTAGGGGCAGCATCAGGGCCAGGTTGCTTGGGTGCGAGAGAGCGGAAACCGTAACCGTGAACCGTTATGCAACGTTTAAGAAATGTGCCTCCCGTTAAGGGAAGTTATTAAAAATGTACATATGTTATTATTTTACCATGTTATCTTTTACAGAAAAATAAAACCGGTGTTGGACGGCAGCCCGCGGACGGTCTGCATTTTGCTAAGGGGGAATGTGTCGCCCTGGGCAAGCCAGGGGACACAGGTCACACACCACCACACCCTACATCCCAGTTAGGAACACCAAAGCTAACCAGAAATCCTTGTTGCCTTCCTCTAGAGGCTGATGATTCACACCAGGGGGTGGGCCAGGCGGTTGGCTCCGCCCACCGAGGAGTTCACAGCTCTGGAGGCGGGGAGAAACCAGGCAGAACAGTTAGGGGAGTAAAGGAGTAAACAGCTAAGATGAGCTAAGGAAGTGAAAGAAGTAAAGTGGTAAAGGAGGAAAGCAAGAGTGGTGACAGAGAGAGAGCCTGAAGGGTCCAGCTGTGTGTAGGACCAGGTCAGCAAGGTCAGCAACGGCGGTGACTGTCTGGAGGGGGACCGTTTGGAAGTTCCTGGAAGGACCGCAGACGGGTAGTGGTCCGGCGGTCTGGAGCAGTGTTCCGAAGGACAGTCAGCACCAGGGCAGGGGCCTCTCGGACCCCGGCAAGGCTAGGAGTCGCCATAATTTGCCAAATCCGTCAGTGAAGGGGACGTAGATCCCCCAACAACCAAGTCCCGATTGAAGGCAACAGCCCAACCAGAGTAAGAGAGACACCGCCAAGGCACCAGTCCCTCAGGGTCAGCGCCTGCGGGCAAAGAGTAGAGCTCCTCCGGCCCAGCTTGAAGCCGGGGAGCGGGTTACCGGTGGGAACCCATCGCGACCAACATAGAACAAAGGTGCAAGGAAAAGGGACATCACCGTCACCTACTGGGAGAGCAAGTGCAGCCGTCCGTGGGAACCGTCTTTCCAGCCGTGTGGTTTACCGTAAAACTGTGTCAACGTCTCAGGCTGAGTAAGTACCACAGTGCCGCAAGGCACAGCGCTGCCCCCGCGTCCCTGCGCCCACCAGGCCCTGCATCTCACATCTCATCACTGGGCCCCGGGATCACCAACCCCTACCCACGCAGGGGCAACACAACACCTGGCTGCTCCGCATCACCATCCCCGGGATCCCCATATTGAGCAGCGGTGGTGAAATCACCACAACCGTGGGTGGCGTCACGGACAATAAACTATTCCCACACCCAACAACCCCCTTTCACTCACGGACGAGGAGTGCCGCTCGAGAACCCCCGGGATTCGGCCCACCGCTCGAGCCACCACTGAGCAGCAGCCGCCGGACCCGAGCAGAAGGGGTGAGCGTAGTGTGCTGACACCCTCCTCCCCGCCCGCGACACTCTGAGCAGGGCAGATCAAAGTATTGTAGTGCGCCTGCGCAGGACCGGCGAGTGTGTATGACATAGACGCGTCATGCACACAGGCTTTAGAAAGAGGACGAAGATGGCCGAAAGAGGCGGCGCTGGCACCGGACAACGGAAACGCCCATATGGCCAACCGCGTGATCGTTAGGTAAGTATTATAAAGTGTTTTTTATGTTCTCACAGCGGCCTGGGCTCTTATTTACAGCATGTTAGAATGCTGTATATAAGAGCCCGGTGGTGGTGGCCGCAGTTTATACGCCAAAAAAGTGGTGACAGGTTCCCTTTAAATGTGTGTAAAGGGAGAGACTTGCCAGTCTAACTGAGGGAGCTGGGAGAAGCCGGTGGGTATCTGCCTCTTGGACTAATCACCCTGTCAATGGTCTTGAATTAAATTATGTTTTTTTGAGACACTACTGCAAGATTGCAGATCTGTGATTCATGCTGCCTGTGGTTCCGGCTGTGTAAATCTCGAGTTAAGTTCTGTTGAATGGATTGCATTATTTTCTAGTACTTATATTTACAATTCTCAAAAAGTACAAAGATCATCCCTATTAGGCTATGTAAGCACAGTGCAGTTTTTGCGCGTTTTTAGGGTGCGTTTTTGGGCTCCAAACTGCATGACTTTGCTTCCCCAGCAAAGTCTATGGGTTTTCATTTTTGCTGTCTGCACAAAACTTTTTTTTTAGCTGCGTTTTGGAGCTGAAAAAAAAAATGGTCATGTCAATTTCCACTCAGCAATGCATTGGAAAAACACAGCAAAATGCAGCAAAACACAGCCAAAAACGCACCGAAATGTGGTAAAAACACATGCGTTTTTACCGCTGCGTTTTTGCCACGGGTGCGTTTTTGTGCATTTTTAGCAGCAAAAAACGCAGTGTCAAAAAAACGCAGTGTGCGCACATAGCCTAACACTACTTAGTGGTACTTAGCGATTTTTGATCAAAGAGCTTAAAAGCCTCCAATCACGTCAAGGTGTACCTTTTTAATATGGATGGTCCCTAAATACCATTGTCTTACCTCTCCATGTGCCAAAATCAGGCTCATCTGAATGAGGATTGAAAAGTCAACCAGGCGTAGCTCACAATTAATACCTTGCATCAAAAACACGGGGTGGGTAAGGGTGCTGAACCCTGGAGGGCGCCAAACCCCGATATATACTACAATGAAGAAAAAAAAAAATAGGACCTTTTAACACCTTTAGCATTTAAAATAATGTACAGGTGCACACATCCAATATGTGTCCAATATACAGATATATACATACACTGTGGCAGCAGCCCACTTCAATTAATGAATACATCAACTCCAATATTATGCTTAACATTAAAAATGTAAGGTACTTTGTTACAAGTAAAATATATCTTTGTACCGTGTTAGCCAATAGAGATAAAAAAAATTTGTTTAAAAGAACTGAGAGTCCTCAGTGGTTGATACCTTTTAATGGCTAACTGAAAAGATGGTAATAATTGCAAGCTTTCGAGACTACTCAGGTCTCTTCATCAGGCATGGTATAACACAAAATCTGAAGAGTCACATATTTATACACAACAGGACATACAAAATCTGAAGAGTCACATATTTATACACAACAGGACATACAAAATCTGAAGAGTCACATGTCCTGTTGTGTATAAATATGTGACTCTTCAGATTTTGTGTTATACCATGCCTGATGAAGAGACCTGAGTAGTCTCGAAAGCTTGCAATTATTACCATCTTTTCAGTTAGCCATTAAAAGGTATCAACCACTGAGGACTCTCAGTTCTTTTAAACAAATTTTTTTTAGGTACTTTGTTAGTGATTTTTGATCAAAGAGCAAAAATGCCATCCAACCACGTCAAGGTGTTCCTAAATTGGGTGGTACAATAGTGTAGGGACCATTTATATTACAGATACACCTTGATTGGTTGGGTGGCTTTTGTGCTCTTTGATAAAAAAAAAACCAAAAACGCTAGCTAAGTACCTTGCATTTTTAATGTTAAGCGTAATACTGGAGTTCATGTCTTCATTATTCGCAGTGTGTTGCCGCACTGTGTATGTACAACCCCTGGCAAAAATTATGCAATCACCTGGATCTAAGGATGTTCATTCAGTTGTTTACTTTTGTTTAAAAAAGCAGATCACAGACATGGCACAAAATTAAAGTCATTCAAATGGCAACTTTCTAGCTTTAAGAAACACTAAAAAAAAATCATGAAAACATGTGCTAGCCGGTAACGATTACTTTTCAAGACCAAACATGGGGAAAAAATGATGGAATCACTCAATTATGAAGAAAAAATGATGGAATCACCCTGTAAATTTTCATTCCCAAAACTAACACCTGCATCAAATAAGATCCGCTTGTTAGTCTGCATCTAAAAAGGAGTGAGCACACCTTGGAGAGCTGTTGCACCGAGTGAACTGACATGAATCATGGCTCCAACATGAAAGATGTCAATTGAAACAAAAGAGAGGATTATTAAACTCTTAAAAGAGGGTAAATCATCATGCAATGCTGCAAAGGATGTTGGTTGTTCACAGTCAGCTGTCTAAAATCTGGACCAAATACAAACAACATGGGAAGGTTGTTAAAGACAAACATACTGGTAGACCAAGGAAGACATCAAAGCATCAAGACAGGAAACTTAAAGCAATATGCCTCCAAAAGAAATGAGGAATGAATGGGAGGAAACTGGAGTCAATGTCTGTGACTGAACTGTAAGAAATTGCCTAAAGGAAATGGGATTTACATACAGAAAAGCTAAACGATAAAAAGATGACTGCCTGAAGAAAAAATGTAAATTTCCACAGTCATTGATGATATGGGGATGCATGTCAGGTAAAGGCACTAGGAAGATGGCTGTCATTACATCTTCAATAAATGACCAAGTTTACATTAAAATTCTGGACACTTTTCTTATCCCATTAATTGAAAGGATGTTTGGGGATGATGAAATAATTTATCAAAATGATAATGCATCCTACCAAAGAGCAAAAACTGTGAAAACATTCCTTGAAAGAAGACACATAAGGTCAATGTCATGGCCTGCAAATAGTCCGGATCTCAATCCAATTGAAAATCTTTAGGGGAAGGAAGTTGGAGAAAATGGTCCATGACAAGGCTCCAACCTGCAAAGCTGATCTGGCAACAGCAATCAGAGAAAGTTGGAGCCAGATTAATGAACGGTACTGTTTGTCACTCATTAACTCCGTGCCTCAGAGACTGCAAGCAGTTATAAAAGCCAGAGGTGGTGCAACAAAATACTAGTGATGTATTGAAGTGTTCTTTTGCTTGTTTGTTTTTCATGATTCCATAATTTTTTACTCATAATTGAGTGATTCCATAATTTTTCCCCCCTGTTTGGTCTTGAAAAGTAATCGTTACTGGCTAGCACATTATGTTTTCATTATTTTTTTTTTGTGTTTCTTAAAGCCAGAAAGTAGCCATTTGAAATGACTTTAGTTTTGTGCCATGTCTGTGTTCTGCTTTTTTTAAACAAAAGTAAACAACTGAATGAACATCCTCACAGCCAGGTGAGTCCATAATTTTTGCCAAGGGTTGTACATGTCTTTATATTGGCCACATAGAGTTCACATTTGTTCACCTGTACATTATCTCCGTCCCACCGAAGCTTGTTTTCACCTACTTGCCAGAGCAAAATTTTTAAATTCTGACCATTGTCACTTCGTGAGGTAATAACTCTGGTACGCTTCGATTCTAAAGAGGGTGTTACACGCAGCGATATCGCTAGCGATATCGCTGGTGAAAGCACCCGCCCCTTTTGTTTGTGCGTCACAGGCAAATCGCTGCCCGTGGCGCACAAAATCGTTAGGAGCCGCCACACGGACTTACCTGCCTAGCAAAGTCGCTGTTGCCAACGAACTGCCTCCTTTCTAAGGGGGGCGGTTCGTGCGGCGTCACAGCGACGTCACTAAGCGGCCGCCCAATAGACGCGGAGGGGCGGAGATGAGCGGCCGTAACATCCCGCCCAACTCCTTCCTTCCTCATTGCCGGCGACAGCAGGTTAGCTGTAGTTCGTCGTTCCCAAGGTGTCACACGTAGCAATGTGTACTGCCTCGGGAATGACGAACAACCTGCGTGCTCAACAATCAACAATTTTTTGAAAATGAACGACGTGCCAACGATGGACGATAAGGTGAGTATTTTCTATCATTAACAGTCGTTCCTTGCTGTCACACGCAACGACGTCGCTAACTATGCCGGATGTGCGTCACGGAATCCGTGACCCCGGCGATATATCATTAGATCCGTCGTTCCGTGCCTTAAGATTGTCTTTTTTCATGACACATTATACTTCATGATAGTGGTAAATTTAAGTTGAAATTTTTTTACATTTATTTGTGAAAATATAAGAATTTTGCAGAAAGTTTTTGAAAATGTCACAATTTTCAAACTTTCAATTTCTATGCCTTAAGCCCGCTTTACACGCTGCAATGTATCTTACAATGTGTCGGCGGGGTCACGTCGTAAGTGACGCACATCCGGCATTGTAAGGTACATTGCAGTGTGTGACAGGTACGTGCGATTGCGATTGAACGGTAAAACGTTCATCGCATACACATCGTACCTTTCTCTAGAATTGCACGTCAGATTGTTCATCGTACCCGGGGTAGCACAGATCGCAGTGTGTGACACCCCGGGATTGATGAATAGATCTTACCTGCGTCCTGCGGCTCCCGGCCAGCAATGCGGAAGGAAGATGGTGGGCCGGATGTTTACATCCCGCTCAGCTCCGCCCATCCGCTTCGATTGACTGGCTGCCGCGTGACGTGGATGTGACGCCGAACGTCCCTCCCACTCCAGGAAGTGTACGTTCGCCGCCCACAGCGAGGTCGTATGGACCGATAAGTACGTGTGACGGGGGTTAATCCTTTGTTATTCAACAAATTGAACGTGCCGCACATACGATAGGGGCGTTGCAAATCGCATACGATATCGTATGCGAAATTGCAACGTGTAAAGCAGGCTTTATACTAGAGAGCTATGTCACCCAAAATAGTTAATAAATAACATTTCCCCTCTGGCTTGCTGCCGGCTTGTTTTAGATGTGCAGATATTATTGATGGGAACACAATGCAGATCCACTCTTTTGATTTTCTTAAAACCAATTTTTCCCTTACTAACCGTGAGTTCTATCAGTATTTGCAGGTCAGAGACTTGGCCAGCACTCTGTATGGTCGGGCGAGTGCCTCTATACCTATGAAATTTGAGAAGATCTGTAGGAGGGGTACGGATAACAAGGGCTTGATCCCTGAAATCTATAGACTGATCTCTGATCCGCAAGGTGGGTCTGATGGGGTTTTTCGTTATATGCAGATATGGAGTCCTCCTTGGGTAGACTGATTTTCCCCCGGGAGTGGTCCGCCATTTGGAGGGGTGCTGCCAGGACATCAAGATGCACTTTGTACAAGGAAAATATTTACTAAATTTTGGTGTTTTGGTACAACACGTCGGACTTCCTTCATGGGCTGGATCCTTCTATCCCCGCTTCTTGTTGGAGGTGTGGGGGGAAGTACGGGGACCCTGCCACACATCTTCTGGACCTGCCAGAAAATAGTACCCTTCTGGGAGCAAGTTAAAGTCCTGATAAACAAGGTGTTATGTAGTGGTAGACCTCGATCCACTAGTTTACCTTTTGGGACTGGGGGTGAGAGGCATGGGCAAATTGGCCTCCAAGTTACTGCTACACATCCTTAAAGCAGCCCGGTGCCTGATTGCATGTTGTTGGAGACAGACGAGGGCTCCGTCCCTCCAGAACCTCAAGAGTAGAATACTAGATGTCAGGAGGATGAAATACCTTACCGCGCTACTAAATGCCTCAACGGACCGTTTCTTGGCGATTTGGGCGCCCTGGCATTAATTTGCAGCTGACGAGGACCTATAGGGTTAAGGTCTACTGAACTTACATTTATCTTCCAACTTTTCCCCCACACTTTTTTCCCCGCCCACTTCCCCATCAACCCACCCTTCACGTCTTGTCATTGTACGTCTTAATTGTGTGTTGCACTTGTTATTGTCATAATTGTTACAGTTCACTGATTATAACTTTTATATTTGTTTTGTATGCTCATTATGATTAATGCACTATTTGGATGCATTTGTAATGCGCACGTCTGTTATTACTAAACATTAATAAAAATTTATAGTTAAAAAAAAAAAAATAACATTTCCCACATCACTACTTTACATAAGCCTCATTTTTTAAAATATTTTTTTTTTGTTACAAACTTAGATGGGTTAAGAGATTATCGGCAATTTATCATTTTTCCAAGAAAATCAATATTTTTTAGGAACCACATCATCTTTGGAGTGACTTTGAGGGTCACCTATGACAGAAAATACCAAAAAAATTACATCTTTTAAAACCTGAACCCCTTTAAAAAGCTCACAACCACATTCAAGAAGTTTATTAAACCTTTAAGTTCTTCACAAGAATAAAAGCAAGGTGGAAGGAAAATATGAAAATTTTACTTTTTCCCACAAAAATGTAGGTTTAGCCCCAAAATTGGCATTTTTACAAGAGTAACAGGAAAAAATGTGTGTCGCCCGGCGATAGGGGTACTCAGATCCGGGCCAAGGATCACTTCATTAGGTATCATGGTGGCGCGACCCGGTCTGTGATCCCAGGCTCCACAATAAAAGGGGGATTAAGTAGGGGAAATTGTCCGTGACGCCACCCGTGGGTTGCGGTGATAAGGTGGTGGCACCGCTGCTGCCTCTGGGGGCCGTGCCCGGGACTGATGGTGTGGGGCAGCAAGGTGGAATCCCCGCCACGGGTAGGGGAGTTGTAGTCCCGGGGTCCAACTGGGAGTGGTGGTTTGGGGAATAACGGGTGCAGTCCACGGCTTGGACCGGGTGGTGCACGAGTACTCACAGTATAAGCAATAACTGACACGAGTCCAGAATTTAACCAAGTTGCTGGTAACTGGTGCCCACAGCCGGTTGCTGTGAGGATGGGTCCCACACCCGTGTGTGTGATTCAGGTGCTCTTTTCCTACCCGAGGTCTGTGTCTGCTCTGCACACTGGTCCGGACTGGGTCCCGACAGCTGGTACCAGGGAGGACCACTGCCCGCTCCCCTTCCACTCCGGGTACCCACAAGTGGCTGGCCTATTCCTGAGGCCCTCACTACCATTTCTCCTAGCCCCACACAGGGGCTGCCTCTGGACTCCTCTCCTCCTGCAGACTCACTGACACTAAACTCTGCTCTGCTCTTTCTAAGCTCCTCCCACCCCTCCCTTTTCCTGGGGAGGGGGTGAGTGGGACCTGATTGGATGGTGTGTTTCTGTGTGTGGGACACTTCCCAAGGGAGTGTCAGATCTGCACCAAAAACATGGATGCAGACCTTTGTGACACCTTGGTTTTGCCAGGGCGGCACAAATGGACTACACAATTTGTTGCTTAATTTCTCCTGAGAACGCTTATACCCCACATATGGTGGAAAGCTGCTGTTTGGGCGCACTGCAGGCCTCAGAAGGGAAGGAGCACCATTTGACTTTTGAAATGCAAGAATTGACTGGAATAAAAATTAGATGCCATTTTGCATTTGGAGAACCCCTGATGTACCTAACCAGTGGAAAACCCTTACAAGTGACCCTATTTTGGAAGCTAGACCCCTCAAGGAAGTTATCTAGATATGTGGTGAGCACTTTGAACCGCAGATGATTCACAGAATTTGACTTTTGGAACGCAAAATTGACTGGATTTGATAGTGAACACCACAACGTGTTTGGAGAGCCCTTGATGTGCCTAATCCAAGGAAACCCCCACCACAAGTGATCCAATTTTGGAAACTAGACCCCCCAAGGAATTTATCTAGCTGTCTATTGAGTTCTTTGAACCCCCAGGTGCTTCACAGAATTTTATGACATTGAGTTGTGAAAATAAAAAATCATATTTCCCCCACATAAATGTTGTTTTAGCCTTTAAATTTTTAATTTATTACACAATTTCTCCTGAGTTTTCCAATACCCCACATGTGGTTGAAAACTACTTTTGAGGAACAGTGCAAAGGTCAGAAGGGAAGGAGCGCCATAATGTAGCTCAGATTTAGTTGGAATAGTTTGTGGGTACCATGTCACATTAACAGAGCCCCTGACATGTCCGAAAAGCAGACCACCCCATAAGTGAGCCTATTTTACAAAGTACACCACTCAATGAATTCATCTAGGGGTGCAGTGAGCATATTGACACCAGAGGTGTGTAACAAAATGTTATACTAGTGTTTTAGCCACAGATTTCCAATTTTCACAAGAATAGGTAAAAAAAAGTTTCATAATGTGCTATGCAAATTCTGAACGTGGTAATACCCCACATGTGACTGTGCAGTAATGTTTGGCTGGACCACAGGGCTTGGGAGGTAAGGCGTGCCATTTGATTATTGGAGCACATATTTTCCTAGAATAGTTTGCTAACTCTATTTACATAGCCCTTAAGTGCTAGAACAGCAGAAACCCTCTCCTTGTAATGCCCAGTGCATTGTAGTGTACTGTGAGGTAGCGACCACAAATGTTGTGGATGGTCGCTGTGTGTCGCAGTGGAGAAGGATCCCCTGCGATATTGAACTGAAGGTGTGACTGTGGGACCTGTAGTTCCACAGGACTTGAGTTGTAATTAAGGGTTAGGTTCCCTTTAAACTATGGCCGGTGTGATGGACAGGGCTGGAGAATCACATACCTCCACCTGTGGGTGTGTCCGGTTAGGTTTAAGAGACTATTAGTTTTAGAGAGACCGAAGTCTGAGAGTGCTGCACATGGAGGATGTGTGCTGGAGGTCTCAGTCTGTGTGAAGACTGGAGAAAGACTTCTGGAAATCAGTCCAGGTGAGGACTGGGGAAAATACTGCAGCCTGGCTGGAGAGTGCTGGAGGCTGCAGGAAGCAACCACAGTGAGTTGTATTCGCTGGCAGGGGCCAGAGTGTGGAGACTCCCACTATGGACATTTAATTGGACTGGAAGCCCACGGTATGTGGATGTCTTATATTTTCCTTTAAGCCGGGAGAGACTTTGTTACATTTTGTTTAGCAGTTTATGTTGAGTCTAATAAATAAACTGCTGGGTTTTATAAGAGACTGTGATACATGTGTTGCCTAAGCTACCTAGCACCGCTGCAAACGAGAGAAACCCCCAGATTGCGGTAAGCAACGTTACATTACGTACATTGTTCCCAGCTCGTACTTCTGGAGACACAGCCCATAAATGAAGCGGGCTCTCCTCACTGCAACAATGCCAAACATGTGGATGCTAAATATGATTTAGGCACATTGTGGTGCTCCAAAGGCAGGGGGTGCATTGAAATTTGGGAGCTCAGATTTTGCTGTATTTCTTTTTTTGAGGGGGGAGCCATAGCGCTTTTCTAAAGTCTTTGTGCTACCAGTAACTTGGAAGACACCAGCATTTCAGGTAACAGATGACATACCTCAGTGGGGACTTTGTTTTTTTGTTGGTTGAGTTGAATGCTATTGGTGGGAATTTAGTGTTCAGAACATTTTGGATCAGTTCACATTTATCCTGTGCTCAATGCTGAGCACTTACATTAGGATTTCCATCTACATCTCCAACATAGGTGATTCATATGAAATAACAATGGATCCATTCACTAATGAGGCAGCAGAGATACTTTGGACTCTGTTTGACCTCTGTTCAGCCCATGGAGGTGGCTCAAGTGCATCTGGCGAAGCCCTGCTGTGAGGTGTTGGCTGCTAACCAGTATAACAGATGAATACCGTACTTGCGAATACTGTGAGATGGCTGTGTGCTTCTTCTGTTCACCACCCCGTTTCACATGGCGAGGCACAATTTGCTGCTTTGGAATAGTCAATTCTGGGGGTTTGTTGAGAATGTGAGAGATGGCTGCCCAGGAGATAATGAAAGTGGGTTGGGTGATGCTTTAGGGTACCTTCACACTTAGCGACGCAGCAGCGATCCGACCAGCGATCTGACCTGGTCAGGATCGCTGCTGCATCGCTACATGGTCGCTGGTGAGCTGTCAAACAGGCAGATCTCACCAGCGACCAGTGACCATCCCCCAGCCAGCAGCGACGTGCAAGCGACGCTGCGCTTGCACGGAGCCGCTGTCTGGAAGCTGCGGAGACTGGTAACTAAGGTAAACATCGGGTATAGTTACCCGATGTTTACATTAGTTACCAGCGCACACCGCTTAGTGTGTGCAGGGAGCAGGGAGCCGCGCACACTGAGCGCTGGCTCCTTGCTCTCCTAGCTGCTGTACACATCGGGTTAATTAACCCGATGTGTACAGCAGCTACATGTGCAGAGAGCCGGAGCCGGCAGCACAGGCAGCATGAGAGCTGCAGAGGCTGGTAACTAAGGTAAATATCGGGTAACCACCTTGGTTACCCGATGTTTATCTTGGATACAGCTTACCTCAGCTGTCAGACGCCGGCTCCTGCTCCCTGCTCGCTTCATTTGTCGCTCTCTCGCTGTCACACACAGCGATCTGTGTGTCACAGCGGGAGAGCGCCTTTGAAGAAAACGAACCAGGGCTGTGTGTAACGAGCAGCGATCTCGCAGCAGGGGCCAGATCGCTGCTCATTGTCACACACAGCGAGATCGCTAATGAGGTCACTGCTGCGTCACAAAAAGCGTGACTCAGCAGCGATCTCGGCAGCGAGCTCGCTGTGTGTGAAGCACCCCTTACCCTACCTCAGGGATATTGCAACTGTGTAAAGATGGAGATAAGTGAGTCATTGTAGTGAGCAGGACTGGTGGACAGTATGTACCGGTAGTCTGAGGTTGACTGCTCGGATACCTGTAGTGTTGTCTAAGTGTGCTCAATCTTCAGGCTTAGTGGACAGAATAGGACTGGAACAGAAGCGGATTTGATCAATTTTTGCATTTGCTTTCATTAGTAATGTTATCTGCTGAAAAATAGTGAATACAAATACAATTGCAAATAAAGATACATTTGTGTTCTACATCTCACGGACATTTGTTCTTCTGAAAGAGGTCTTCAGAAGTGAATCCACAGTACAGCATTAGCCAGGTGACAGCTGTAAATTGTCTGCATTGACTTTATGATTGTGTTCTTAGAGATGTATTATCTGTAAATATTCTGCAATGCAGTCATGGTTTTTGCTGCCTATCCATATTTTCCACTGTGTATTTACAGATTATACAATTTCTTCTGCAGATCATTGAAATATCAATCGTCTTCGAGAACTATGGATCTGATAAATATAAACGAGTTTGACACCTCTTACAATCCACTTCTACAAACGTCTTTCGCGCTTATCGATTTTACCAAACTAATTGTTGAGAAGAATGAGAAGCACAGAAAAATACGGGAAGCGCTGCCTAGAGGACCCAACTTCTCAATGAGAAGCGAAGCAAAGAGGTTGAGGAGTCTGTTGAATCTTGTTCCAATGTCTACATGGTCACCTAAAGAGCTGGCTTCCGCTGGATTCTTCAGGACTGGCCTGGAGGAGAGCTGCCAGTGTTTCTGCTGTGGACTTGTTCTGTGTAATCAGACATTAAGTGTCACGCCAATCGAGAAACACCGGAAATTTAATCCTAATTGTGCATTTATCCAAGGCAGCGATTCTGGGAATGTATCAAAGTATGATATCCGCCCACAATCCATAGAGCTCAGTCCTGGAGATCACTGGAATCTAATGCAGGATGAACAAGCCAGGCTACAATCATTCACCTCCTGGCCACCGTACACTTTTATGAAACCTGATGTCCTTGCGCAGGCAGGATTCTTTTTCACAGGTATTTATTATATTCTGTTCTTATATAATTACATTATTACTTTCTCATCCAAAAATGTCTTCTCTTTTGCAAAATAATAATAATAATCTTTATTTCTATAGCGCCAACATATTCCGCAGCGCGTTACAATTCAGAAAGATCATATACAAACAAGTAGCAGTTATCGAAAATACAATATTTAAAGTGAAAAAAGACAACCCTGCTCGTGAGAGCTTACAATCTACAGTGAGATGGGGGGGGGACAAGGTACAAGTGCTTATTTACAATGACAATCCAGCCATCTCAAGGAAATGGGGGATAGATAATGGCTTCGTGGATCAGTTGGCCAGGACCTTGAGATGCATTTGGGTGCCATGGAGTTTGATGTGGGGTACTTATCTGAGAAGATAAAGATGCGTTTTTAGGGTGCGTCTGAAGCTGAGTAAGTTGTGATTCGTCCTAACTTCTTGGGGTAGAGCGTTCCAGAGGTTTGGTGCAGCTCGGAAGAAGTCTTGGATTCGGGAGTGGGAGGTTCGAATTAGTGTGGATGTTAGTCGAAAGTCATTTGCAGAGCGTAGAGAACGGGTGGGGTGATAGACAGAGAGGAGGGTGGAGATGTAGGGGGGTGCCGCATTGTGGAGAGCTTTGTGGGTGAGAACAAGCAGTTGAATTGGATCCTGTGATATATGGGCAGCCAGTGCAATGACGGGCACAGAGCAGAGGCATCCGAGTAGCGGTTAGCCAGATACGTGACCCTGGCTGCTGCATTGAGGATGGACTGTAGAGGAGAGAGTCTAGTTAGGGGGAGACCAATTAGTAGAGAGTTACAGTAGTCAAGGCGAGAGTGGATCAGGGCCACGGTGAGGGTTTTTGTCGTTTCCATTGTGAGAAAGGGGCTTGTTATTACAAGTACTATACGAATGCAACTATATCCATCTATGAAGATGGGAGTTATGCTTTAAGGTTATTCCCTGGCATTCTGAGAACTGTTTTCTATATTCTCTTTTTGGGTTAGTCACAGCAGAAACCAGGACTTTTAGTTAGCAGCCAATCACCGTGGGCCTAGCGCCTACAGCTATGGGCCAGAAAAGACATGGTCAGACATATTTCCCCTGTAGTACCCTCACAAATGTACCATTGCATTACATCCATTCAGGGCTGCTACTAGGAATTTCAGGGCCCCATACTGGCAAAAGTTTGGGGCCCCCTTGAGGCTCCGCCCCAGCTCCGCCTCCGCCCCAGCTCCGCCTCCGCCCCAGCTCCACGAATCTTCCACAGTCCCATTGCCATTCTTGGAAAAACTTCACTTCTGCACTACAACCTCACCAATCACACATTAACCCTTTACATTGAACACCATATCACACACACAGCCATCAGATTTTGTTTTGGCCAAAAGATTTTTTTTTAAGCCTGCGACAAGGTAGACTCTTTTGGCAGGGTCCTACTCTAACTTTTTTTTTTTTTTTAAATCTGACTTCTTTGGTATATATTTATTTTTGGTATATCTATTTTTTTTTTCTTTAAGTAAATGGGTCACATTCAAGTTTTTAAACTAATTGAAACCAAATTGTGATAATGCAGACTTGTGGATTTAGACCTAACAACCCCTTCAAAGGGAATCTGTCACCAGGTTTTTAACACCTAATCTGAGCGCAGCATAACATAGGGGAAGAGATCCTGATTCAAGTGATTGTCACTTATTGGGCTGCTTAGTGTAGTTTTGATAACATCACTGGTTAATCAGCAGGAGATTATCATTACAGAGCTACTTGTCATGCTGCAGGTAGTCCAGCATATTCATGAGGCCAGTATAATTGTTAGATTTGCAGCAGAGAAAACATTGATTTTATCACAATGAAAGCAAACAGCCCAGTAAGTGACACATCGCTGAAATCAGGGTATCTGTCTCTACATTATGCTGCTCTCAGATGGGGGAGCAAAAACCTGCTGACAGATTCACTTTAAGGCTCTTTCAGCAGATAGATAGAATCATAGATAGATAGATGGATTTGTGGCGCCCCTGTGGCTTCAGTCACCACAGGGTACTGCACCTCACTTAAGGTTCAGTACTCATCTTGGATCCAGAGGAGGTCGGTACCAGTTCCACAACACAAACTCATACACACAACCAGGTTGCCCTCTCCATTGGGGACCGGGCTAGGGTCGGGTCTTAAGGTAGTCACCAAACATGGGGGGCAGCCACCCACTAGTGACAGGGAACCGGGGGAGGAGCAGCCACCAGGGGGAGTTAGGCGCTTACACAACAGTTAGTGTTCTCCAGCAGGAGAGAACAGGAGCGGGACCGCTGCGGTTCAGGGTGCAGAGCATTAGAGTGGATCAGACTTCACGTTGTATCACCAGAATCTGCAGGACAGGGGGATGGCATGTCCCTCTGACCACCACGAGATCCCGGAGCACAGTGCCACATAGGGTCCGGAGTCGTGATTACAGTCAAGCCCCACAGCGGCCCCGCGTCACCTACACACGGGACAAGAGCTAACCCTACACAAACCGGAGTTTCCAAGCAACTTCAGTCCATGGGGATCCATCTTTAAAGGTGCAACAAGGAAGGGCCCATCGACCACCGTACCAGTTCTAACCTCCAACGGATCCGGGATCGGCTGGGGCCTATCACGGCTGGAACCACAGCAGCTGATTCAGCCTCTTGATTGCCGTCGCCCCGCGCTTCGGCGTCAACGGCCACTACTCTTCTCATCATCCTCCCCGGGGCCTCGCTCTACCTGTGGGGAGCAGAACCATCCTTGCTGCAACACCATCTGCCATGGAGGACGGCGACAGCACCGGCGGCTAATCCCTGGCCACCTACCACAGGTGGCGTCAGAAGACTATCATCCGCATCATTCCCCACCATCATCCAAATCCTCTTTTATTGTACACCTTGGAGCCACGAAGCCGGGCAGGGCCACCTGTGACATCCCCTTGACCCGACATCACCAGCCCGGCGACGAGTAACATTTAACCCCTGCGCCGTGGATGCTACAGATAGAATCATAGATAGAGAAATAGAGAGAGAGAGAGAGAGAGGAATGGATAGGTAGGTAGATAGATATTGAGGGTCTCACAGCAGGTGGGGGGTCTCACAGCAGGTGGAGGAAGGTGAGAGGAGGGAGGGGGGCAGCGGCTGATGGGGGAGAGCGGTGGCAGATGGGTTCAGTGGCGGTGGATAGGGGGCAGTGACTTCTGCAGCCGGCGGCTGAGGGGCGGCGGCTGAAAGGAGAAAGTGTCTGTAACATACCGATCGCTCCCATTGGCTTTCACGGACGCTGGAGTGAAGGTGAGGGGAGCAGTCTCCGGCCCCAGATCCACAGTGATTGGACAGATCGGTCACAAGGCCGATCTCTACAATCAGAGCTGGGGGCAGGTGAAACTGAGGTCACCCAGCTCCAGCCAATGATCGGTGCTACAGCTGCACTGATGATGGCTGAATTTCAATGTTTCAACCATTTTCAATGACTGAAACATTACAGTGGCTGTGATTGGCTGAGCGGCGTTCGTCAGCCAATCACAGCCTCCGTAGGTCCAGGGAGGAGACACCACCCCTCCTGAGGTCAGGCAGAGGGCCCCTCCTCCCCGAATCTAAGATATTTGCAGCCTCCGGGGCCACGATCTCGCCATGACGTACCCAGTATGTCATAGATCGCTAAAGGGTTAACACGTTTTCAGGCTCTAGGGGCCCGCTCCCGCTTGGGGCCCCTGTGCGACTGCAGGTGCTGCACCGCGATATGTCTTCCAGTGCAAGGTCCCCACCTCCTGCCCATGGGGCCCGGTGAGCAGAGGAATGAAAGGGGAGGAGCCCGGGCTGTCAGCCGGGCCCCCCTCTTTTCACTGGGCCCCATACAGGAGTCACACTAGTGTCGCGGGCGGAGGAGGGGATGCCGCGCTCTCCCACTGCTCGGGTCCGGCTGCCGCGGCTGCTGCGGCCTGCCGCTGCTCGGTGGCTCGAGCGATGGGCCGGATCCCGGGGACTCGAGCGGCGCTCCTCGCCCGTGAGTGAAAGGGGATTGGGTTTTGGGATAGTTTATTGTCCGTGACGCCACCCACGGTTGTGGTGATTACATGGACACCACCGCTGCTCTTTCTGGGGAGCCCGGGAGTGATGGTACGGAGCAGCCAGTTGTTGATTTGCCCCTCCGTGGGTAGGGTGTGCTGCTCCCGGGGCCCGGTGATGGGATGGGATGGTGGACAGGCGGGTCTGGGGCCTGTGGAGGTGCAGGGGCGCAGGGGCAGCGCTGTGCCGCACAGCACGGAGGTACTCACTCAGCCAGTACACACGACACAGTTCTCGGTAAACAAACGGCTGGTTGGACGGGTCCCTCGGACGGTTCACGGTGCTGATGTTTCCTGCAGTTAGCGGTGACGGTCTCTTCACTGCACCTATGAAAGTTTCTTTGGTAGCGATGGGTCCCCACCGGTTACCCACTCCTCGGCTTCAAGCTGGGCCGAAGGAGCCCTACTCTTGCCCGCAGGCGCTGGCCCTGAGAAACTGGTGCCCTGGCGGTGGCGGTGTCTCCCCTTCACGGTCGGGCTGTTGCCCTCAATCGGGACTTGGTTGTTAGGAGACAGACGTCCCCTTCACTGACGGATTTGGCAAATTATGGCGACTCCTAGCCTTGCCGGGATCCGAAAGGCCCCTGCCCTGGTGCTGACTGTTCTTCGTATACTGCTCCGGTACCGCCGGGTCACCACCCGTCCGCGGTCCTTCCAGCAACCTCCGAGCAGTCCCCCTGCAGACTATCACCGCCGTCTGCTGACCTTGCTGTCACAGTCCGGGGCACACACCCGGACCAACTTCAGGCTTTACTACTCTCACTTTTTCTGTCACTTCAGCTTTTCTCCTTAGCTCCTCTACCACTTCACTGTTTACTCCTCACACTTCCAACTCTCTCTCTGATCTGCCTGGTTTTCCCCGCCTCCAGGGCTGGGAACTCCTCGGTGGGCGGAGCCAACCGCCTGGCCCACCCCCTGGTGTGGACATCAGCCCCTGGAGGAAGGCAACAAGGATTTTGGGTTAGCTTGGTGTACCTGCAGGGAATGTGAGGTGCGTGTGGTGTTGTGACCTGTGAGCCCTGGCTTGCCCAGGGCGTCACATTAGTAATGCCCTGATGGCGGCCCTGCATCCATTCAGAGAAATACATATCCATGTAATAACTAGACA
The DNA here is from genome assembly GCF_048569485.1 of Anomaloglossus baeobatrachus. Lineage (NCBI taxonomy): Eukaryota > Metazoa > Chordata > Amphibia > Anura > Aromobatidae > Anomaloglossus > Anomaloglossus baeobatrachus. The sequence continues at coordinate 845,013,397 of NC_134353.1, forward strand.
GCGATTATGGATCAAAGATGGTCCCAAGTGGGAGACCCCTAACTTTGATGTCCTTTTGTTCTGTTAGACATGAAATCCTGTATGGTTCACTTTAGAAGTTCTCACACACACACACACACACACACACACACACACACACACACCTGAACGTTATGATCTCAAAGGGAATCTGTTAGCAGGTTTTTGCCACCTAATCTTAGAGCAGCATAATGTAGAGGCAAAAACCCTGATTCCAGCAATGTGCCACCTACTGGGTTGCTTGCTGCAGTTTTGATAAAATCAATGTTTTATCAGCAGGAGATTTTTCACTAGAGGACTAGTAAACCTGCTGACATGTAGTCGTCCATATTTATACAGTGCTGGCCAAAAGTATTGGCACCCCTGCAATTCTGTCAGATAATACTCAGATTCTTCTTGAAAATGTTTGCAATCACAAATTCTTTGGTATAATTATGTTCATTTATTTTGCTTGCAATGAAAAAACACAAAAGAGAATGAAACACAAATCTAATCATTGATCATTTCACACAAAACTCCAAAAATGGGCCAGACAAAAGTATTGGCACCCTTAGCCTAAGGGTGGCATTACACGCTACGAGATCGCTACAGTGATCTCATTGGCGTCACGGATTTTGTGACGCACATCCGGCCGCTGTAGCGATCTCGTTGTGTGTGACTCCTAGGAGCGATTTTTGGATCGTTGCAAAAACGTCCAAAATCGCTCCTCGTTGACATGGGGGTCCTCTCCCAATTATCGCTGCTGTCGCTTGGGCGAAGTTGATCCTCGTCCCTGCGGCAGCACACATCACTACGTGTATCGCCGCAGGAACTAGGAAACTCTCCTTACCTGCCACATACCAGCAAGGAAGAAGGTTCGTCACGCTCATCTCCGCCCCTCCGCTTTGATTGGGTGGCCGTTTAGTGACGTCACTGTGACGCCGAGCGAACCGCCCCCTTAGAAAGGAGGCGGTTTGCCGGTCACAGCGACGTCGCCGAGCAGGTATGTGCGTGTGACGCTGCCGTAGCGATAATGTTCGCTACGGCAGCGATCATCACATATCGCCATAACGATAGGGGCTGGTGCTATCACGCTCGCCATCGCTAGCATCGGCTAGCGATGTTGCAGAGTGTAAAGCCCGCTTAAGGGGCCCTTTGCACACTACGACATCGCAGGTGCGATGTCGATGGGGTCAAATCGAAAGTGACGCACTTCCGGCGTTGCTCTCGACATCTTAGTGTATAAATCGTTTTAACTACGATTACCGAGCACAAAAGCATCGGTATCATATGATCGGTGTAGTGTCGGTCATTTTTATTATTTTGGCTGCAGCGACGGTATGATTTTGTTCCTCGTTCCTGCGGCAGCACACATTGCTGTGTATGAAGTCGCAGGAGCGAGGAACATCTCCTACCTGCGTCCCGTCTGCAATGCGGAAGGAAAGAGGTGGGCGGGATGTTTACGTCCCGCTCATCTCCGCTTCTATTGGCCGCCTGCCGTGTGACGTCGCTGTGATGCAACACAACCCGCCCCTTTAGGAAGGAGGCGGGTCGCCGGCCAGAGCGACGTCGCAGGGCAGGTAAGTGCATGTGAAGCTGCCGTAGCGATAATATTCGCTACGGCAGCTAACACAAGATATCGCAGCTGCGACGGGGGCGGGGACTATCGCGCTCGGCATCGCAGCATCGGCTTGCGATGTCGTAGTGTGCAAAGGGCCCCTAATACTTGGTTGCACAACCTTTAGCCAAAATAACTGCGAACAACCGCTTCCGGTAGCCATCAATGAGTTTCTTACAATGCTCTCCTGGAATTTTAGACCATTCTTCTTTGGCAAACTGCTCTAGGTCCCTGAGATTTGAAGGGTGCCTTCTACAAACTGCCATTTTGAGATCTCTCCACAGGTGTTCTATGGGATTCAGGTCTGGACTCATTGCTGGTCACTTTAGTAGTCTCCAGTGCTTTCTATCAAACCATTTTCTAGTGCTTTTTGAAGTGTGTTTTGGGTCATTGTCCTGCTGGAAGACCCATGACCTCTGAGGAAGACCCAGCTTTCTCACACTGGACCCTACATTATGCTGCAAAATTTGTTGGTAGTCTTCAGACTTCATAATGCCATGCACACTGTCAAGCAGTCCAGTGCCAGAGGCAGCAAAGCAACCCAAAACATCAGGGAACCTCCGCCATGTTTGACTGTAGGGACCGTGTTCTTTTCTTTGAATGCCTCTTTTTTTTTTTTTTTTTTTCTGTAAACTCTGTTGATGGCTTTTCCCAAAAAGCTCTACTTTTGTCTCATCTAACCAGAGAACATTCTTCCAAAATGTTTTAGGCTTTCTCAGGTAAGTTTTGGCAAACTCCAGCCTGGCTTTTTTATGTCTCGGGGTAAGAAGTGGGGTCTTCCTGGGAATCCTACCATACAGTCCCTTTTCATTCAGACGCCGACGGATAGTACGGGTTGACACTGTTGTACCCTCGGACTGCAGGGCAGCTTGAACTTGTTTGGATGTTAGTCGAGGTTCTTTATCCACCATCCGCACAATCTTGCGTTGAAATCTCTCGGCAATTTTTCTTTTCCTTCCACATCTAGGGAGGTTAGCCACAGGGCCATGGGCTTTAAACTTCTTGATGACACTACGCACCGTAGATACAGGAACTTTCAGGTCTTTGGCGATGGACTTCTAGCCTTGAGATTGCTCAGGCTTCCTCACAATTTGGATTCTCAAGTCCTCAGACAGTTCTTTGGTCTTCTTTCTTTTCTCCATGCTCAATGTGGTACACACAAGGACACAGGACAGAGGTTGAGTCAACTTTAATCCGTGTCAACTGGCTGCAAGTGTGATTTAGTTATTGCCAACACCTGTTAGGTGCCACAGGTAAGTTACAGGTGCTGTTAATTACACAAATTAGAGAAGTGTCGCGGGCGGAGGGGCTGCGCTCACTACGCTCGGGTCCGGGGCTGCTGCTGCTCGGTGGCTCGAGCGGTGGGCCGGACCCGGGGACTCGAGCAGTGCTCCTCGCCCGCGAGTGAAAAGGGGGTGGTTTGTTTGTTAGGGGATAGTTCGTGACGCCACCCACGGGTCGTGGTGATGATGGACACCACCGCTGCTAGTGACGGGGATCCCGGGAGCGATGGCAGGGAGCAGCTAGGATGTCGATTTCCCCCTCCGTGGGTAGGGGTTGGTGATCCCGGGGCCCGATTGTGATACGGGGAGGCTGGATGGCCGGGGTTGCAGGGGCAGCGCGGCGCGGTGCCGGATGGCACCGTTGTACTCACTCAGATACAAATGCACAAGGTCCTCGGTAAACCAAACGACTGGATGGACGGGTCCCGCAGCCGGCTGCTGCGTCTGTGCTCTCCCCGGACAGGTAGTGGCGGCTGTCTTTCCCTGGCTTGACTATGATGGTTTCCTAATGGTAGGCTACTCCCTGGTGTATATGCCCTAAGGAGCTCTTGTTGCCCGCAGGCGCTGGCCCTTTGGATCTCTAGCCCTTGGCGGTGGCTCTCTATCCGGACGGGTAGGGCGGTTGCCTTCTGACGGGACTTGGTAGTTAGGGAACCTCGGGGGTTCCGGTCACACTCGGATTTCACCTTTCCTGGTGGCTTCTAGCCTGGTCGGGGTCCGATGGCCCTGCCCTCTCGTTCTGATGCAGGTTATGCTTCCCGGCTCGGTACCGGCGGGCCGCCGCCCGTCTCCGGTCCTTCGGTTTCACCGACCTGCACCTACTCCTGCAGACGGCCACCACCGTCTGCCGACCTTGCTCTCCGTGCCCGGGCTCCTTCCAAGACACCGGCAGCTTCACCTCACCTTTACTTCACTCCACTTCACTCCTGCCCACTCTGGGCTCCTCACTTCACTCCTCTCTCACTGCCACTCACTTACTAACTAACTGCTCTTTTTCCCGCCTCCGGGACTGTGAACTCGGTGGGTGGGGCCAACCGCCTGGCTCCACCCCACCTGGTGTGGACATCAGCCCCTGGAGGGGGGCAACAAGGATTTGAGTTTGACTAATGGACCTGTCTAGGGGAGGGGGTGTGGGCGGTGTCATGCCTGTGACTACCTGGCTAGTCCAGGGCGTCACAGAAGCATCACATGATTTTTCAAACAGTGCCAATACTTTTGTCCACCCCCTTTTTTATGTTTGGTGTTGAATTCTATCCAATTTGGCTTTATGACAATTTTTTTTTTTTTTTTTTTTTTTTTTTGTCATTGAAGAGAAATTAAATGAAGATGATGATAATACCAAAGAATTTGTGATTGCAATCATTTTCAAGAAGAAACTGAGTAGTATCTGACAGAATTGCAGGGGTGCCAATACTTTTGGCCAGCACTGTAAGTGCTGTATAACACCGCCCCACCACTGATTGACAGTTTTCTGCCTTGCGCAGTGTACGTAGAAAGATGTCAATCAGTGGTGTGGGTGGGGTTATGCTGAGATCAGAATTAAAAGAACTGGTAGAACTGCAGCAGAGAATACAGTGATTTTATCAAATGTACAGCAAGTAATTGAGTAAGGCTGCTTTCACACTACGTTTATTTAACATGCGTCCTGAACGTTTTTTTGCTGCAAAAGCGGATCCTGCTTTTACAGCAAAAAACGCATGTAAACGCATGTCTTACTTTGCAGGATCCTGTCACTGGATGTTTAGGGGCGGGCATTGGAGTCATGTGATCGGGAGTGAGGGGAACTAAACGTGCCAGACTGGGAGCCGGCTTCTGACAGCTGCAGACGCTCGTAACCAAGGTAAACATCGGGCTTGGATACCCGATATTTATCTTGGTTACGAGTGTCTGCAGCTGCTAGGAGCAGGGCTGCCTGCACACGTAACCAACGTAAACATCGGGTAACTAAGAGAAGTGGTTACCCGATATTTACCTTGGTTACGAGTGTCCGCAGCTCTCAGGTGGGAGAGAGAGGGAGGAGAGGAAGGGGGAAAGACAGAGATAGAGAGGGTGAGGGAGGGAGGAGGAGAGAGAGACAGATCACGCGAGACTGGTTCTGGGCATGCTCAGTACTTTCTGGGCATGCTCAGTACAGAAGCAGGATCCTGTTACAACGCAACTCAACGCATTCTGCTAGGCAGGATCCAGCGCTCATTGAAATGCATTGCAGCTCGCGGCGCAATGTGAAGGATCCTGTGAGATGCGTTATTTTGACAAAGGTAAAAAACGCTACAAGTAGCGTTTTTGAAACATGTTAAAATAACGCAAAAGTACGGATCCTGTGTCTAACGCACGCAAACGCATGCGAACGCAGGTGGACGCGAGTCCATTGCAAATGCATTGAAGTGAAAACGCATTTGCACTGGATCCGTTTTTCCGCTAAAAAAACGTTATGGACGGATGTTAAATAAACGTAGTGTGAAACCAGCCTAAGTAATATATCCTTGGGATCAAGGTCTCTTCCGCTACATCATACTGCTCTCACATGAGGCTACAAAACCTGGTGACAGATCATTTAAAGCGGATCTGTCACTACTACATTTAACAATACAAACTACAGTATTACAGATCTCTTTAACCTGATAAGCGTGGTATACTTGCGTTAAAAATCCACATCATTATAGCAGTTTAATCCTGAGAAGCATGTTACAAGTCCAGCTATAGAGCGAGAGCTCTCGAGTCCTAGTGTACTCAGTCTCGCCCGCACAGCCTGACTGACAGCTGCAGCTCGTAGTGAACAGGGTGAGATCTCATTATCAGATAGGACACTACGGAGCTGTCAATCAGGATAGGTGGGAGGATAAGTAAACTCTGCAAGAGGTTTCTAAAGCCAATTTTACATGGATTTTCAAAGTTTTTACACCAAGCTCATTAGGTCTAAGAGATCTATTTAAAGGGAATCTGTCACCAGGATTTTGCTACCTCATCTGAGAGCAGCATGATGATGGGAAAGTGACCCTTTTGCTAACAATGTATCATTACGTTTTCTGGATGCAGCAGTTGTGACACGATCAGAGTTTTTGGATGTAGCTTGTAGCAGAGCACAGAAAGCTAACCCCGCCTACATCAGCTTTCTGTGTACATGGTATAGTGACAGTGAGATGCTTAGTAGAGGAGGGGAAGTGGTCGGTCTAGCAGGCACATGGGTTGTAGTCCATGCAGTTTTTTTTTCTCTTGATGATACAAACTTTATTGTAAGTAAACAGCCCACTCTCATGATGTAAGGAATAACGTTTGGAACACCATTCTAAGTCTCATGGCAGTAATGCAGATTCCATTTTTCACATTTTCACTCTTACATATAGCTATTGGATTTTTCAAGTCAGTTTTCACACAGCAGTTTCTGCTATTTCATATATTCCCCTTACATAGTCACTGGTGTGCATACCTTATCTCCCCATAGTGATGTTTTTTTAGGTTTTTGCACCCAGTTCAGACTTAGAATGGTGTTCCAAACGTTATTCCTTATTTGTTAGTAGTTTTTCGTTTGTGAACCCTCCTCAACCACACCTATTGCCAATCCATATCATACGCATACATAGCCTGGGTCTCAGCTTCCCATACACGGTAAGTTTTTTAACTGCATGAGAGGACACACACAAGCTAGGGACCCCAACGTAGAGAAATACTTTGGCGTAGTGTTGGGGCTCTGTTGCATTGATCAATTCAGTAGCTAAATTTCTCTTGATTCATATGTTCATGGCAGTAATGAAGATTCCATTTTTCACATTTTCACTCTTACATATAGCTATTGGATTTTTCAAGTCAGTATTCACACAGCAGTTTCTGCTATTTCATGTATTCCCCTTACATAGTCACTGGTGTGCATACCTTATCTCCCCATACACTCTCATGATGTGACTGCACATGTTACGCCAGGTCCGAGAGGACAAACATCAAGCAGTGTAGCACAGTGGGAACACCAGGGTAACAATATAATTGAAGGCCCTGGCACTAGAGAAAGAAGAGTTCTCACAATGACTATGGGGATAGCAGGAAACTGGGGCTCCTAAGCTGACCATCAGGCTAGGGGGCCCTAGGCTATCCCTAGTCTAAGGGATACTCCTAAAGGTGAGGTTGCCTGAGTCTCCTTCCTGACCCTGCTCCTGACCAGCTCTGATCTGATATCCCTTCCCCCTTCCCCAGGGGGGACTGGGACATGAGTGAGATTAAACCCACAAAAAAGACAGACAGGGTGAACAAAATCTCTGTCACGCAGCAAGGTGCTCACAGAGGTATAAGGCAATAAAAGAAATTGAGGAAAGCAAGAGCAGGGGGCCAAACAACAAGACGGGTAAACTCTACAACCACTCCAGGTAAAAAGAAATACTTTCCAGATAGTCTGGAACACAAAACACACAGACCAACACAGTATAACCTATAACTGGCATAGGTAGACAATTTCATCCAGCTTACATATGAGAGGTGCAGATGTGATTGGCTTCCTCACAATATGTGATCAAAGGAGCCTAAGGCTGGAGTCACACTTGTGAGAGAATTGCGCGAGTCTCGCATCGCATCACCCGGCACGGCCTGATGCTCTCCGGACAGGAGCTTCTCAGCTGCATAGAAATACATGCTGCCATCCCGCTCCTGTCTGGGGAGTGTGCGGCCATGCCGGGTGATGCGATGCGAGACTAGCGCGAGTCTCTCACAAGTGTGATTCTGGCCTAACAAGCAGGCTAGCAGAGGTTAACTCTTGCTAGCCTGAATATGACTGAGCACACAGCAAGTCGACGCCCATGTCTGTCTGTTGGTCAGAGACACCAGAGAAACCCTCTGGCATCGTGTCAGAATTTGCAATTGGAACAGAGCCTGATGCCGCCATGATAGTCAGCGAAGATTGTGTAAAATTCTGTGTGACAGCAGTGGGTGTCATCTCCTAACACTCACATGCAGCTAATCACTGCACTCCCTAATGAATAAATATTAATAATAATAATAATGTCCGTAGATGGGTTTTGCCCCTGTGCGCCTATCACATGTCTAGGCCCTCGCTGGTCCTGAACTCACACAGATTAGAAAAGGCTAGCGAGATGCTAGTCTCACCACTGCAATAAGATAGCACTAGGTGAGAAACCAGAGAAATGGGGGTCCACTAGTGGGGCCACAGAATGGCCAAAATATCACAAAATAGAACAACCTCTTTAAATATCCAAAAAAGTTTATTAGCAACAATGTTTTACAAGCATAAGAGGAAATAGTTTAAATATTAAAGTACAAACAGTGTATCTAGACAACCAGGTAAAAAACGGAGAAGACCGAAAACCAGTCACGCCGGGTAGTCAAAGGATGGGACAGTAAAAAGAATGGCAATAGCGCTGTCAAAGCCCTAACACTGATGAAAAATGATACATATCCTGACAAATCCTGCAGGGGAATGAACCAGAATCACTGACAATAATAATATTCAAAGGTCATAGTAGGGTTGTTCAGCATAATTTGTATACATCAAGATAAGATAAGATTAATACTATGCTGATACAAAGTCCAAATGCAAATAAATGAACAGTGGGCAGACCCGATGAATTGTTAGGGATCCAGTGACTGCTCGGCGTGGCGAGCTTTTAATCCCTGCCACATGCTGTCCTCAGAATATATAGTAAAAACCTGCTGACAGATTCCCTTTAATAACCTACGTATTGTGAAAACTGATGACAGTTCAACTTTTAAGACATTTTGCTTTATGCCTAAATGTTTGAAATTCTGAATAGAATGGATAGGGCCTTCCTCTTAGGCAGGCTTTGCACACTACGACATCGCAGGTGCGCTGTCGGTGGGGTCAAATCGAAAGTGACGCACATCCGGCGTCGCAGTCGATATCGTAGTGTGCAAATCCTTTTTGATACGATTAACGAGCGCAACAGCGTCGGTATCGTATCATCGGTGTAGTGTCCGACATTTCCATAATGCCGGTGCAGCGACAGGTACGATGTAGTTCCTCGTTCCTGCGGCAGCACACATCGCTGTGTGTGAAGCCGCAGGAGCGAGGAACATCTCCTACCTGCGTCCCGGCTGCAATGCGGAAGGACGGAGGTGGGCGGGATGTTTACATCCTGCTCATCTCCGCCCCTCCGCTGCTATTGGCCGGCTGCCGGCAGGTGAGTTCCATGTGAAGCCGGCGAAGCGATAATCTTCGCTACGCCAGCAATCACAAGATATCGCTGCTGCGACTGGGCGGGGACTATCGCGCTCGACATCGCAGCATCGGCTTGCGATGTCGCAGCGTGCAAAGTACCCCTTAGAACGGCTGCAACAAAGTCAGCAACACAGGATATATATGAAGCAAGAGTTACTTTGCATGTAGCAAATAGACATTAGACATTTAGATGACTTCTTTGTTCTGTCAAATGAAAATGTAAGATTTTTTTCGTTCTTTTTATATGAAAAGTCGAGATGGAAGAAAGACCATTGCTGTGTGCTTCCCATCTTGCAGCATGGGTGGAGGTTTGATGGTGTGGGAGGGCTGTACTGATGGAAATGTTGGGTTTTGTTTCCATTATAAGCCACACTTAACTAAGTTTCTTATTTATTGTAATTTGGTCATCCAGGACTGATTGAAAAAGCTCACCTTTCTTTTGACAAATAATAAAAATCCATTTTGAAAAATATATAGTGCACGTTAAAGAGGTAAACAAAGCACGTTTGTAACCAGAAATTTTTGTTTATCTTTGCGTCTCCCTTTCATTTTTTGCAATGTGATATTTTTTCACAATGGATTTTAATTATTTTTCATTTTAAAGGGAATCTGTGGGGTAATTTATGTTTTTCAATCCTAGTAGCAGTGTGATGTGTGGCCTAGTAACCCCTTCCTACCCATCCCTGTGTTGTAATAGTGTCATACCTCCCAACTTTTAAAGAAGGAAAAGAGGGACAAAGTTTGCGGCGCGCGTAGCGCGCCGCGGCAAATTTTTAGGCCACGCCCCCTAACCACACCCATTTCACAGTCACGCCCATATCCACTCCCCATCCACACCCATTCAGCACAAACACGCAGGCAGCCGGCGGGCCTCCAGCACGGACACGCAGGCAGCCGGCGGGCCTCCAGCACGGACACGCAGGCAGCCGGCGGGCCTCCAGCACGGACACGCAGGCAGCCGGCGGGCCTCCAGCACGGACACGCAGGCAGCCACAGTGAGGCGGCCGGTCGCCCGCACAGTGAGGCGGCCGGTCGCCTTCACAGACAGGCGGCCGGCCGCCTTCACAGACAGGCGGCGGGCTGCCCGCACAGAGAGGCGGCCAGCCGCCCGCACAGAGAGGCGGCCGGCTGCCCGCACAATGAGGCGGCGGGCCGCCCGCACAGACAGGCGGCGGGGGGCGCCCGCACAGACAGGCGGCAGGGGGGCGCCCGCACAGACAGGCGGCAGGGGGGCGCCCGCACAGACAGGCGGCAGGGGGGCGCCCGCACAGACAGGCGGCAGGGGGGCGCCCGCACAGACAGGCGGCAGGGGGGCGCCCGCACAGACAGGCGGCGGGTGGCGCCCGCACAGACAGGCGGCAGGGGGGCGCCCGCACAGACAGGTGGCGGGCCGACCGCACAGACAGGCGGCCGGCCGACCGCACAGACAGGCGGCCGGCCGACCGCACAGACAGGCTCCGGCCGGGGGTGAGGGGGGAGGGAGGGAAATCAGCGCTGGGGAGATTAGTTTACTGTACCAGCAGCAGCACAGGCAGCGCTCCTCTCTATGCCACGTCTACTAGGATGGTAGGAGGGAAAAGCAGGGAGGCGGAGAGAGAGTGGGTGGGCGGAGCCCGGGAGCCGGCCGTCCCGCCCGTGGCAACGGGACAAACAACGTAAAGCGTGAAAGTCCCGCTGTATCCGGGACGGTTGGGAGGTATGCAGCATGTTAGAATGTGTACATAAGATCCCGCTGGTGGTGGCCGCAGCTTATAGGCCCCAAATCTGGTGACAGGTTCCCTTTAAAGTGAACCTGTCAGGTGCAATATGCACTCAGAGCCAGGAGCAGTTCTGGGTGCATATTGCTAATCCCTGCCTAACCGTCCCTGTATACACTAGCATAGATAAAGAGATCAAGAACAAATATTTTTAAAGATCTTATATCTTATGCTAATGAGCGCGGGGACTAGTCCGAAGGGCGTTACTTCACTTGGCTAGTCGGCTCGCATAGCATGTTAGCATGTTATTACGCCCCTGTGTGAGTACTAATACGCTATGTGAGCCGACTAGCCAAGTGAAGTAACGCCCTTGGGACTAGTCCCCGCGCTAATTAGCATAAGATATAAGCTCTTTAAAAATACTTTTTCTATAGATGCCTTTATCTATGCTAGTGTATACAGGGACGGTTAGGCAGGGATTAGCAATATACACCCAGAACTGCTCCTGGCTCTGAGTGCAGATTGCACCTGATAGGTTCCCTTTAAAGGGAAACTGTCACCAGAAATTTAGCAAAAAAAATAAAAGATTCCCCTCTGCAGCTCCTGGGCTGCATTCTGGAAAGGTTCCTGTTGTTATTGTGCCCACTTTGAGACCTAAAAAAATACTTTATGAAGTCTTACCTTTTTGTATGCAAATCTGTTTTTATGGTCACGGGGGCGGGCTGCCTGGCGTCCGTTATTCCCCCTCCTGCCGCTGTACGCCGTCCCCCATTGCTCATTTCCATACATGAGGACGCCTTCCTCATGTAACTGTCCTCCTGAAGTTTTGTGCATGCCCAGTGCCACTCTCGCGGGACTGAGCACTGTGCAAAGTGTGAATGCTTTTGAGGTGATTGCGCAGGCGCGAGATTATGGGCGGCGCTGTGATTGTCATCAGCAGCGTCATCCAAGTACCTGCCCATAATCTTGTGCCCGCGCTTCTCACTCTGCCTCCACCGTTATGCGCAAGCACTGTCCATATGAACCATGTTACCTATTACCATGGGCGCGAGATTATGGGCGGCGCTGTGATTGTCATCAGCAGCGTCATCCAAGTACCTGCCCATAATCTCGTGCCCGCGCTTCTCACTCTGCCTCCACCGTTATGCGCAAGCACTGGCCATATGAACCACGTTACCTATTACCATGGGCGCGAGATTATGGGCGGCGCTGTGATTGTCATCAGCAAAGTCATCCAAGTACCCGCCCATAATCTCGTGCAAGCGGTAATAGGTAACATGGTTCATATGGCCAGCACTTGCGCATAACGGTGGAGTCAGAGGGAAAAGTGCGGGCACGAGATTATGGGCGGGTACTTGGTTAACGCTGTTGATGACAATCACAGCGCCGCCCATAATCTCGTGCCTGCGCAATCACCTGAAAAAGCGTTCACATGCGCAAATCTTCGGGAGGACAGTTACATGAGGAAGGCGTTCTTGTGTATGTAAATGAGCAATGGGGGACTGCGTAAAGCGGCAGGAGGGGGAATAACGGACGCCAGACAGCCCGCCCCCGTGACCATAAAAACACATTTGCATACAAAAAGGTAAGACTTCATAAAGTATTTTTGTAGGTCTCAAAGGGGGCACAATAACAACAGGAACCTTTCTAGAAGCAGCCCAGGAGCTGGAGAGGGGAATCTATTACTTTTATTGTGAAATTTCTGCTGACATGTTCCCTTTAACTGGTAGGGCAGCCAGGATAAAGCAGAGCTGAAGCTGTTGGGAAGCTAGGACCCAGCAGCTCTGCTCCACAGGCAGGAGACCACTGATCGGTAAGCTAATAGAAGCCTGCAGATGTCACTCTGCATAGGTTATTACTGGCCAGTGCTATCTGCAGGAGAGAGAAGTGCTGATTGCACGGTCTCCTCAGCTTCCTGACTCCCCGCGTGTCTGCAGCAGTGAGAAGCCGCACAGGGGGAGTCAGAGAACAGCTGCAGACAAACGCAGGCTCCAGGACTGGGGGGGTCGGCTCTGGGGGAGGGGGGATCGCTCTGCTGCAGGGGGGGTCGCTCTGCTGCAGGGGGTGATTCATACCTCAGCAGCAGTCACAGGAGTAGGTGCGCGGTCGGCTCTGTAATGAATAGAAGGGAGAAACAGCGAGGCGGGGCTACAGTGGGTGGGTGGAGCCCGGGATAAACAGCCTCACGGGCGGGACCCGGGATCAAAGGCTCAGAAGAGGGACTGTCCCGCTGTATCCGGGACGGTTGGGAGGTATGTAGTGTGTAATATGCATGTATAAAAATATGTTTTATTAGTTGTGTACAATATGTAAATGAGCAGGGGCTGTAGCTCTATGGGCGTTGCATTGCCCTGTGGGCATTTACATATTTTATGTGGTATCACCCCCCTGTGGGAGTGATACCATGAATTTACATGAGAGACGTCCCGTTGCTCCTTGAGATCCTGCGTGTGCGCACTTACCATTCCTGCAGCGTTCTTATCTGGGTGCTTGCAAACCGCAGGAGTCTTCTGAGCATGTGCAGTGTGTGTCTGAAGACGAGAAGCAAGCACCCAGATAACAACGCTGCAGGAATGGTAAGTGCGCACACGCAGAATCTCAAGGTGCGATGGGACGTTTCTCAAGTAAATTCATGGCATCAAGCCCACAGGGGCGTGATACTACGGAAACCATGCAAACGCCCACAGGGTGATGTGACGCCCAGGGGACTAGAGCCCCTACTCATTTACATAGGGTACACATAACTAATAAAACATATTTTTATGCATGCACATTACACAATATTACAACACAGGGATGGGTAGGCAGGGGTTACTAGGCCACACATCACCCTGCTCCTAGGTTAGAATGCATATGGGACCTGACAGGTTCCCTTTAAAGGTGTGTTTTGTTTTTTTAATCATTCTTACCTATGCTGCAGAACAATTAATTAGCAAGAAACTAATGTTAATTACGTGGAAACCAGCTAGGATTTAGTACCTGGGAATCTCACTAAAGAGGAACTTATCAACCAAACTGATAATTTGATTATTTACATCGTTGTTCACTATCATGGCTTCCACAATGCTCCACAGCAATATGTCATCCAATTTCTAAAAATGACCAAAACCAACCTCTATATAAAACATATTTTAGAAGGAATAGTTTTGTAGGTCTGTACCACACAATATCCATAGCCCCATACTGACATCCGATCTAAACTCAGTTTAGATGTATATGGATGATCTGAGCCAGAAAGTGAAGCTATTTGCCTAATAAAGTATGTACTTTTTTTATAACATCATCCATTGACCTTTTTTTTTTTTTTTGTTTGTTTTTGCGTGTTGTTTGAATAGTAGATATTTTTTAGTTATTTTCGGTCATTCTATAAATCCATTTTTGCTATTGCAAAGTTTGTTGACTACAGCTTTCTATAATGCTGGCCAGTGGCTCCCAACCTTTTGTACGTCATGAACCTTCTTTAAATATGACAGGTAGTATTAAGCCACACAGGATAATAAAAGTGAAGAAGCTTGTAAAGTATACAGTCTCATAAATATGTTTTTTATACCTTTACATTCCGTTTGCTACATGTGTTTCTCGAGTAGCCGATAGTTGGAGCACCACATATAGGGGGCCTAAGAGTATCATGTGGCTCCCAAACCAAGGGTTGGTCACTCTGATGTAGGTTATAGTATATCTAAAGGTATTATTAGCTTTCGGCTTCTTTCTTTCTAATTTTGTTACCTGAATGTCTGCAGGGACAAAAGATGCTGTCCAGTGCTTCTCCTGTGGTGGATGTTTAGGAAACTGGGAAGAAAATGATGATCCCTGGAAAGAACATGCAAAATGGTTTCCAGAGTAAGTTTTATAAAACATTCACAAGAGCTCTATTGGCAAAAATATAATGTCTAGAAAAACTATACATTCTTCTACCTGTGATTAGAGATTAGCGAACCCGAGAAGTAAACTTCGGTGCTCATATTAAATAACAGACTTTAAAAAAGTTCAGATACTTTATGTATACTAACAATGGATCCGGACTGTAAAAGTTTCAGCGATAATTCGGTACCGGACCCAGGTGCATGATTCGGATTCGGCAATTAAAGTAAAAATAAACAAAAGAAGAAATAAGTGAGAGTTTCATATTTACCAAGACTTGGTGTCATGGCGGCACACTGCTTCCGGGTCTCTCATTCACTGTACTGTCCATCGCATACACACAGCTTTCCATGTTTTCCACGCCGACCGGCCGTCCTCTCGTCTGTGATTGGTTACAGGCTGACGCGCCCCCAGCCTGTGACAGTCTCTGCTGCAGTCATCGCTTATCGCGGCTTAGTAATAGGCTACACTCAGAACTGGCAGTCTTCTCTATGGCTGCTCGCTCTGAGATGTAGCAGAGCTGGATGTGTCATCGTGGGACCTTGTGTGGCTTACGCCGGACCTGGAGGGCTCTGTTTGGACTTAATAAAGTGATGAAGGAGGGTGTGTTTTGTACTTTATTCCAAATAAAAGATTTTTCTCTGTGTCTGTTTATTTACATTCACTTACAGGTTTGTGATGCAGGTATCTCATATACGACTGTGCCATCACAAACCTAGGGCATAGTAGCAGCTGTGCGCTGCTATTAACACCTTATTACCTCGATTGCCACTGCATCACGCCAACGGAAAGGGCCGGTAATGCATCGGGATTGTCACATCTAATAGATGCGGCAATACCGGGTGGCTGCGGGCTGAGAATACCATCCCCCAGCCGGCATTATCATGGCTGGGGATGAAAATTAGGGAGGACCGCACGTCTGTTTTTTTGTTTTTTAAATTATTTATTTAAATAAAAATAAAAAGCCGGAGTCACACTTGCGAGGGGAATACACTGCTTTCCCCGCCCACCGGCCGTCTTGGCGCCTGTGATTGGTTGCACTCAGTTGCCACTCAGGGTGGGGGCGCGTCTAACTGCAACCAATTACACGCTGGTGGGCGGGCAAAGTAGTGAATATTGAATTGTCGGCTCCGGAAGGGAAAAGCGTGACCCGGAGGGAGTGTGCAGCCATGACTACTACCCACCTATCTCCACCACAAACGTTTTTAATCTCCGGATTCCGGTCCCCATTGATTTATATAGGCACTGGATTCCGGAGCGGATCGGGCTTTTTTTTAAATCTGGCTGTGATCTGCCAGTCCCGGTTTTTGGCGGGTTTGATCAACTCTAATAGTAATTACTGAATAGAGCATCGCTGTGCTCTGGTACACTCAGTGCTCATCCTAGTGTGAGCTATTTGCAGTGTCTGGATCGCTCTCACTGTGGGTACAAATAGCGATATTGGATGTAGTGTGTCCAAAAAATAAGAAAAAATGTGCACTTCCTCCGCGAAAAAATGCTCTGTTTATGGCTGGGTGTATAGGGATGGAGACCCGAACTGGCCAATTAGTGACTTCCAATAGGGTTCAGGTCAAGTCAGGGTTCCAAACTGATTTTATCTAAAGTCCGACTGAACCCGTAGATCCTGAATTTCAATGGGTCCACTCATCTCTACCTGTGATATTTTCTGGGCCCTGGTCTTATTAGTGATTATACCATTACGACAACATTTCTATGGATGTGATAGAGCAGGTTTTCTGCTTGAGACTCCTCTATTGGCCACGGCCACAGCATGCATTTTTCTGCCAGAAGGTGCAGATTTGATGCCGACAATGTACACACATATCCTAAGGCGGGCTTTGCACACTACAACATCGCAGGTGCGATGTCGGTGGGGTCAAATTGAAAGTGACGCACATCCGGCGTCGCAGTCGATATCGTAGTGTGCAAATCCTTTTTGATACGATTAATGAGCGCAAAAGCGTCGTTATCGTATCATCGGTGTAGGGTCCGATATTTCCATAATGCCGGTGCAGCGACAGGTACGATGTAGTTCCTCGTTCCTGCGGCAGCATACATCGCTGTGTGTGAAGCCGCAGGAGCGAGGAACATCTGCTACCTGCGTCCCGGCCGGCAATGCGGAAGGAAGGAGGTGGGCGTGATGTTTACATCCTGCTCATCTCCGCCCCTCCGCTGCTATTGGCCGCCTGCCGTGTGACGCCGCACGACCCGCCCCCTTAGGAAGGAGGCGGGTCGCCGGCCAGAGCGACGTTGCACGGCAGGTGAGTGCATCTGAAGCCGGCATAGCGATAATGTTCGCTACGCCAGCAATCACAAGATATCGCTTCTGCGACGGGGGCGGTGTGTCGCCCGGAGACCAGGGGTACTCAGATCCGGGCCACAGGGTCACTTCTGTGGTTATCACGGTGGCGTGACCCGGTCTGTGATCCCAGGCTCCACAGTAAAAGGGGATTTGGTAAGGGAGATTGTCCGTGACGCCACCCACGGTTGTGGTGAGGTTGGAACACCACCGCTGCTCTGGACGGGGATCCCGGGAGCGATGGTATGGAGCAGCTAGATGTTATTTCTCCCCTCCGTGGGTAGGGGGTTGGCTGTCCCGGGGCCCGGTGATGGGGTAAGCAGGGAGCAGGGCGCAGTGCTGCGGTGCGGTGCCCGAGGGCACGGGCCTACTCACAAGTAATTCACACGGAGTCACTGGTAAACTAGGAATTGCCGGTGTCCGCAGCCTTCGGTACGGGGGTGTTAGTGTCCCACACACGGTGCAGCATCTCCTGTTCTTTCCCTGCAGCCAGGTGCCTTTCTCTCCACTCTCTTCCTCTTTCTCCTCAGCCGGGAACGGGGAATCCACTCCCCTGTAGTGAACCGGGTCACTTTAGGTACCGAGGGGCCACTACCCTGCTCCGGCTACCTCTGGCCCCTTCCTCACTACGGCCTGTCCCGGCCCTCTCGTAGCACGCTTCACTTTCAGCCTGGGAGCTACAACTCCAGACTTCTCTTCTCTCTGTCTCTCCAAACACTCTGCTCCAGGGCCTCCCCTCTGCTCTGCTTTTCTCTTACCCTGGGGGATGTGGTTTGTCTTGCTGCACCGGTGTGAGATCAGATTACCAAGGAGGATTAACTCTTTCTGTGACAACCTGGCTTTGCCATGGCGTCACAGCGGGGACTATCGCGCTCGACATCGCAGCATCGGCTTGCGACGTCGCAGCGTGCAAAGTACCCCTAAGACTCCCTGATTTTCAGTTTGTAGCCTGAACTAAATTTTAGATTTTTCTCTGGGAGGAGAATCTCCCAGTAATATAGACTTGGTATCTGTGTGTGTTTAGGGCGTTGAGGTTTTCACTAACTAGTATAGACTGCTGAGACCCACACCCCGCAAACAAAACCCTCCCATGTCCGATTAACCACTCCGAGACCAAATTAACCAAAATACAAACTTTATTAGGAGAGCTTTATCAAAATTAAACAACTCTCATCTTTTATTGTGGATGGAGGTCGGTCACAGCACAATTAACCATTCTTAATCACTACTTTCAAACGAAACTTTGTGCCAGGCCGGACTTCCGGCGCACTTTAGCTTTCGTAACCGAACAACTGTTTGGCTCAAAACCGCCACGGAGGAGCAGAGGCCCTAGACTGTGCTCCGACCCCCACCCATAAAGAACAAAGCCTGCTCAATACCATCTTGCGGCGGGAACCGAGGTCATTTCAGCCGGCATGAATGACGAGGACCACTGGAGTTAAGGCAGACCTGGCAATCTCCACAACTTCAGGTATAACTTGAGCCCATATGAGACCCCTGATGCCTCTCCAATTCACCTCGAAGCCACGAAAGCCAACTATAGGAGTGGCCCAGTAACCAAATTACAGACTTAGCCGCGCCTAAAAGGAAAAAACTGTTAGTGACACGTATACAATAAGGCAAACCTGTTTAAGTAATTGATTAAAGAAGCAATAATACCGGACTAATACATTTCGCAAAACATGCAGAAAACCACCGGCCTATGCATTGGACAATCCCGCCCAAGCGGCCTCAGTCGCCGCCCCTATCCAAAGGAGTGAGTACCAAACTCGCTGGCAGGCAGACCCAGAAACGTTAAACATTTACAAAAAACCGCTAAGAATTGGAATCTCGTCAGAGGGGAACTGTCTTCATGGACTAGAATGAAGAGTTACCATGGCACAAAGTGATGTAGTTACGGATCAGTCTAACAGGGCACGCTGGGCCAGGAATAGAAACAAAAATAACCAGCAGCCATTCCCGGTTTGATCAGTCTTAGATTGCCGAATTCTTATCCTTAAACCCCCATTACCCGATGTGATGTCGTCGTGCCGAAGGCCCCCCCTCCGGCAGGAGAAAGCAACTCACCAATGCGCAATGCGCCAAAAAGGCTATAGCAAAAGAAGCAGAGAAAAAGAGCAGACTCGAAAGGAGGCCGATGATACTAGGAAGAAGGCTAAAAGAAACCGGCCTTCTGCGCTCCCTTCAAGGCTGCCCCCTGCCCCACGCCTTAACTGCTTGTTGGACTATAAAAAATGTAGTAATGTCCAACCAACCTCGTAGTTTGAAATGGAAAGCAAGCCCCGACAGATAGTTCAGGTGATACAGGTACTGGCAGGTAACATCCAATCTGGCAGAATCAAATGTAGAAACCGTGTAATTTGCTGCGAAAAAACTAACCATTCCGCCCATGCCTTACCGTAAGCCAGCCGGGGCCCCTGAAGACGTCACCAACGGCATCAGCTGCATTCCAACAGATCCCATATGCTGTGTGGGCACGATATTCCCTCTGTTTGGGCGCAAGGACAGAGCTGTCGAACTTCTGAAATTGAAAACGGGAAAGTGAGTCGGCGATAGTGTTGCACCTGCCAGGCACATGGTGAGCCCGGAACCAAATATTGAGCTCAAAACTTGAAGCACAAAAATGTAAGTAATTTTGTAACTGGCAAAGAGGATGAAGTCAGGTGATTTATCACGTACACCACCCTCATGTTGTCAGTCCAGAATCAAATCCGTTTATTTCTGAAGGGCGGGCACGAGATGGCGACCGCTGTCACAATGGGGAATAAATCGAGGAGAGTTAGATTGGACACGAGACCATTGGCGTGCCAAGATTGGGGCCAATGCTCAGCACACCATTGAACACCGAAATAACACCAAAACCCAACAATCCAGATGCGTCGGAAAAGAGTGATAGCTCTTCATTGGGGACAAAGTTATCCTAGAAACAAGTTTGCCTATTGTACCTGGATACAAAATCGTTCCAAATGAACAAATCAGCCCATAGGCAGGATGTAATCCTGGTACGGAGATGGGGAAGCCAAACGCCTTTTGTAACCAGTGATAACCTCCGGGAAAAACTCGACCCATTGGCATGACGAGACAGGCAATACTAGAAGGGCCAAGAAAGATTGCATCTGATGGAGGGACACTCTACGGACCGAACAAAAACCCCATGATCAGTGAGCGCAGCTTCAATACCTTGTCATCTGGGAGACGAAAAACCATCGCATTTGAATCTATCTCAATACCAAGAAAAGAAAGGACCGGCAAAGGACCGACTGTTTTTTTCCTTTTGCAACGGGACACCGAATCTTGACATCAAGCTGCAAAACGTATGTAATAGAAAGTGGAAGTGAGTGGAATCTTGGGGGCCTACAAAAAGAAGTCATCAAGATAATGAGTAACGGATTGAGAACCGGATTCAACTTGTACAACCCATTCCAAAAAATAACTAAATAGCGCAAAATAGGAACAAGAGATTGAGCATCCCATAGGAAGGCACATATCGTAGTCATAACAACCGTCTGCAAAACATCCCAACAACTGGTAGCAATCAGGGTGGACTGGGAAGAGGCGAAAAGCCGACACAATATCTGCCTTGGCCATCAGCGCCCCCCCGCTTGCCGAACTAAACCCATAGCTTTGTCAAAAGAAACCTACGTGACTGACGTGTCCAATTCAAGTATACCATCATTGACGGATGAACCTCTCGGGTGAGACAGGTGATGAATTAGACGGAATTTTCCTGTTTCCTTCTTAGGAATGACCCCAAACGGAGACACCCGAAAGTTGTAAAAAAGGTATCACCTTAAAGGGTCCCTTAAACCTGCCTTTATCTAACTCGCTGTTTAGTTTATCAAGCAAAACCTCATGGAGTTCCGTCGCTGACATTAGATTCCGGACAAAAACGGGTTGTCTGTTTAAGGTTAAAAAGGGGGTAAAGAATTCAAAAGTGAAGCCGAAGTGCAGCTGAGCTGCCGCCTCTTTATTGAGGTACCGATCGAGCCACGGCCCCGTCTCTGATACGCTCACTGGTGTCTCGATTTTCAGGTGAATTTGACGACTTTGTTGGCAATTTTGCCGAAGGCGGGAGCATTTTTCTGCTGCATGGGGGCCTCCGCAGGTAGAGCATTCAAGCTTATATCTGCAGAGACCAAAGAATCGGCAGTGCCGCTGGGTCTACGCACGGCCAATGAACTGGAACCGGCCGAGCTGCCAGGGGCCGCGACATGAAAGGGGACTTTAGGAGTCATCATGAAGCGCAACCAGGAGTCCGTAGCTTTAACAAGTCAACATATATAAAAAGCTCAGGACAACGGTCAGGATGTTTCTGACCCATGCACACCCTAATACGAAAAGGCTTGCAGCCAATTATTAATAGTTTTCGCAACCCTGGAGTTTTTTTTTGTTTTTTTTTTAAAAGGCCGTTCAGCAGAACCCTCTCCTTGTCTACAGTAAATTGATCAGTGGAAACAAGCAACCAAATGTCTATATAATCATTTGCCCAAAATATATATATATATATATATATATATATATATATATATATATATATATATAATTTTTTTTTTTTTACAGTCTCTGGGTCAAGGTGAGAGTCTAAAGGGGGGGGATACCGCAAAAGAATGTATCCTTATGTATATCAGCCCTAGGAGGGGGCTCGTATCTCTTTTCAGGTTGATTTCAAAGTAATAAAGGGTTAACCAGAATTTTATTTTTTTTTTTTTTTTTTTTTTTTACTCGGGGTATTTAAATGGGCTAACAGAGCTTTTAATGACATAGCTGTAGTATCGGCACCTCCCCAAGCCCCAGAATAATTGTACTCACCGACCGCTGGAGCATCCGTGGGATTCACCGATATATGTTGAGCCGCTACCGATCCGGCGGCATGTGGTTGAACCACATAGGGTTCGGCATCTCTCTGGCGGCACGATCTGCGACGAGAGTGCCTGCTGGATGTCCTGGAGTCGTCGGATGAATCGGCCGTGGTTGATGGCGAACGCCATCCTGATGACCGAGACCAACGGCTTCTGCGAGAGGATGTGGACCGTCGCTCAAAATAGGCAGAGCGGCGATCGCGATCCCTACTGGATCGCCTGCGTCTATATAGGCTACGGGAATTTGAGGAGTCAGAGGAGTCGGAGGCAGCGGAGCGGTGTCCGCGCCCAGGCGTCGCCTACCATGGGCCGTGCTTCCAGCACCCGCTGCATCGTGGACAGGGAGGGCCCGGGGTAGGTTTTGCAGCTCCGGGGGCAAGGCCGACACTGTATGTGATGCGTGAGGCAAGGCTTCTCTCCTCTGGTGCTGCTGGGGGCAATGCCAGCACCTGCGGAGCAACAGGATGCAAAGCCATCCCAACAGTAGCTGCAGGAGCAGCAAGCGGCAAAGCCATCACCGCAGCTGCTGCAGGAGCCATAGCCATCACTGTTGCCACCGCAGGGGGCAAAGTCATTCCCCCACTCATGTCTATGTGTTGAAGAGACAACTGGGGAGATAACATTGTAGTTGAGGGAGCAGCTTCCCCCACCCTGCCTGCTTCTCCATTAGTGCATTGTGGCAGGGGAGGTAAGAGTAGATAATTGCATCTTACTTGCAAACTCCTCTGCTGAGGAGGATCTGCAGCTATTATTTCCTCCCATGGCCGTGTGTGGGGACGCTATTACAGGTGGAGTGTTGGGCTGAAGCAGCAAGGATGGGGTTAAGCCTTGCCTCCAGAGCGCAGTGATTTGATTTATTAATTACAGCGGCGCCGCTTTGCCTGTAGGACAGGAGAGGCTTGCGGCCGGCGCGCGTGTTACTGTGGTCGGGCGTGTGGGCGTTACTGAGCGTGGGAACGTGCACGGCACGCATGTGATTCGCGGGCACGTGGGGCGCGCGCCCGCCCCGCGCGCGTGCGCAGTGTGTGACTCAGATGCTCCGGCGGGCGGCTTAGACAAGCAGGCCGCCTGTCGGCCGGAGTTTGCGTCTGAGCCTCAGGAGGAGGGGAACGCTGCTCACCTATAATAGCAGCAAGCCACGCGTCACCCTCCCTCCTGATCCTGTCCCTGACAGCCTTGTCCAGCATGTCAGCCATCTCTCACCGGGAACGACAGCAGCGTCCGGATCTCACAAGGTGAGGAGAGACCGGAACCAGGAAGAGGGGGAATATTTATAGGGGAAAGAGTGGGATCATGGGAACATTCCCATTGGATAACACCCATGGAAGGGGAGGAGGGAGAATCGGACATGAGAGGGAACTTAACCCCTTACTACCAGGGCACAGCAGTCAGGGTGCATTCAGTAAAACACTGACATGCCCTATATCAGTAACTTTACGGCAGAAAATGAGAGAATTTTTCATTTAGGATCCAAATGATCAATAGAAAAACAATTCTGTAAGGTTTACATACCATATACACAACATTTTATATACTATATTACATTTTTCTTTTTATTCCAAGGTGTGAATTTCTCCAGGGCAAGAAATCTAAAGATGAAATACAGCAATACATTGAAAATTACAATGGATTTGAAGGAGTAACGGTAAATCTAGTAATCGGTGATCATACTTCAGATATTACATAATGTAATAACATCCGAGGTTGTTTAGGTAGACGTCTCTTATCCGGAGCAGAGAAATCTCCTAGTAATAGAAGCATCATGTTAGTATCTTGGTGCCCCATCTTCATGGTGAATACAGATATCTTTGATATGGAAAATCATTTCTTTAACGGATATTGTGAAATGTGGCAATATACACTGTGTCTATGTATTAGAAAATCCTAACTTAGATCAGCAGTTTTGTGTGTTTTTGATTGTTTTTTATTTGAGCCATTCCGTTTTTATTTACACCTCTTTTAGGACACGTTGAGTATTTGGTGAGGTTTTTTTATCTCCAGTATTTGTAGCCAAATCCAGGAGTGGGTGATAAATACAGCAGTGGAGCCCGTGTTTCTATTATACATTTCCTCTGATTGTTCCACTCCTGGTTTTGGCTACAAATACTGGAGGTAAAAACTAACCAAAATACTGCCGTGTGAACGTGGCCTTTAAAGAGAACCTGTCACCACTTTTTCGGCCTATAAGCTGCAACCACCACCACTGGACTCTTATGTGACGCCCTGGCCTATCAGGTCGTCACAGGGTATTGTGCAACCTGCCCTTCTGCACAGTATCCACTCCTCCTTGGTTACGGATCCTGGTCCTTTGCTGTTGCTAACAGCTTAGCCAATCAAAATCCTAGAAACACTTTACACCGAACCCAACAGACACACCATTTGGGTGCCTGAAGGGAATAGGGCTGCCCATATGGGGTTTGATAGAGGAAGGTGAGAGACGTGAAATGAGTAGAAGGAGAAGGAGGTGGAAAGTGACTCTCTGGGAGAGAGAGGTCACTGGTCCGGAGCAGGGCTCCTGGAGTCTACTAGGTGGCAGAAGTTGGTCTGGGCCTGGTAGGAGCTGGAACCCCGGTCGCAGGGGATGGCGTCAAGGGGCACGGTCTGCCGAGGCGGGCAGCCGGCGGCCTTGAGCCATCACCGGGCAGGGGCCAGGGCACGACTGGGTACGTGGACCCTAGGCCAGGAAGTAGCTTCACGTGTCCTGGTAATTTACCTGACGGGGGTGAAGACTTCAAGATTCATCCCCAACCTGCTCCAAAATCGGGGTGCTAGCGCACCGATGGGATAGGACTTTCTTTATCGTTCCTTATGGGAGACCCAAACCATGGGTGTATAGCTTCTGCCTCCGGAGGACACACAAAGTACTACACTCAAACGTGTAGCTCCTCCCTCCGGGCTATATACACCCCCTGGATGACAATCTACCCAGTTCAATGCTTTGTGTTTTCAGGAGGTACACACACTTGCATTCTCTGATATTTTTTTCATTTTTATTTTTGATTTTCAAGATTTGGAAGAAAAGCGGGTCCAGTCTGGACTCCCGGCATGTCCCTTCACACCCCACTCTGTCGGCGGTGCTGTTAAGGTTGACTTTACAAGGCTGGAGCCTTCACATGCCGTGCTCCTTCACATCCTCTGAGAGGCTCTGGTTTGAAGTGGGAGCCGTCACGGTCCTCTCTGCTTGCAGGAGACCGGTCTCCATCCGCAGCCCTGTCTGGTTCCTGCTGGAAGGAGCGTTCACCCCCCCTCAGGGACTGGCCCTGCGTCTCAAAAGCTAAGTATTGAGACGTTTTTCAGGGGTCCCGGGTACTTTTATTAGGGGGACAGTATGTGTTTTATCGTTACTGTAAATTCCGGCCTATTCTGGGGGTTTCCCCTCAGAACCGCGCCGAAGGTGCCTGCTCGTCGGCCGCATTTTAAAATCTAGGCCCCGGCTTCTGTTTGGGCTTAGTTTCGGTTTCGGATTCTCTGCATACAGGCATAGCGTGGCGCCGCCCACCGCTCGGCCAGCAGAGGGGAGGGCACTCCTCTCTGGGGAGATGTTCCCTCCCCTGTATCTATCTCTGCATCTCTCCCTGGCCCTCCGTTTTCCCGCTCTTGGCCTAATACCCGCCCCCCTCCTCCTTTCAGCGCCATTTTCTCAGCGTTCTTACACTGGACGGCGCTGGATGCTGCAGCTGCTGCTGTTTAGGAGGGCTGACGCTTCACTTGGGCTTTGAGCTGTGGAATCCGGAGGGCACACAGAGAGCGGTCTGGTAAGCCACAACCTCTGGTTGTGGGCTTTTTATTACACTCTCAGGACATTCTACAGGAGTGTTTTTCTTGCTGCAGGGCTTCCACCTTAGCAGCATGTCTGCACTGCATGTAAGCTCATTCTGCCAGAGCCAAGCACATACCCACATTGTGATGCCTGTGCTAATATGGTTGTGTCTCAGCCTGGAGCCTCCTCAGGGGTCCCTCCAGCTGCTCCGGCCCCGGTGGCTGAACCCCCGGCTTGGGTAGCATCCTTTTCACAAGCTATTTCCCAGTCTTTTGCCGACTCCATGGGGCAGCTGTCC
The DNA here is from genome assembly GCF_048569485.1 of Anomaloglossus baeobatrachus. Lineage (NCBI taxonomy): Eukaryota > Metazoa > Chordata > Amphibia > Anura > Aromobatidae > Anomaloglossus > Anomaloglossus baeobatrachus. The sequence goes on from NC_134353.1 coordinate 845,039,247, forward strand.
CGGACACTGCTGACCATGCATCAGCCCCCTTCTCAGGGTGCTTCTGCTGCTCCTAGCTCTGCAGAGCTCTCAGAGCATGTCCTAGGACCCCGTCCCCCTAAACGGAGACGCAGGGACCCTTCTCCTTCCTCTTCCCACGGCTCTGATTCACGTGCCGAGGTACAGGGCGAGGAGGATTCGTTTACTGTGGGCTCAGACGCTACCTCTATGTACCCCATTGACTTGTCTGAGGGTGATGCGGATGTTAGTGACTTGATTGCGTCCATTAACTCCGTACTGAACCTCAACCCACCAGAGTCAGAGGAACAAGCCTCTCTGGTAGAGATGCACCAGTTTACCTCACCTAAGAAAGCTAGGAGTATGTTTTTTAACCACTCCAGCTTTCAGACCATTGTTACCAAGCCCAGGGCCTGTCCTGACAAACGTTTTCCGAAGCGTAGTTCAGATGACCATTTTCCTTTTCCACCAGAGGTGGTTAAGGAATGGGCCCAGTCCCCAAAGGTAGACCCTCCGGTGTCCAGAATCTCAGCCTGCACAGTCGTAGCTGTGGCTGATGGCACTTCTCTTAAGGATCCCACTGACCGCCAGGTTGACCTTTTTGGCCAAATCTGTATATGAGGCGGCAGGAGCCTCGTTCTCCCCGTCTTTTGCGGCAGTGTGGGCTCTTAAGGCAGTCTCTGCCTCTCTGGAGGAGATACATTCGCTTACCAGGGACTCTATTCCTGAGATGGGTGCCTTAACTTCTCAAGCTTCGGCTTTTGCATCCTACGCCATGTCTGCCATTCTGGAGGCTTCCCACCGCACGGCGGTGGCCTCCGCTAACTCCCTCGCGATCCGCAGGATCTTGTGGCTTCGAGAGTGGAAGGCAGACGCTTCCTCTAAGAAGTACCTTGCGAGTCTCCCTTTTGCTGGGTCCCGGCTGTTTGGGGAACAGCTGGATGACATAATTAAGGAAGCCACTGGCGGGAAGAGTACTTCCTTGCCACAGACTAAAGCCAGGAAACCTGTCCAGGGCAGGATCCAATCGAGGTTTCGTTCCTTTCGTTCCTCTAACTGGTCATCCTCTAAGCCCTCGGCCTCGTCCACTACCGCAGCCAAGGACCGTAAATCAAACTGGCGCGCAAAGCCGCGTCCTCAAAAGACCGGAGGAGCCGCTGCCACTAAGGCAGCCTCCTCTTGACTATCTGGCTGCGCCAGCAACGTCCTTGGTCGGTGGCAGGCTCTCCCACTTTGGCGACGTGTGGTTTCAACACGTCGCCGATCAGTGGGTGCGGGATATCATCTCCCACGGCTACAGGATAGAATTTTCTTCCAGCCCGCCAAACAGATTTTTTCTGTCCACACCCCCCTGCTCCAAAGCCGCCGCCTTCTCTCAGGCCGTGGCATCCCTGCAGGCCAACGGGGTAATTGTTCCGGTTCCCGCCCGAGAACGGTTCAGCGGTTTCTACTCAAACCTCTTTCTTCAGTGGTGGCTTCGGCCCCTCTCTCTGTCTCAGGGACGCTCCTTCCTGACTCCGTCCTGGGTGATCCTCACCACGGATGCCAGCCTCTCCGGTTGGGGAGCAGTATTTCTCCATCACCGAGCACCGGGCACTTGGACTCCGTCCGAATCAGCCCTCTCGATCAATGTGCTGGAGATCAGAGCTGTGTTTCTAGCTCTCCTAGCCTTTCACCACCTGTTGGCGGGCAGGCACATTCGGGTTCAGTCGGACAACGCGACAGCGGTTGCCTACATCAATCACCAGGGCGGGACTCACAGCCGTCTGGCGATGTTGGAGGTTCAACGAATCCTCCAGTGGACGGAGGACTCAAAGTCCACCATATCTGCAGTCCACATCCCAGGCGTAGAAAACTGGGAGGCCGATTATCTCAGCCGTCAAACCGTGGACAGCGGCGAGTGGGCCATGCATCCGTCAGTGTTCAGATCAATCTGCCGCAAGTGGGGCACCCCGGAAGTGGATCTCATGGCATCCCGGCACAACAACAAGGTTCCGGTTTATGTGGCTCGCTCCCACGATCCTCAAGCCTTCGCAGCAGACGCACTGGTTCAAGATTGGTCTCAGTTCCGTCTGGCCTATGTGTTTCCCCCTCTAGCGCTCTTGCCCAGGGTTCTGCGCAAGATCAGAATGGAGGGCCGTCGAGTCATACTCATTGCTCCGGACTGGCCCAGACGAGCTTGGTACCCAGACCTGCTCCGTCTGTCCGTAGAGGTGCCGTGGCATCTCCCGGACCGCCCAGACCTTCTCTCTCAAGGTCCGTTCTTCCGCCAGAATTCTGCGGCTCTCAGATTGACGGCGTGGCTCTTGAGTCCTGGATCCTGACGGCTTCAGGCATTCCCTCTGAGGTCATCTCCACCATGACTCAGGCTCGGAAGTCTTCCTCGGCCAAGATTTACCACAGGACTTGGAGGATTTTCCTGTCCTGGTGTCGCTCTTCCGACCACGCTCCTTGGCCGTTCTCCTTGCCGACCATCCTGTCTTTTCTACAGTCTGGTCTACAGCTAGGTCTGTCCCTCAATTCCCTCAAGGGACAGGTGTCGGCTTTGTCGGTATTGTTCCAGCGGCGTATCGCCCGACTGGCTCAGGTGCGCACCTTCATGCAGGGCGCATCTCACATCATTCCTCCTTACCGGCGGCCCTTGGATCCCTGGGACCTTAATCTGGTCCTCACGGCCTTACAGAAACCCCCCTTTGAGCCTCTCAGGGAGGTTCCTTTGTTTAGACTTTCACAGAAAGTTGTTTTTCTAGTAGCCATAACTTCTCTCAGGAGAGTTTCTGATTTGGCTGCGCTCTCTTCGGAATCCCCCTTTCTGGTGTTTCACCAAGACAAGGTGGTTCTTCGTCCGACTCCGGACTTTCTCCCTAAGGTGGTGTCTCCTTTCCACCTTAACCAGGACATTTCATTGCCTTCTCTATGTCCGGCCCCTGTGCATCGTTTTGAGAAGGCGTTGCACTCCTTAGATTTGGTGCGGGCGCTCCGAATCTATGTGTCACGCACCGCCGTTTTTAGGCGGTGCACATCACTTTTTGTGCTAACCACTGGTCAGCGCAAGGGTCTCGCTGCTTCTAAACCGACCCTAGCTCGTTGGATCAGGTCGGCTATCACCGATGCCTACCAGTGTTCTCAGGTGCTTCCTCCGCCAGGGATTAAGGCGCACTCGACCAGAGCTGTCGGTGCCTCCTGGGCTTTCAGGCACCAGGCTACGGCTCAGCAGGTTTGTCAGGCTGCCACGTGGTCCAGTCTGCACACTTTTTCGAAGCACTACCAAGTGCATGCTCATGCTTCGGCAGATGCGAGCTTGGGCAGACGCATTCTTCAGGCGGCTGTCGCCCATTTGTGAAGTTAGGTTTTGCCTACTTCTCAGTTTGGTTTATTTCCCACCCATGGACTGCTTTGGAACGTCCCATGGTTTGGGTCTCCCATAAGGAACGATAAAGAAAAAGAGAATTTTGTTACTTACCGTAAATTCTTTTTCTTATAGTTCCGACATGGGAGACCCAGCACCCTCCCTGTTGCCTGTTGGCAGTTTTTTGTTCCGTGTGTTTCACCGGCTGTTGTTAGTAGACAGAGTTCTGGTCTTGCCAAGTTTTACTCTATCTCTACTTATGGGTGGATGTCCTCCTTCAGCTTTTGCACTGAACTGGGTAGATTGTCATCCAGGGGGTGTATATAGCCCGGAGGGAGGAGCTACACGTTTGAGTGTAGTACTTTGTGTGTCCTCCGGAGGCAGAAGCTATACACCCATGGTTTGGGTCTCCCATGTCGGAACTATAAGAAAAAGAATTTACGGCAAGTAACAAAATTCTCTTTTTCCCAAATACAGTCCAAAGAAATCCTACGCGTGAACCCTGAGAGCAAGGTCACTCCGTTAGCCATACGGGTGAGCGGGACAGGAAAAGTTTCAAGCTTGAGGGTCCAACTAATGAGAAGGTGCTACGGAAAAGGCCACAGGCTAACAGCAACACCAAGGGCACGGACCCCAGCGTGCTCCCTCTAAGCTGCAGTGGTGCTCAGAATTCTGGTTCACAAGCTGTAAGGGGTACTTTGCACACAGAGATAAATCTGCGGCAGATCTGTGGTTGCAGTGAAATTGTGGACAATCAGTGCCAGGTTTGTGGCTGTGTACAAATGGAATAATATGTCCACAATTTCACTGCAACCACAGATCTGCCAAAGATTTATCTGTGTGTGCAAAGTAGCCCTCAGTGTTATTATTCCTGAACTGAGTGAGTACACTGAAAAGCCCCTTTTACTCTACCCAACGGCACCCCCCACCACCAACATCCCAACGGGCCCCGGGGCATAAACCCCCTACCCACGGAGGGGTTAAACAACTTGCTGCTCTACCACCGCCACCGGGCTCCCCCATCAACAGCAGCGGTGGTACACCATGTTACCACGCACCGTGGATGGCGTCACGAACTTTCCAAATCCCCCCAGATCCAGAGACCCTTCGAGCCACCGCGGCTCCGGATCCGAGCGGCTCGGCCGCTGACGTGGGGGCGGTACACTTACATACAGCATTCTAACATGCTGTATATAAGAGCCTAAGCTGGGCTGCATAGCATAAAAATCACTTTATAATACCCAGAAGGTTGCTCCGGTGCACAACAGTCGGATGGGTGGCGCCTTCTCCGGGACCGGCACTTCCTCTTTCGGCCATCTTGGTCTTTCTTATTCTGAAGCCGCGGTGCATGATGCCTCCTACGCCATCCACACAAGCTGGCATTAAGGTCCTGCACAGGCACACTACAATAATTTGATCTGCCCTGAGCACGGCAGATCAAAGTGCACCTTCGCAGGACCTCAGTGGCGGCGCATATGTATGACGTAGATGCGTCATGCACAACGGCTTCAGAATAGGGAAGACCAAGATGGCCGAAAGGGAAAGCGCCGGTCCCGGAGAATGGCGCTACCCATCCGACTGTTGTGCACCGGAGCGACCTTCTAGGTGAGTATTATAAAGTGTATTTTTATGTTGTACAGCACAGTCTGGGCTCTTATATACAGCATGTTAGAATGCTGTATATTAGAGCCCAGTAGTGGTAGCTGCAGCTTATAAGCTGAAAAAGTGGTGACAGGTTCCCTTTAAAAGTTACTTTAGTATATGTTTATATGTTGGGTTTTTTTAAATCAATTTTTTCTTTATTTGCCTTGTGATATTTGTTGTCTTTTTTGTGCACCAAATTCATCACTATGGTGCATGAATTTTGCACCAAAATCTAAAATTTTCCTTATTATTGTCTTTTGACCGATTTTGCATTTTTTGTTGCACCAAAAGTCGCATGTTTCTCTAAGGGGTACTTTACACGCTGCGACGTCGACACCGATATATCATCGGGGTCACCTCATTAGTGACGCACATCCGGCGCCGGTTGCGACATCGCAGCGTGTAACACTAATGAGCGACGATCAACGATCACAAAATGGTTCCAAACGGTGATCGTTGACACGTCGTTCATTTCCTTAATATCGCTGCTGCCACCGGTACGATGTTGTTAGTCATTCCTGCGGCATCACACATCGCTGTGTGTGACACCGCGGGAGCGACGAACATCTCCTTACCTGCGTCCACCAGCAATGCGCCGGTAAGGAGGTGGGCGGGATGTTACGTCCCGCTCATCTCCGCCCCTCCACTTCTATTGGCTGGCTGCTTAGTGACGCCGCAGTGACGTCGCTATGATGCCGAACGCACCTCCCCCTTGAGGGAGGGATTGTTTGGCGGTCACAGCGACGTCACTGCACAGGTATGTGAGTGTGACGCTACAGTAGCAATAATGTTCGATACGGCAGTGATCACCAAATGTCGCACGAGCGACAGGGGCAGGTGCTATGGCGCTCGACATCACTAGCGATGTTGCAGCGTGTAAAGTACCCCTAATTTGTGCAAAAATGGCTGGCATAGACAAAATTACTCTGAGGGAGAAGTGGACCACCTTTGTACTAAATTTTACAACTTGTTAAAAGTCGTAGTTGATGTATCAGCCCAAAAACATCTGGAAAACAAACCCTGCCACAATGGCAGTCATAAAAAAACATGCAAACACACATACAATAAGGTTTAAAAGAAAAAAAGGTCTAAATCAAGAGAATGAGATGAAAAGGAAACACAAGCGGAAAAACACTGAATCTAGACAAGAAAGGGAGCAAAAGCAATGATGAATCAGAAACATATGAAATAGTCATCTATCATCTAATATATGTGGAGGGTTTTGTGTGTTGTGTTCATATGCATTTTTTTTAATTCACAGGGTGCATCATTCAACAACTTTCTGACTGATGAAACTGTACCTGCATTATCAACAGGTAATCTTATGGAACAATTCTATACAATTAGGGTCATCATTGGCATTCTTTTCAAGTGTTGTGGTATTCCGTAACGCTTTTTGCACTAAATTCAACAAAATGGCTCAGACAGTTTGTGAACATCATGAAAAATGGTCTTTAACTATGTCTTTAATCCCTTCACCCCCCGGGAATTTTTTTTTTCTGTTTTTTTATTTTCGTTTTTTCCTCCTTTTCTTCTGAGAGCCATAATATTTTTATTTTTCCATTAATATTGCCATATGAGGACTTTTTTTTTGCGAGACAAGTTGTACTTTTGAATGAAACCATTAGTTTTACCATATAATGTAGTGGAAAATGGGAAAAAAATCCAGATGTGGAGAAATAGTGAAAAAAGTGAAATTCCACAATGGTTTGGTTTTGTTTTTTTCCACCATTCACCAGGTTCACTATATGGTGAAACTGACGTGTCAGTATGATGCCTCATGTCGATGCAAGTTTGTAGATACCAATCATGTATAGGTTTACTTTTGTGTGTAAATCAAATTTTATTCCAGCAGTATAACAAAGTTATAAGGCTATGTGTGCACGTTGCGTATTTGCATGCAGTTACGCTCAGTATTGCACTGCAGCGTAACTGCATGCGTCCTGCGTCCCCAGCAAAATCTATGAAGATGTGCAGGAGACGTGCGCACGTGGCGTATTAAAACGCAGCGATTCGGCTGCTGCCCGAAGCGTGCGTTCTAAGAAGTGATATGTCACTTCTTTCGTGCACTTTGCATGCTGTCTATAGGGAGAGGCAGCATGCAGAGCGCACGAATTCTGCAGGCACCATGCACTTCAGAACGGAGCTTTTCAGCTGCGCTCTGAAGCGGACCTTTTGTGTATGCGGTGCAGAGCGCACACGTGAGCACATAGCCTAAAACAAGAAATACAGTATATCATCATAGTGATTTGGGAACAGTAACTGGTATATCACATTTGCTCTTATGTGGTTATCTTAGTAACGTGAACCAAGTCTATCGTCCAACACCTTGTAAGTCAAATTACTTTAAAATTAGCTACTGTTGCGTGTTGGGTGAACTCAACAACCAGCAGAAAAATATTCTGTCTCATTTAAAGAAATACTGAAGCAACATCACCAGACTAACAATAGAAATGTAAGGTTATTACTGAGAATATGAGGAAGATAGAAGAAAGAGAAAGTAGGGAAAGGAAAGGACAAAACAGATGTCTGGGCCTCCCAAAGCCTCCATTACAAGATGGTATATGAGATGTAAGCTGTATGGTTTCTCGCTCCCCTAGTCCAGTGCCTGAAGCCAAGATGTAAGATCCGATGTCTCCCTAAAGATGATCCCTGGTGTCCACAGCCTGATTACCTTCTCCGTTGAGTCCATAGCCTGACCGATCAATTCCTCCATTCGGAATATCAGGTTAAGCTCGGCAACTATCTCCGCACGTGAAGGCACATCAGATTGTTTCCAGTAACCTGGGAATTAAGCTCTTTGCCCCCATCAGAAAATGTCTCAGAAAGCCTTTTTTGCAACTGGCAATGGAGATATTACCGAGAGACAAGGCCAATTCCAGCGTCGGCTGATACCTAGTAGGTAACATTTTATTGAGGAAGGCAAACATGTCTGTTACAAAAGCGTTGGGTAGGTGGACAAAACCACCATGTATGGAGGTATGGATCGCACATCTCCAACAAGTATCAGGGACAGGTGGGAACATGGAGTGAACCCTCGCAGGACAACGGTAGTATAGGTTTACTTTTATCTAAGTGGTAAAAAAAAATGAGAAGTTTGTCCAAAAAAAGAATAGCGCTTTTGTTTCCATTTTTCGAGACCCATAGCATTCTCATTTTTTTTTTTTTGGATCTGAGGCTCAGTGATGGCTTATTTTTTGTGTCTTGAGCTGGCATTTTTAATTATACCATTTTTTATAGATGAGCTGTTTTGATTGCCTGTTATTGCATTTTAACAAATGTCGCGGTGACCAAAAAATGTAATTTTGCTATTTGGATTTTTCTCGCCACGCCGTGTATCAATCAGATTAATTGATTTTATATTTTGATAGATCAGGCATTTCTGAACATGGCAATACCAAATATATGTACATTTTTTATTTTTTTTAACTGTTTTATTTTCAATAAGGCAAAAAGGGGGGTGATTTGAACTTTTAGGGTTTTTTTTAGTTTTTCATATTTTTAATAACTTTTTTACATTTTTTATTTATTTTACTAGTCCCCTTGGGTACTTTATCACTGCACAGTCCGATCACCTGTACATTTCTGCTGATCAGAGCAGCATCGCTCAGTGTATGCTTAAAATATAAGCCCTACTTCAAAAATAAGCCCTAGTTGCGGTTCCATAAGGAAGTGTCCAAGCAGCTAAAAAAGTTAAAGAATACAGCAGGACTCTTCAACAAAGAAAGCAGACATTCTTAAAAGAAAGCAAACACCCATAAAAGAAAGCAGACACCACCAACAGAAAACAGACATCTCCTCCCCCCAAAAAAATAAAAATTGTGTAACATATTTTGGAGTCTGTATTCTTCTATTACCACTAAAAATGAAAAGCTAGAGCCTGTATTAGAAGTTGGGGGCCTTTCGATGAAGGGCGTGCTAGAGTCTGCGGTGCCCAATTCATTAGGTCTATTATGCACAACGCCAGTTTTGATAAGCCAGCCGGGGCCAATATGTTTATTTTTAAAGTAAACAAATGATTTGATACCATTTTTTTTTCATGCAAATAAAGCTTCTAGATCTCTCTGGGAAATATTTTTTTTTCTATTTTGGAGGAGGTATAAAGAATAACAAATTAGTAATACAATAAATTAATAGCATGAAGTCACAAAACTATACTGTATGCTAATTGATTTACCCTTTTGGTGCACTCATTTTTCAATTATAACTAGTCTGTTTTTTTGGCAGTTTTATGGGGCAAAGGCTTATTTTCATGGCAAGTAGTGTTTTCATAGTTACCTCTACTATATCTAGAAAATGCTCAAAATTTTACTTGAATCTAATACACATTAAATGGATAGTCTGTTAGTCCCTTGGATTGATGCAGATTTTGAATTTCCTGATGTTCAAACCTGGGAGAAACCTGTCCGTCAACTAAAGAGGGCAAAGAGACGACAACAAGAGGTGTGCCTAGACTCAACTCTGCCTATGATTCTTCAACCTATGTTTTTTCTGAAGGGCTGAAGCCTTCCAGAACAATTCTTGGCTATAATCACGCAGCCAGGATCTCACTAATGCTGCCCGTGGTTTGTGCAGCATAAACCGAGTGACAGGTTACCTTTAAGACTTCTTCACTGCATTTATTCTACAGAATGTCTTTTAATTCATAGGTCTCAAAGATAAAATAGGTAATCTAAATATTACTATAACAGCTATGGCCAACTCATGGCAAAATTTTCAGGCAAGACCACGAATACAAATATCATAATAGTTTTGATAGAGTTGGATTGCAAACAATTCTAACTACTGCATCTCAAATAGGTAAATCTTTTATGTTAGTTTTGTTTCATTTATATCTCCTTGTAATCTATTAATTGCCCTGTTTTCATCATTTTCAGAAATTGCAAGCAGTCAGCTTTTTTTGAAAACACATCTCATTGAAAAGTACAATAATCCCACTTTCCACCATGTTTCTCCTCTTGGAAATTCCGTTTCTATAGATTTGAACTTGCATTTTGCTGACATTTGTGTTATGTGGAAGGATAGAAAAAAATCAATCAGTTCGGCAGCTGATATTGCCAGATATCCTGTCTGAGCTGCATGACATCACCATGATAGAAGGGGAAGCCGGCAGTGGGAAATCCGCTCTTCTCAGAAAGATTGCCATTCTGTGGGCCTCAGGCTCCTGTCCTTTCCTCAGAAGATTTAGTCTTGTCTTTTATATTTCTCTTGCTTCTATCGAGAGCCATCAAAATCTCAGTGACATTATCGGCCAACAACTGATGGGATCTTCCACATTTCTGACAGAAGAAAGTCTGGTGGAAATTCTGGCTAATTTGCAGGATAAGGTCCTCTTCCTCCTGGATGACTATGGCATGGTGGACTCAATTCCAGAAGCCATAAAAGAATTAATAATGAAAAATGCTTTTAACAGATTGACTCTGGCAGTCACTGTGAGCACTGATAAGGGGATGAAGTTACGACAATATGCAAGGACCATCATGAGCATCCAGAAATTCCCTTTATATAGTACAATCTACATAGCCAAGAAATTGTTTCCACATGACATAGATCGTCCAAGGTCATTTTTTAGGAAGCTGGAAACATCTAAAATTTTATCAGTTATTTTTGAGATCCCACTGATGATTGTAGCACAGTGTTCCTCCTGGATTAAATACCCAAGTGATAATACAATTGGGGACATAAACACGTTTAATGAGTATATAAACTACAACAAAGCAAAGTTCCCAAATGAAACTCAGATAGTGAATTCTCAGATTTCTTCTTGTGGAGAACTTGCCATTAAAGGGCTTTTCCAGTCTCGATTTCAATTTACAGAGAATGACTTAAAAGCAGTAGGTGTGGACGGGGACAGAGCCATCAAATATGGACTGTTAAGCAAGTTTACAGCACAGAGGCTCCAGTCAATGTATAGATTCTGCGGCACCTCTTTCCAGGAATATCTTGCTGGGAATAGACTTGGTGAATTATTAGAGTCTGAAAATCTCGATGATCTAGCCAAAGGCCTCCATTACCTTCATCAGATCAATACCTTTCTTAAAATCATTGGACGTTACTGGTATTTCCTGAAATACGCAACCAGGATTTCTACAAAAGCGACTCTCAAGATCCTCGCCTACTTATTCAGTCTTTATGGAAACCCTGAAGCTTTGAATTGCCATGAAGAGAATACAGAACATTTGCAGCGTCACCCAGAGCTTGAAATTGAAGAACAGGTTTTCATTATGACTGTATGTGGATTTTTTGACGGTGACATTAGTTCCACCTGTTTGCATGTATTGATGGCATTTGCCGTTGAAGCAGCAGTGCAAAGTCAATGTCTACCAGAATGCGCTCCAGTTATTATGCAGTTTATAGCTGGAAAAATGATGTCCTTCTCTGCAAGCCCTTCCAACAAGAACTCTTCTGCCATCACACTTATGTTCATTGAAAAATACCCACAATGCATTAGCTCATTCAGCGGCGTTAACCTTACCTTGTATACTAAAAATAATAAGATGAAAGCACTGGATTTTTCAGGTTTTGAAAAAGCCTACAAAGAATATGGCGTACCCACAGTAGAAGAGGAGTACTCATCTGCATGTCTGCATCTCAATAACACCGTGCGACAAAATGAAATGAAACTCGGAGAAATAAATGAAGTCATTTCACTTTTCCCCCAGGAAATCCAAATAGATGATTCACTGATCCGCCCATTTACATCAGGACATAAAGCGGCTTTTTTCAGAATTTGTATCAATGATTTGAACAGTGAAAACTTTTCTGAAGCTAACAGTGAGAAAATTCAGGCTCTTTTTTTGATGTCTGATCATATTGAGATGCATTTAATCAATTGTAAAGGTTTTGTAAAGAGCATCGGACGAGCCATTGATCAGTTCTCGAGGTCCTTCAAGAAACTAACTATTCAAGAAACGTTTCTGGAAGAACAGGAACAAGATATCATACTCAAGATGTCGGCTCTGGAATCTCTGGAGATTAAAAGTGCAAAAATCAGTTATCCAGGTATCGTGAACTGTATATCTTGGTGTTTTTTTTTCTTAGGCTGTTATATTAAAAAAGAACCTGTCACATTGGATAACGCTATTAGCCTGCAGATATAGGGTTAATGTGAAGGTAAATAGCGTTAGACAAAAGCCACCTACTGAAAACATGGCTACGAGGAGTAAATTAACTCTATTTTTCCAAGGATCCGCCAGGCTTCAGTCATAAAGGCGTGCCGGCGTTGATACAGTCACTGCACATAGTGTTGTGTGTACCGGCTGTAAGTACGCCCCGACACGGATTGCTAGCCGAGTCTGCACTGATTCACTGCAAAAGCGCAGCTGTCAATCAAAGTGCTGGAATGTGATTACAGCTACTGTCAGTGACTGTAGCTGCGGTGGAACAGCTCTATGACCAAAAACCAATGGCTCCCAGAAGAAATGAAGTTCATTTCTTCCCAGTAGCCACACTTTCAGGTACCTTTTTAACGTTATTAACCCTACATCTACAGGTAAACAACATTTATCAACGTTACAAGGTTCCCTCTAAAGTGGACGTCCAATTTATAAAAATATCTGATTTCATAGATGGGTCTAGAGATGAGCGGACCCATGGAAGTCCAGTTTGGTGAGTGCAGCCGAACATTAAATTAAGATCAGTTGGTACCCGATCTTGACATGAACCCCAATGGAAGTCACTAATTTAGTAGTTCAGTTCTTCACCCACATGCAGCCACTTATAAACAGATCACTTCCAGGGGCGGGGTTTTTCCATTCTTTTTGGTGCACAATCATGCTATTGGTACCCCTAACAGGGTTCCAATATTGATAGGAGAGGATAGGTCATCAAGGTCAAACAGATGGATATCTGGGATCCTCACCTGTTAAAGACAGCGGCAACAACTGGATGTAAACAGTGTCTGGAGCGGTCACAGCACTGTTTAAGGGAATTAGAGCTGAGCTGCAGTAACCAAAAATGGCCACAACACTTAACTGATATGTTTCGCTCTGTACACAGTTTCCATCCGCTTTCTGAGGAGCAGCAAAGAGCTGATTGTTGGCGGTGCTAGGTGTCAGATTCTACCAGTCTGACATTAGTGTCTATAGTAAAGAGAGGTCATTAATATTTTAAGTCTGGAAGCCTTTATTATTAGCACCCGTAATATATTCAGGGGCATAGCTTTACGGGGTGCAGAAATAACTCCTGCTCCTGGGTCTAGTGGCAGAATTTGCACAGGAGCTTTAAATTTGAGCTTTAAATTACCTTTTCTTATATTACCTTTTCTTTTTTGTCTTGTTAGAATTACTGGTTCGTGGCATACATAATTTCCCATGCTTAGAAGAAGTATCAGTTATCCTACCAAACGGTACAGAAATCATAAACAATTTGCCAGATGATTTCCAAACACTTAATAGAATAAAGAAAATTATAGTTCAGAGCTCAGATAGTGGAATTGATTCAGCAAGATTTGGTAAGAATTTAGTTATTATTTTTAAAGTGCATTGTTATAATTTTAGCAGTTATTTAAATATTATCAGAAAATTGGCGCACACATTGCATATTTCTTGTGGAATTTTGATTGATAAATCCGCAGCTAAATTCCACAGCAAAGTACATTACAATTTAAGTGAATAATCTTCATTAATTTACAGTGCACATTCTGCACTGGATTGTAGATAAAAATTGGATTTTCAGGTCATCAGTATAATTTATATGTTGTGGAAATGTGTCAGATTTTAACCATGAGTTATAAGCCATTAGAATACTATGATGTTCATTTATGTCATGTGTCAGGTCCCAGACTTTGATGCAAACCAAGAAACTGAGCTTACATCAGGTCCAGCAGATAGTGGCTGTGACACACATTGCAATCAGGTAAGGGGTACTTTGCACAGTACGACATCGCAGCTGCGATGTCAATGGGGTCAAATCGAAAGTGACGCACATCCGGCGTCGTTGTCGATATCGTAGTGTGTAAATCCTTTTTGATACGATTAACAAGTGCAAAAGCGTCATAATCGTATCATCGGTGTAGTGTCCGACATTTTCATAATTTCGCTGCAGCGACGGTACGATGTTGTTTCTCGCTCCCCTGCAGCAGCACACATTGCTGTGTGAGAAGCCGCAGGAGCGAGGAACATCAGCTTAGCTGCGTCATCGCGGCTCATGCCGGCTATGCGGAAGGACGAAGGTGGGCGGGATGTTTACGTCCCGCTCATCTCCGCCCCTCCGCCTTTTGTTGGCCGCTTGCCGCGTGACGTCGCTGTGACGCCGCATGACCCACCCCCTTAGGAAGGAGGCGGATCGCCGGCCAGATCGACATCGCAGGGCAGGTGAGTGCGTGTGACGCTGCCGTAGCGATAATGTTTGCTACGGCAGCTATCACAAGATATCGCTGCTGCGACGGGGGCGGGGACTATCGCGCTCGGCATCGCAAGCATCGGCTTGCGATGTCGTAGTGTGCAAAGTACCCCTAACTGAAATCTGTATCAAAATCCAAACATCACATGCAGATTCATTGGCTGCTTCAATAGCACAATATTTACATTGTGTGAACCTTCTCTTCATTGTATTGTGTATGTTGCAGTTGCTGTTTTTTTCATCCAGTATTTATTTTATTGCAGAAAAATTCATCCAAAGTTTTACGGACCTGGAAGTTCTGCACTTAAATTTCAAAAAACTTCTGGATAGTAATGGCCTGATAAATTCACTCACAACTTGTAAGAAACTGAAAGAACTGAATCTATTTGAAACCCCACTAAAAGATGGTGACATGGCTTTGCTAGGTAATAACTATATGATAATAAATCATCAGGGGAATATATTTAGGGTATCCAATAGACTGGATGATGTCCACCCCGACGAGCGTTTTGTCTTGTGCCTTCATCAGGAACCAAGCCAAAATGCATTTCGGTGTAAATGCCATCCACTCACTTGAACACTTATAGATCTGTAAGTTACCTCATTCATAAGCATTCATTGGTAGTCATGATTTCTAGTGTACAGAGCAGTGCTGATGCTCTGCTGTGTACAACACAAGCGATCAGACGAATGCAGCTTCAAATCCCCTGTAACGTTCTGGAGGTGGATCCACGGGACCGTGCACCAGACTCCCCCAGAGAGGCAACCAGGAGCGAACCCCTGTACAGGGACTGTCCGGTCACCCCCCCAGAGGGCCTAGATGCACAGTAGCTGGGATACAAGAGAGTTCGGAGTACATGTCCTTCAGAAGTCTGTACAGGATATGGCTATTAGTCCAACGGGGACCGTGTGCAGGACTGATGACTGGAAGCGGGTACAAGTGCCGAGTGGTAACAACAGACGGGGTCCGGGTCCAGCAAAACGTGCAGGCTGATGTGACCAGATGGAATCCAGGATCGGTGACGGGTACAGGCTGATGGAAGATTGGCGGGATCCACAGCTGGTGGTCACCGGGGCAACTCCTGGGAAACCGGCAAGCTGAACACACTCAGGTTGGCAGACGGACACTGTGGGAAGAGACAGGGTTAACCTGGGTACGAAGCACAGAGGGACCCGAACACCTAGCTACAAGAACACGTTGAACAGGCACCGCCCACAAGAAAAGGAAGTTCTTATATACCCTGTCACTGTAATCAGCCATATCCTGTTTCAGTGACGCTGGCCCTTTAAGAAGAGGTGAGTGAGCGCGCCCGCGCCCTAGTGCGCAGGAGCAAGGCCTGAGTGCCGTAGACCAGTGCAGGATGTGCTGGGGGAAGTGGAGGAGATGCAGGTGAGGCAGAAGCTAAGTACCGGACCGCAGCGGGACGCCGGGACCAGCGGACAGGGAGCATGGAGGATGCATAGGAGGGAGAGCAGGTGGAGTAGCCGCGGACAGGAGACCCGGGGACCGGACCGGTGAGTGACAGGCGGCGCCGGGATCCCGGGAGTGTGACATCCCCCAAGGGGACTACTAAATACAATAAAAAGTTAAAAAATACTTTTTGAAAATATTGCAAAAAAGCCCCCACAAAAGTTCAAATCACCCTCCTTTTGCTGCATGGTAAATAAAATGGTGATTGTGCTGTTCGCCACAGCCATCGGCGGCCCCTTGACACGATCATGGAGCACCAATGGGTTGTCGTAACAACGCGAGGTCATATGATGACCCCTGTTGCTGTCATGACTCATGGACTCATTTTCTGTGAATTCCGGCAGAGCGCCGGCACTCAAAGTAACACAGCATTTCTCCTGTAAAAAAAAAAGTTTTAAAAAAATATGGAAAAATCCCTAAAACGTAAAACCACCCCTCTTTCTCCATTTGAAAATAAAAAACATTTGGTATCGCCACGTTCAGAAATCCTCCATTTATCAAAAGATAAAATCAATTAATCTGAGCGGTAAAGGGTGTAGCAAGAAAAAAAAAATCAAAACACCAGAATTATGGTTTTTGGTCTCCACAACATTGCATTAAAATGCAATAACAGGCTATCAAAACATTGCATCTACCCAAAAATGCTATAATTAAAAACTTTAGCTCAAGATGTAAAAAATCACACAACCCCAGATCCTGAAAAATATGAGAACACTACGGGTCTCGGAAAATGGTGACAAAAGCGCAATTTATTATTTTTTTTACAAACTTCTGAATTTTTTTTCATTACTTAAAACAATAAAAAAACAATAAAACTATACACATGTTTGGTATGTACAAACTCGTACTGACCTAGATAATCATACTGAAAAGTCAGTACCATATAGGGAACATGGTAAATTGTAAAATAATCCACCACATAGGCGGTAAAATAGTCCAGATACACGGATATAGTCCAGTAAGCGATAAATGTCCGAGTCTCTCTGGGGAGCCTCAGCTTCTCCCACAGAGGAGTAATCTTCCTGCTTCTCTCTTGTAGTTCTCAGACAGACTGACTAATCCCCCAGGTAAACAGAGAGGTTGGGTGGATTCCAGGCCCCCTCCCCCTCACCTAGGGACAGAAGCACTGCAGGGGGGTTATAAATTTGCAGACAGGACAAATAATACATAGAATGGACAGAGCACCACGCCTAAAATACGAATCTACACAAAATGATACACAACCCACAATATCACCCCATAGCAGTGTCATTAAAAAGTACAACTCATCCCTCCAAAAAAAGCCCTCAAACAGCCATATTGACCGAAAAATAAAAGTTATGGCTCTTAGAAGAATGGCAGGAAAAAACAAAAGTGGAAAGTCGGAAGGTGGTGACAGTGTTAATAGTGTTACAATGCTGTTGGGATGACTTGCTGATGATGCGACGACTGGATGAAAATTAACTTTATTTCTGTCGCCGACTTTCAGTCATAGAGTTGCTTCAGTCATCACTCAGCATTGCGAGCTCTGGCTGCAAACATGACGTGGCACTTTGATTGACAGCTCATTCTGCATAAATGCACTATAGAGTTGGGTTGTTAATCAGATTGCCGGTGCATGAATATAACCGCCACTCAGTGTGTAGTGACTAAAGCCGTTACGCCTCAGTGACTGAAAGGCAGCAGCTCCTGGGAGGAACAACTTAGATTAACCCCATATCTGCAGGTTAATAACGTTTGGAGACATGATAGTTTCCCGTTAGGAGGCGCTGCTTACCTGGAGACTCTAGGAAACTTCAATAGCATTTACAAGCTCTTTTAAAGTGTATGAAGGGGTGATAGTATATCACTGGGGAGTTGCTGTGCCTGAAAAGCAGTGATAGGGAGAATCTGCACTGCACCATCTGGCATCTTCATTTTCAAGTGCACAGAGGGAGCTAGCAATCGGACCCCACCAATTATAAAGTCTTGGGTTATCCAAGTAATTTGCTATCATATTTTAATATAGCAATAAATCTGTTTAATATTATCTATATACTGTTTGCTATAATGATGAGCAAGTATTAATATTTTCATTTGTATTAAAAAAATAACAAGCTTTCCATGGGTGTCCTTACTTTTTCTCCTCACTTCATGCCCTGTGTAGTTTTCCATTTTAATAGATGTTGCTATCCCAACATTTCTAGGATGGCACAACCTGGATTAATCTAGACTTTTACAAACAGATCCTATATGTTTTCTTACAGCTTCTGCAATGAAGAATTTTACCATGCTGAAAGTTTTAAATTTGCAAAGGCACAAAATAATGGCAAAAGATATTTCTGAGACCTTTGGTAACGTGTACAGTCTACTTTATGTTTTATAATGAAACATATTCTATATAAAATGTTGACATATAATTTAAATACACATAAATATAAACACTACCTCAGTATCCATTGTAGATATAGGTGGTAGAATAGATTTGAAGGTATAGGAAGGAGAGATCCAGCACCAGATATGGTTAAAACTCTTGTCTTCATTGAGTACAATTAATTCACAGTGTGATTAAAATGAGATGACGCTCACGCGTTTCGTACAGGGTCCTTAATCATGGGTTAAGGATTCTGTCCGAAACACATCAGTGTCATCTCATTTTAATCACACTATGTTTTAATCGTACTCAACAAAGACGAGTTTTAATCAAGCCTGGTGCTGGCTCTCGGCTTCCTATACCCTCACTCTGCGGACGCCAGACACATAGATCCGCAAATCTGCCCTCATTTCATCGACTAATGCACCTTAGTATGGTTTCTTACAAGCTTCTCAAGGCGAGCTGATATATATTTCATTTTGGTTTTCGGTAGAGTAGATTTTCCAGACTCAAAATTGCCAGCCAGTAAAAGGTGCTTTTTTCCCCAAGATAATAAAAATATTCTCCCATGTTTTTTTTTTCTTTCAGAAAGTGTACCAATCGTTAAAAGTTAATCCCAGACTACAGGCTCTAATAAAGCAGCAAATTGTGCTGTACTCACCTTTTCCCGGGTTCACGAGTCCTGTCGGTGGACCCGGGGAAGGTGATTATAGTACAGATCATTTCTTAGAACACCATTCTAAGTCTGAACTGGGTGCAAAAACCTAAAAAAACATCACTATGGGGAGATAAGGTATGCACACCAGTGACTATGTAAGGGGAATACATGAAATAGCAGAAACTGCTGTGTGAATACTGACTTGAAAAATCCAATAGCTATATGTAAGAGTGAAAATGTGAAAAATGGAATCTGCATTACTGCCATGAATATATGAATCAAGAGAAATTTAGCTACTGAATTGATCAATGCAATAGAGCCCCAACACTACGCCAAAGTATTTCTCTACGTTGGGGTCCCTAGCTTGTGTGTATCCTCTCATGCAGTTAAAAAACTTACCGTGTAGTGGAAGCTGAGACCCAGGCTATTTATGCGTATGATATGGATTGGCAATAGGTGTGGTTGGGGAGGGTTCACAAACGAAAAACTACTAACACTGGTGTGCATACCTTATCTCCCCATAGTGATGTTTTTTTAGGTTTTTGCACCCAGTTCAGACTTAGAATGATGTTCCAAACGTTATTCCTTATTGTTAGTAGTTTTTCGTTTGTGAACCCTCCCCAACCACACCTATTGCCAATCCATATCATACGCATAAATAGCCTGGGTCTCAGCTTCCCATACACGGTAAGTTTTTTAACTGCATGAGAGGATACACACAAGCTAGGGACCCCAACGTAGAGAAATACTTTGGCGTAGTGTTGGAGCTCTATTGCATTGATCAATTCAGTAGCTAAATTTCTCTTGATTCATATGTTCATGGCAGTAATGCAGATTCCATTTTTCACATTTTCACTCTTACATATAGCTATTGGATTTTTCAAGTCAGTATTCACACAGCAGTTTCTGCTATTTCATGTATTCCCCTTACATAGTCACTGGTGTGCATACCTTATCTCCCCATACATTTCTTTATAGTTGTCTTCAGCCGAGGATTAACTTTTAATGAAAGGAAGCAACCTGTTTGATGTACAGGACCACAATAAGGGCACTGTTAATTTCCACCATTGTAGCCCCATACATTAATAAAATCCCTCATTATAGTATAGCGTCCCCCATTGTGACCCCAGTATAGTAATAATGATGACCCCCATCAGTATAACAATCCTCATTCTGGCTCCCATACAGTATACAAAACCCCTGTGTGATCCCCATACAGTATATTGTTTCCCTCTGTGGCTTCCATACATTATTCCCTTTACTATTCCCTTCCATGGTTGCAATACAGTATAATATCTCCCTCTGTATCTCCCATACAGTATTGTCCACCCTCTTTGGCTCCCATACAGTATACTGTCCCCCTCTGTGGCTCCCATACAGTATTCTGTACTTCTATTGGCGCCCATACAGTATAATGCTTCTCTCTGTGGCTCTCATACAGTATAATGTTGTCCAGTGTGGCTCCCATATAGTATATTGTCCACCTCTGTTGCTCCCAAACAGTATTGTGACCCCCTTTTGTGGCTCCCATACAGTATACTGTCCCTCTCTCTTGCTCCCATACAGTATAATGTTTCTCTCTGATCCCATATAGTATAATGTTCCCCCTTTGGTCACCATTTATTATAATGTCTCCTTCTCTGTACACCAATTGGTATAACTTTCTTCTATATGCCCCCATTTAGTGTTATTTCTCACTCTGTGGTCAAATTTAGTATAATGTCCCCCCAATGGTCCCTAATTACTATAATGTCCCACTCTATGGCCCCCATTTATTATAATGTCCTATTATGTGGCCCACCAATAGTACAATGTCTCCCTCTGTGGTGCTCTTAATGTTGAGGTAAAAAAACCCCAAAATAAAACACAATTCTGCTCAACTTACCCCAGTCCCAACGACATCTTCTTCCAGCACCATCGTATGATGCAGGTGGTGCAATACAGTGATGTATTTCCACCGCCTCTGGCGTCTGATAGGCCAACGGTGTGTATAGGTATTATGGAGTGGGGAACTGATGGTTCTTTGGTTTGCATTACTTTTTAACTGGATGTGCATCCCAGCTGAAACTGGTGGTGACACCAGCAGGAACCTCTTCATTCCAGGCCCTGGGCAGTCATACCATGTGCGACTGCAATATTTACACCGTAACTTAGGGCCCACCGAAGTATTCTCCAGTCCACTAGTGGGCCAGTCCAAGAATGACAGCACTCTTGCTATGATGTTTGTGACATTGTGGCTCTGCCTGTTATAGATATGCATCAGGGTTCAGGTTACAAACACAACCTTCAGTTTAGATTGAAAATATATAAAAAAAAATCAACCCATGTTTTACATTATTGATTTTGAAATACTCATTTATTCTTTGGTAGCTGAAGCATTGGGCTCTCTCATTCACTTGGAGAAGTTGTGGTTGCCTGTAGGAGAAGGGATGGCTCATGCTGCTAAACCGATAATCCAACAGTTTCGATACCTTCCAAATCTTCAGTCCCTTGTCATATTGGAGATACTAGATGATGAGAGTATTGCATTACTAGGTAAGTAATTTTATTTGAAGATTTTTGTGTTAAATTGGCACCAGGTAGAGAACCATTGAAAACCCATTTTCTTTACACATGCTCAGTGACCATATTACTAAACTAGCTTATATAAGCAAGAGAACAAGAGTCAAAAGGTGCCAAAAAGTGAATATAATTTTATTATTACAATCATAGATGTGCAACCAGCAAAAAAGAAAATAAAAACACTTAGGGATGTGAGAAGACATAAACGGGACCACCAAATGGATGGTATTTGGAGATGACCAATTACATGAATAAAACATACAGGGGAAATGTCAGAGCAAATATTACAGGGACAATACATATAAAGTGCATGTGCATAAATACATATGAATAGCCCGCTCAGACACCCCCAATACATAAGTAAGATCTGGTCAAATCACTTAAATAGAAACGTATGTACAAAGTAAAGTGGCCAGTGCATAGTCCTGAATATGCAGAAAAAAGGCTCCCCCATACCCCACCAACGTACGTTTTGCCTCTTTGAGCCCGTGCTCAAGTTCGGCTTCCTCAGGGAGGGAGAAGGCAGCGCCTGTTTTACTGTTTTTAAAGAATATAATCCCATCTTTTAGGGCTCATTCAGACCTCCATTTTACAATTACGTACCTGTTAAGTTTTTCTCAAATATAGATTTCATACCCGTTATAGTCTAGAAGGAGTTCTCTGCAGCGGTGATATTATTCTCTACTGCTAGAGAATCGGATCTCACTAAGGTGACCCTCAGATCAAACTCTGTCAGAGTTTGATCCAATTCACAGTAGCATAATGGGACCGATCGTCTCACATGAGGGAATCTATAGCCACGTGAGAGAGTCTTTAATGACATTGGTTGTACAATATGTTTGGCATTGTTATCCAGCTGTAGAATAAATTTGGAGCCAATCAGATGTCTCACGGATGGTAATAGATGTCTCCGTCGCTAATAGAAGCCTATGGGGAAAAAACAGATTCCTGCAAAATATTTTGCATGATACCGTAATTCCTCAAGGCGACGGTTTGTGACTGATGCAAAACAATGCAAGTGTGTGTGAACTTAGCCTAAAACAAGCGATCAGATGAACGCATGTTGGAGTACCCTAAGGGGACTGTTAAATACAGTCAAATGTGAAAAAAAGTTTTAAATAATAAAATTGACACAAGCTCAAATCACCCTCCCTTTGCCCCATTAAAAATAAAACAGTTAAAAAAATTAAAAATGCACATATATGGCATTGCTGTCTGATCTATGAAATGAATTAATCCGAACAGTGAACAGCGTAATGAGAAAAAAATAAAAATGGCAGAATAATGTTTTTGATTTTTTTTTGCAATAAAATGCAATAAGTGGAGATCAAAACATCATATATACCCCAAAATGATATGAGTAGAAATATCAGCTTAGAGTGCAAAAAAATATGGCCTCACACTGCCCCATATCCCAAAAAATGAAAATGTTCTGGGTCTCAGAAAATGGCAACAAAAGCAACATTTATTTATTTACAAATTTTCCCCCAAAATTTCACCATTTCAATAAAGAGCAACTATAGATGTTTGGTACGTGTATAATCGTATTGACCTGGAGAATCATATTGCCAAAAAAGGGGAAAAAACTACAACTATAAAAACGTAAAATCGTCATGTCATGAAGGGGTTAAAATTATGCACTGATCCCTTGTTGATGTGCATTCAATTTTTTTTATTTTGTTTACAGCGTGTTGTCTTTGTGAAAGACCACATCTGCAGTTTAGCAGTGGTGACTGAACATGAGCAGTACTTACAAGCTCTTTTCTATGGAGCTTTAAACTACTGCACTGAAGTTAGCCGGGATCACTGGAGCGCACTGTAAGCTTCCAAACCCAGCCGCCTCCAGTACAGCTGTACTCGTCTGATGCTGCAGAGGCCAATCTGTTATCATATAGCAACATCAGCGAGCGCCTCAGCATAACACTGCCTACGATCTGACCTATCAATCCAGCAAAAGAGCACACAGGAATCCGGGAGGATGAGGAGTGTGAAAACAGGACATTCCTTTAAATGTGATATTTCCTGATACTTCCACAGTCCAGTCCCTTACTGGTGGCTCGGTTCCACTGGCACATAGCTTCCAATGTGAAAGCATCGGAAGCAATATACTAATGACCCTCTGCTGTGAGTGTCAGCCAAGGGTCATGAGACTGTGATCCAATCTTTCAATCGGATTACAGCTATTGAGAAGAGGGAGGGAGCCCTTTCTCCCTCTGCTCCGCTGCCTGTCTCTGCGTACATCATACTGCAGTCGGATGACATGCGAGTGAAGTGCAATGTTTCACATACTCCCATAGACTTGTATGGGTGTGTGTAAGCCGAGACTCGCTGCCAAACGCAGCATGCTGCAATTCATTTCTCATACCGATATGGCATGAGAAATAAATCGCAGATGGATAATGCCTCATAGTTTTGCACTGGTGCGAGTGCAATCTGATGTTTCATCGGATTGCACTTGTCATTGCAAAACGTAAGTGGAACCAAGGCCTTACCTTCCTTTACACATCAGTATACAGTACTTTATTTCATATTGGTGAACATCACAATGATTTTGATGTGTATCCAAAATTCCTTTAAACATATCATTTTATTTTATTTCCCAGCGGAAGAAGCAAAATATGGGAACCTGAAAAAGATCCAACGACTTGAGCTGCCAGGTAATTCCAATATTACAGAATCTGGCTGGACAACATTCTTCGACCAAGCCAAAGATATGGCAGAACTAAACCATCTGGATATCAGTCGAATGTACACTGAACAGATCAAATCTCATGCAACCACCGTGACATCCTTTGTGAGATTCGTGTCCAGACTTCCCAGTCTGGTGAGGTTAATCATGTATGGCTGGCTGCTTGATAAAGATGATTTGGACATGTTTAATGCCATGAAAGTGAATCACCCTCAATCCAAAAGTCTGAATATTTATTGGCAGTGGATTTTGCCTTTTTCCCCAAACATTAAGCAATAATCACTTAGCTAGTTTTTTCCCTTTTTTGTTTTTTCCTTCTCGATCTGATCAATAACTTTAACTGATTCACGGTTTTCTAAATCTGAAGCAGTTAAAAGAAGTAGCAAAAGACTGAATGTGTGAACAGCTCTCATTTTTACATTACTGTAAATTATGTTCATATTTTGCAGAACCTTTTGAGGCAGATTCAAGGTAGAATCCAACTGAAAAAGATATTGTGTGTACTTATGTAAGGGTATGTTCATGCTGATTTTTTGAGAAGTCTTGGGTTCGTATGTTGTTGTTATACGTACCGGAATCACGGACATACGCAGACCCATTAAAATCAATGGGTATACGCACACATCAGTGATTTCTCACTGACGTGTTTCCGTGTGGTGCACAAGCGTGTCAGTGTGTTCCGCACGGAGACAAGTCCATTTTTCTCTGGCATCAATGATGTCACATGGACCACACAGTGGTGTGATCCGTGTGACACGTACCAGGGAAAACATGTGTCTTTGAAATAAAATGATTTTTATATTCACTTGTCTCTAGCAATGCTGTCTTCAGCCGCTTCTGTCTCCTGCTTTCAGGACGGGTAATTATGCTCATGAATATTCACTGCACTGCGACCCGGAAGTAGCTGCAGAGGGGCTTCTAAAGAAGCTCAATGTGTACATGGCTAAAAGGACATATGCACACAATGTCTTTTGTAAATGGATTCCTCATAAAATAAACATGGTGCAGAGCAATGTCATAATGTCATCATGTGCAAATATTCCATCTCATGTCACTGTAACTGCTTCATGGTTTGGAAACCCTGCATCAGTTAAAGAATTGAGTCGCGCACTCAATACGCGTCACGACTGCCCCATATATCAAAATATAAAATAAATTAATCTGATCGGTAAATGCCAAAATTACATTTTTTGGTTGCCACAAATTTTGCGCAAAATGCAATAACAGGCGATCAAAACATAGCATCTGCGTAAAAATTGTGCCGTTAAAAAGTCAGCTCGAAATTCAAAAAATAAGCCATCAATGAGCCATAGATCCTAAAAAATGAGAACATGGAGCTACAGGTTGTGGAAAATGTCGCAAAATGTATGCCACTTTTTTTGGACAAACTTCTGATTTTTTAACCCCTTAGATAAAAGTTCATGTTTGGTGTCTACGAACTCGCACTGACCTGAGGCATCACAACAACACATCAGTTATACCATATAGTGAACACTGTGAATAAAATACCTCAAAAACAATAGTGCAATCACACTTTTTTTGCAATTTTTCCGTATTTGAAATTTTTTTGTCGTTGTCCAGTAAACTATATGGTAAAACTCATGGTTTAATTTAAAAGTACAGCTCGTGCCACAAAAAACGAGCCCTCACATGATTATGTTGACTGAAAAATAAAAAGGTTACGTCTCTTGGAAAAAGAATAGCTAGAAAAAAAAGGGAAAGCGCAAAATCGGCCAGTCTTGAAGGGGTTAAAGGATGGAGAATTTATGATGATGGTATGGACTATCAATATGTCTCATTGGAAAATATCTTCCAGATTTCCCCAGTGTCAATCACATCTCACTAACATAGAGATGGGAATAGAACAATGGTTTGGGAAAATAACTACAACTCAAAGTTGACTAGAAGTAAGAGGGGAGTATTCGAAGGAATATTGGGAGGATTAGGGGGAGTAGAAGGTTTGATTAATGCAATGGACATACAGACACAAGTCAGATTTGGAAAATATTTGGTATATTTGGAGGAAAAGGGTAAGCTTGAATCAGCTCCTTGAAAAGATGGTTATAAATATGGCTGCTGCATTAGGATCTTTGATATCACCTCTACAAGATGCTACTTCTTTCTTCCCTTCTTGTGTACATAAGAAAACTTACCTATGGGATTGTACTGTATAGAGGGAAATGTGAAATCTCTTTCAAAGAATGACGAAAATATTAATGTTACCTCCATAGAAAAGAGAAATTTAGATATCTCCCCGATATAATTTAATTTGTCACAAATTAACGATTTCCCTTGGGTTATATGGACAAGTGAGATAACGAAGGATAAAGGATTGTTATATTTATTAACAAAACAATTAAAAGAAGCAGAAATTATATTCAGGCGCGAAGAAGGTGAACTGGATGATATCGAACATGAATGGAAATCTATCTCGGGTACAACTTGGTGGGAAAATTTTGGAAAATTGGTGAAAAGTTGGTCTCAGTTTTCTGTTAAGACAGCAGTAGGGAATATTTTATTTAATCCAATAATAATCATATTTTTGTTGATTTTGAAGTGTATTATGTATCAAATTTTTGTTATGTGTAAAATTAAGACATATAAGAATATAAAAATAGAGATGAGGAGAGAAGATGATATTCTAATAGGATTGTTAAAACGGTCAAACATAACGGGCAAACTGACAAAAAATTCAGTTTGAGAATGTAGAATGTTTTTTTTAATTCTGTTGAACGTGATACGAATGGTGAGAGGATGAGTTTAGTGGGTTTTTTTTTATTATTTTTATTATTATATTTTTCAAAATTCATAATCGGGGGGACTGTAAAATTTATCTTCCACTAACAAACATTATTTTTCTGTATGAAGAACTATTTCATTTTTAATTATTTTTGTCATTTGAATAAATCTATTTGTTCTATCCTCAAGTTTTTTTCTTTTCCTACTCCTCATTATGAAGTATACTGACAGTTCATGTCAGTCCTATTTTTATCACTGTGGCGTTAGTGATTGAAGACGGGGACATGTGTCTCCCTCCACTTACCCTTCCCCACACCTGTATTGATTGGATTTTATATATTAATCTTATATGTGAGGAAAGAGTTGACTAAAATTGAATAGATAGACACCCATGTCGCTTGCAAAGAGCACAGACTGACCCATCTACGCTCCAAATGCTGGACAAGAGCAAAGGACAAATGAATTACTGAAACCATGAACTATGCTTCGCCGAGAAACTAAAGTATGCTTCCCCAAGAAGTGAAACTTACTTATGCTTTGCCGAGAAACGAGTTATTCCTTTGTACACGACATAGCTACGCCCCTATTAGCTTGATAAAACCTGTATGTACAATAAACGTTAGATCAGAGCGCACATTCTCTTGCCTTATGTGCAGACACCATTCTCTGTATCTCATTAAGGTTAAGGGAACCTGGGGGGTTGACCGGGACCCCCTCCGCATTCAGACATCGCTGGCAACAGTTGTGATCCATCCAGGGGTCACCTTATCATTTCTGGCGCCCGAACAGGGACCCGCATACAGCCTCACAGGACCCAGTGGACCGTCTTGCCATCCTGAGGACGAGGGGACCAGATGTGGGGACCAAAAACACATGGCCAGGTAAGAGTTGAAAGTTTTTTCTGCTCTTTTGCTCCCCATCTCTGTCCTCGTCTTTCCTCGCCACAGCAAGAGGGACATTGTGAGTAAAAACTGGGTAATTGGCGGGTCACTACTGAACTCTGAGAACTCTTGCCAGTAGATGTTTTTTCTGTGCTTTTTTTCTGTGCTTTTGTCCTTGTCGACTGCCATAGATAGTGAGTGTTGCTAAGGGAATAGTGTGTCTGTCTGTGTCTGTCTTGTCCAATGGAAGTGATATTCACCGCCCTAGTGTTAGTTGGAGGAGCCCTGTTTGCCATTTTTCTTGGATATAGAGTATATCTCTACTACAAGAAGGGTAACCCACCACCATTCTCCATACTCAGCCCCCTCTGAACAAAGTTAGGACCCCACCTTAAGTAGGAATACAGAAAGGAGTCAGCCTCCAGGTACTTCCAGGATAGGTGAGGCTAGTCCAAGAGACGTTCATGGGTCTAAAAGATGAAGAAAATAGACAGAGAATGGGTCAAGGAATATCAAAGGACAGAACTGGATGCACCCTGCATCTCGTTACGTGCTACTATGGGAAAAGTATAGCTAGTCAGTCCAAGGAAGTTTTTAAGACATTTGGATTGAAGGGGAAGGATCAACTGGACCCCAACAAATGGAACAAGATAATAACTACCAGAGCAGGAGTAATAGCAGATAAATCATGGACTGAAGTAGTCAGAACTCTTTCTGACATGGCAAAGACAGCCCACGATCAAGGTTGGATATACCATGAAGAATCAGAAACTGAGAAAAAGGCTAATAAGGATATTGAGCCTCTCCCGTACCTGTCGGCTACTCATACAACCTCCCCACAAACAGCAGGACCCCAGGGTTGGACCTGCACCAATTGTGGCCAACAGAACCCGGATTGGGGAGAAACATGCCTGGCTTGAGGAACCCCACATTATAAACAAGCCACAGCACCAGTGCCTCTTTATCCCTTTTTATACATCCTTGCTAACCCCTATTTATACATCCTGATAACTCACAGCTCACTGACCAGCGCCGCACTGCTGGGGCTGTGGGTTACAATACCACCATGGACACATCCTCAAGGATTTCAGGCTTCTTACAAATATTAGCTTACAAATACAAAACTTACAAAACAAATAGCTTTGATTTTTATTTCTTGGGTGAGTGGGGTTTTTCTATTCAATTCGGGATCAGCAGATCCCACCTCGGGGTGTTGTTACAGTCTTGTGTCCCATAATAAAGTGCACATCAGTCGGGGGTCCGGCGGGAAGGCTCCCGATGTCCCGGGCACTGCTCACCACTACATTAACACAGAAAAGGGTCAGACATCTCTGTGTCACTAGAGTTCAGTAAGGCCGGACTTCGGCCACAGCCTAGGGGGAGGCTGGCCTGACAGGGTTGGACGGAAATGAAAGTGTTAAATAATGCTGGGCTTGGGGGTTTTTCAAGTATAGGGGAATTTTCAAATAATGTGGCGTTTAGGGGGCTTTGCTAGGATTAGGGAAATAAAGGATAAAAACAAAGGCGGGGAGATCCCAACGAGGCGGCGTAGTGAATTAGGGGTATAAATAGGGGAAGCCATTAGCGTAGGGCAGCCATTTAAGGCAGCCTACAATTAACACCCAGCCACCCTCCCTTTTAGTGCAGTGCCAGTACATGGTGAGGAGGTCTGAGCGGCTACGTATGGGCTTTCATTTATTCGTACAGGTATATATGTTTAGGTTACAATCAGAACTGAGATTTAGGTTGGGGTGTACTTTTGACCTATTAGTTTTTTCTTTAATTCTTGTCACCGCGGCGGCAGGTGGAGTGGAGGGTCCTCCAAGTTGGGAATGTGATCTCACGGTGGTTAGATGGGGGGGGGAGCTCAAAAGGCTCCGGGCTCCCCAGGTGGATTCAATGGAATGGAAGATGGCAGAACGCCACACAGGTGGTGAAGGGGGAGCCCGTGGGGGTGCGGTAAAAAAATCAGACAGCTCGTTTTGCAGCAAGTGCCTCTGAGCAGGAGTATAATCGACTAGGGGTCATACCACCTTGTAAGTCTATGCTGGGCCGTGCCCGCAATAAAAGAATTGTTGGGGGTTTCGAGGACCATTCCCCTCTTATTAGTGGTATCATTTTGGTTATATGTTGTATGTTTAAATAAAAGGCTGCTGTGCCCAATTCATTCCGTCCTCTGGCGTGGTCTCTTTATTTTAGTTTAGTATTTAAGCTATGGGCCTAGAGGGGAGGATGAATAGGACGAGGGAGGCAAGGACTTAAATTGGGGTTAGGAATGACTCGTTAATACCCATTGTCATGTGCGCTTTACTGTTTTCGGAAGTCCAGGAAAAGGAATGGAGAGAGACACATATTGGTTGCCCCCTCCTTATTTCTGACCCAAACTCCAGCCATTTGCTGGCTCCAGCGCAGGGAGGGACCCGCATCTTGGAGACACTTATGGCACATCTTGTCAGTACGCCTGGTTCTCACCTGGGATCTATTATAGAAGGGGCTGACAGGGCATATAATTTTGATGACCTAACATCAGTATGGCAATGGTGGGCGTGTTGGACCCCCACTCATGTGATGATATTGATGATCTGTCCTGAGATTAAGGGGTACTTTGCACACTACGACATCGCAAGCCGATGCTGCGATGCCGAGTGCGATAGTCCCCGCCCCCGTCGCAGATGCGATATCATGGTGATAGCTGGCGTAGTGAACATTATCGCTACGGCAGCTTCACATGCACTCACCTGCCCTGCGACGTCGCTCTGGCCGGCGATCCGCCTCCTTATTAAGGGGTCGGGTCGTGCGGCGTCATAGCGACGTCACACAACAGGCGGCCAATAGCAGCGGAGGGGCGGAGATGAGCAGGATGTAAACATCCCGCCCACCTCCTTCCTTCCGCATTGCCGGCCGGGACGCAGGTAGCAGATGTTCCTCGCTCCTGCGACTTCACACACAGCGATGTGTGCTGCCGCAGGAACGAGGAACAACATCGGAACGTCGCAGCAAGGTAATTATGGTTTTCGCCGACGCTACACCGATAATACGATTACGACGCTTTTGCGCTCGTTAATCGTATCATCTAGGCTTTACACACTACGATGTCGAGAGCGACGCCGGAAGTGCGTCACTTTCGATATGACCCCACCGACATCGCACCTGCGATGTCGTAGTGTGCAAAGTACCCCTAAGTCAGCAATATCAGACGCCTGGACAATAGTGTTAAAGGGAATCTGTCAGCAGATTTGTGCTATATAATCTGAGTGCGGCACAATGTAGGGGCTGGGACCCCGATTCCGGCGATGAGTCACTTACTGGGCTGTTTGCTGTCATTCTGATACAATCCCTGGTTTCTCTGCTGCAGACTGACCTAGCAGTGCTCAGAATGCTGAGCCATGTATAACCCTGTCCACAATACTGATTGGCAGCTTCTGTGTACACTGCATATTATTAACAGAAAGCCGCTAATCAGTGGCGGGGGTGGAGTTACACAGAACAGCAGGACAAGAAGGTACGAGACACCAAGTCTTGTAATGAGCCTTTCAAGCTGATTAAACACTAATTTTATTGAAAAAGAAACACACAGCCCAGTATGTGACACATCACCGGATCAGGGTCTCAGCCCCTACGCCGTGCTGCTCTCAAATTACATAGCAAAAACATGGTGACCAATTCCCTCTAATATTAGTGGGGGTGGGGGGGGGGTCAGAATCTATTTAGGTAGTATCAGGTATAATGTTATTACAGGGGACCTGAATAGATGTAGTCAGTCCTGGTCATATAAGCTACACAAAGGGAAAGCTCACTTCTATCTTTCCGGTGAAGGTCTCCCCTAGATTGACATCTCTGACAACAGTGTAATAGATAGAACTCTGTCGGTGCAAAAGTCACGGCTTCTAGAAGGACGTGGTGCATTTTTACCACTTAAACGTGTACACGCGCAGTCTCTTTTTCCTAGGGTGAGGTCCAAAGATGGTGTGAATTCATTGCCCGGACCCAGATGCGAGTCCTGAGTCCTCACAACTCCTTATCTCTCTCTCCTGATGACTAGTTTTTGTTGCAGCGACATCTACAGTACCAGCCCGATACCCTCACATCAGCTCTCTGCCTGTCTACAGTACCTTCTCTAGCTCACCTCTGCATTCTCCAGCCAGCCAATCAGAGCTCTCGTTCACCCATATATGCAAATCAGCTGCTGCTGGCAAAAACCAACAGCCAACCGCTTTTTAACCATTTTATCCTAAAGATTCAGCAGGGGCGGACCATTCTGGCAGCAGGGGTGGCTTCACTTTCTCACCAGGTTTCATTTTTTTTTTTCATCTCCATAAGGTAAAAGTCTCTGACAATCTGGGCACATAAATAGCGCTCGCAACATTCTATGTTCTTGGGTGCGGAGCGCAGGCAACGGCACTGGAGGAGTGGGAGCTGGACAGACACGACAGCCGAGGAGGAGAACACCAACCACTTCCCCCCACTCTCAATAATAAACCCACTGAACCGGGGGGACCAGAGAAGCACAACACATATATGCTCCTCTCTACCCACCATAGCTACTGACAAGGACACACCAAGTGTGCCCACCGCACCCCCCTTTTTAGACATCCTTGCTAACTAACCCCTTTTTACACATCCTTGCTAACTCACCGCTCACTGACAAGCGCCGCACCCATGGGTTACAATACCACCATTGTGGACACATCCTCAACCGTTTCAGGCTTCTTACAAATATTACCTTACAAATACAAAACTTACAAAATAAATAGCTTTCATTTTGATTTCTTTGGGTGAGTGGGGTCTTTCTATTCAATCCGGGGTCAGCAGATCCCACCTCGGGGTGTTGTTACAGTCTTGTGTCCCATAATAAAGTGCACATCAGTCGGGGTCCGGCGGGAAGGCTCCCGATGTCCCGGGCACTGCTCACCACTACATTAACACAGAAAAGGGTCAAACATCTCTGTGCCACTAGAGTTCAGTAAGGCCGGACTTCGGCCCCACAGCCTAGGGGGAGGCTGCCCTGACAGGGTTGGACGGGAATGAAAGTGTTAAATAATGCTGGGCTTGGGGGTTTTTCAAGTATAGGGGAATTTTCAAATAATGTGGGGTTTAGGGGGCTTTGCTAGGATTAGGGAAATAAAGGATAAAAACAAAGGCGGGGAGATCCCAACGAGGCGGCGTAGTGACTTAGGGGTATAAATAGGGGAAGCCATTAGCGTAGGGCAGCCATTTAAGGCAGCCTACAATTAAACACCCAGCCACCCTCCCTTTTAGTGCAGTGCCAGAACATGGTGAGGAGGTCTGAGCGGCTACGTATGGGCTTTCATTTATTCGTACAGGTATATATGTTTAGGTTACAATCAGAACTGAGATTTAGGTTGGGGTGTACTTTTGACCTATTAGTTTCTTCTTTAATTCTTGTCACAGCGGCGGCAGGTGGAGTGGAGGGTCCTCCAAGTTGGGAATGTGATCTCACGGTGGTTAGATTGGGGGGGGGAGGGGCGGGGGGAGCTCAAAAGGCTCCGGGCTCCCCAGGTGGATTCAATGGAATGGAAGATGGCAGAACGCCACACAGGTGGTGAAGGGGGAGCCCGTGGGGGTGCGGTAAAAATCAGACAGCTCGTTTTGCAGCAAGTGCCTCTGAGCAGGAGTATAATCGGCTAGGGGTCATACCACCTTGTACAGTAAGTCTATGCTGGGACGTGCCCGCAATAAAAGAATTGTTGGGGGCTTCAAGGACCATTCCCCTCTTATTAGTGGTATCATTTTGGTTATATGTTGTATGTTTAAATAAAAGGCTGCTGTGGCCAATTCATTCCGTCCTCTGGCGTGGTCTCTTTATTTTAGTTTAGTATTTAAGCTATGGGCCTAGAGGGAAGGATGAATAGGACGGGGGAGGCAAGGACTTAAATTGGGGTTAGGAATGACTCGTCAATACCCATTGTCATGTGCGCTCTACTGTTTTCGGAAGTCCAGGAAAAGGAATGGAGAGAGACACGTATTCGTTGCCCCCTCCTCATTTCTGACCCAAACTCCAGCCGTTTGCCGGCTCCAGCACAGGGAGGGACCCGCATCTTGGAGACACTTACGGCACATCTTGTCAGTACGCCTGGTTCTCACCTGGGATCTATTATAGAAGGGGCTGTCAGGGCATATCATTTTGATGACCTAACATCAGTATGGCAATGGTGGGCGTGTCGGACCCCCACTCATGTGATTATATTGATGATCTGTCCTGAGATTAAGGGGTACTTTGCACACTACGACATCGCAAGCCGATGCTGCGATGCCGAGTGCGATAGTCCCCGCCCCCGTCGCAGATGCGATATCATGGTGATAGCTGGCGTAGCGAACATTATCGCTACGGCAGCTTCACATGCACTCACCTGTCATGCGACGTCGCTCTGGCCGGCGATCCGCCTCCTTATTAAGGGGTCGGGTCTTGCGGCGTCATAGCGACGTCACACGACAGGCGGCCGATAGCAGCGGAGGGGCGGAGATGAGCAGGATGTAAACATCCCGCCCACCTCCTTCCTTCCGCATTGCCGGCCGGGACGCAAGTAGCAGATGTTCCTCGCTCCT
Organism: Anomaloglossus baeobatrachus; assembly: GCF_048569485.1. NCBI lineage: Eukaryota > Metazoa > Chordata > Amphibia > Anura > Aromobatidae > Anomaloglossus > Anomaloglossus baeobatrachus. The sequence continues at coordinate 845,073,478 of NC_134353.1, forward strand.
GCGACTTCACACACAGCGATGTGTGCTGCCGCAGGAACGAGGAACAACATCGGAACGTCGCAGCAAGGTAATTATGGTTTTCGCCGACGCTACACCGATAATACGATTACGACGCTTTTGCGCTCGTTAATCGTATCATCTAGACTTTACACACTACGATGTCGAGAGCGACGCCGGAAGTGCGTCACTTTCGACATGACCCCACCGACATCGCACCTGCGATGTCGTAGTGTGCAAAGTACCCCTAAGTCAGCAATATCAGACGCCTGGACAATAGTGTTAAAGGGAATCTGTCAGCAGATTTGTGCTATATAATCTGAGCGCAGCACAATGTAGGGGCTGGGACCCCGATTCCGGCGATGAGTCACTTACTGGGCTGTTTGCTGTCATTCTGACACAATCCCTGGTTTCTCTGCTGCAGACTGACCTAGCAGTGCTCAGAATGCTGAGCTATGTATAACCCTGTAAACAATACTGATTGTCAGCTTCTGTGTACACTGCATATTATTAACAGAAAGCCGCTAATCAGTGGCGGAGGTGGAGTTACACAGAACAGCAGGACAAGAAGGTACGAGACACCAAATCTTGTAATGATCCTTTCAAGCTGATTAAACACTAATTTTATTGAAAAAGAAACACACAGCCCAGTAAGTGACACATCACCGGATCAGGGTCTCAGCCCCTACGCCATGCTGCTCTCAAATTACATAGCAAAAACATGGTGACCAATTCCCTCTAATATTAGTGGGGGGGGGGGGGGGGTGGGGGGGGGTCAGAATCTATTTAGGTGGTATCAGGTATAATTTTATTACAGGGGTCCTGAATAGATGTAGTCAGACCTGGTCATATAAGCTACACAAAGGGAAAGCTCACTTCTATCTTTCCGGTGAAGGTCTCCCCTAGATTGACATCTCTGACAACAGTGTAATAGATAGAACTCTGTCGGTGCAAAAGTCACGGCTTCTAGAAGGACGTGGTGCATTTTTACCACTTAAACGTGTACACGCGCAGTCTCTTTTTCCTAGGGTGAGGTCCAAAGATGGTGTGAATTCATTGCCTGGACCCAGATGCGAGTCCTGAGTCCTCACAACTCCTTATCTCTCTCTCCTGATGACTAGTTTTTGTTGCAGCGACACCTACAGTACCAGCCCGATACCCTCACATCAGCTCTCTGCCTGTCTACAGTACCTTCTCTAGCTCACCTCTGCATTCTCCAGCCAGCCAATCAGAGCTCTCGTTCACCCATATATGCAAATCAGCTGCTGCTGGCAAAAACCAACAGCCAACCGCTTTTTAACCATTTTATCCTAAAGATTCAGCAGGGGCGGACCATTCTGGCAGCAGGAGTGGCTTCACTTTCTCAGCAGGTTTTATTTTTTTTTTTTCATCTCCATAAGGTAAAAGTCTCTGACAATCTGGGCACATAAATAGCGCTCGCAACATTCTATGTTCCGGGTGCGGAGCGCAGGCAACGGCACTGGAGGAGTGGGAGCTGGACAGACAGACAGACAGACAGCCGAGGAGGAGAACACCAACCACATCCCCCCACTCTCAATAAAAAACCCACTGAACCGGGGGGACCAGAGAAGCACAACACATATATGCTCCTCTCTACCCACCATAGCTACTGACAAGGACACACCAAGTGTGCCCACCGCACCCCCCTTTTTAGACATCCTTGCTAACTAACCCATTTTTAGACATCCTTGCTAACTCACCGCTCACTGACCAGCGCCGCACCCATGGGGCTCTGGGTTACAATACCACCATTGTGGACACATCCTCAACCGTTTCAGGCTTCTTACAAATATTAACTTACAAATACAAAACTTACAAAATAAATAGCTTTCATTTTGATTTCTTTGGGTGAGTGGGGTCTTTCTATTCAATCCGGGGTCAGCAGATCCCACCTCAAGGTGTTGTTACAGTCTTGTGTCCCATAATAAAGTGCACATCAGTCGGGGTCCGGCGGGAAGGCTCCCGCTGTCCCGGGCAATGCTCACCACTACATTAACACAGAAAAGTGTCAGACATCTCTGTGCCACTAGAGTTCAGTAAGGCCGGACTTCGGCCCCACAGCCTAGGGGGAGGCTGCCCTGACAGGGTTGGACGGGAATGAAAGTGTTAAATAATGCTGGGCTTGGGGGTTTTTCAAGTATAGGGGAATTTTCAAATAATGTGGGGTTTAGGGGGCTTTGCTAGGATTAGGGAAATAAAGGATAAAAACAAAGGCGGGGAGATCCCAACGAGGCGGCGTAGTGAATTAGGGGTATAAATAGGGGAAGCCATTAGCGTAGGGCAGCCATTTAAGGCAGCCTACAATTAAACACCCAGCCACCCTCCCTTTTAGTGCAGTGCCAGTACATGGTGAGGAGGACTGAGCGGCTACATATGGGCTTTCATTTATTCGTACAGGTATATATGTTTAGGTTACAATCAGAACTGAGATTTAGGTTGGGGTGTACTTTTGACCTATTAGTTTCTTCTTTAATTCTTGTCACAGCGGTGGCAGGTGGAGTGGAGGGTCCTCCAAGTTGGGAATGTGATCTCACGGTGGTTAGATGGAGGGGGGGGGCGGGGGGAGCTCATGACTCGCCCACCCCAGGGCTATGGGACACCCGGTGCCGGGCCGGATTATTCCAGTGGTGGTCAGTGGTGGCTGGGCCCGGCTCCGTGGCCCTGGTGGGTGTCAGTAAAATATGTGGCTTGCTTATTAATGGTTGTGTTCGTGACGCCACCTGTGGTCTGCGGCTATTAAGCCGCCGCTGCTGTGTGAGGCCTCCGGGGTGATGTTATGGCAGTAATGGTGGTACTGCTCCCCACAGGTGGAGCGGAGCCCCGGGGATACTGTTAGTGCTCGTGGAAGTCTATGAGGTTGTGTGGCTAACAGTCTCTTTACCTTTTCCTCTTTACTTTGGAAACAGTCCAGTCCTGGGAGACCGTTACAGGTGGTGATGGGGATCCGGTCGGCCTGGAAGTACTTGGGGTGATCTCTCTGGCCAGCTGAGTATGAGGCCTACTCCTGTACTTTGCTTTGTTATGATAGGACCCTGCTTCTCTGAATCCAGCAATGGCCCTCTGTGCTGCTGGGACTGTTGGTGCGTCCCTTTCCCTCTGTAGCAGGCTGCGCAGGCTCTCTCTCTGGTGCTTCTCTGCTGGAATCCACACCGGCCTTGATGCTGCAGCTGTACTTTTGGGATGTTTTTGGGCCAGGTGCTTGCAGCTCTCCTGCCCTTCGGATTCGGCTACCAGGGAGTATTTTAAGCCCTTGTGGCCACAGACTCCGATGTCCGAGTCTCTCCGCTGCCTCTCAGCTACTCCTGCTTCTCTGGGCCAAGCTACTCTAGCTCTAGGCCCCAGATTCACAGGACAGGTCACTTTGCGTCTGTTCACTTCTACTGCTCCCTACAGACTGAACACTACTTCCTCTCTCAGATCAGACTTAAGGGGATCCTCCCTGGAATCCCAGGTTCAGAGCTCCCCCTGCTGGCCGGAGGGAGAACTGCGTTGGGTGTTAAACTTGCTGGCCAATGGATCTCCCAATTACCTCCAGGCTCAGCATTAACCCTTTGGGAGGGCAATGCTGTTGTGGCGACCAGGTCCTGGGGCGCCACACTCCCCTTTAGTTAAATTCAGTACTCCCGGACTGTGGAAACAAACATAACATGTTACAACATTTCATCCCATTATGGGAGGCGCATTACTTAAACGTTACAAACTTAAACACTACTATAAGAGTCCAGTGTGGCTCCCTGCCGGGTGTCCATTACACTGCTCCATGAGGGACCCGCCGCGATCAAACCCCCAACGTAGGCTCTGGGCGTGCGTCAGAGCATTGATGACCCCACTCTATGCACGCCGGACGGGTTTTTCTTCAGGGGTGTTGAGCACACTGGTGCTAACTATGAACAATTTAGGTGTTGGCCACCCATAGTCCTGTGGCCCAATTGTCCATTTACTTAATCACCTAAGACAAAAAGCATTTTATACACAACATGACAGACATTTCACATAACTATTTACATTCTGTTAGGTATTTTACTTTCTATGTTCTATACCTTGGAGGGGGCTGTCCCCGAGTGCTACGTTGGGACCGGCGTAGCTCTGGGGTTTGTTCCTGACTACTTGGAGTGTCTGCCCCCCCCGTGTGATTGGTAGGCCTAACCCTGACAGGGATACATGTCGGTTGCCTACGGGATCTCAGATTCGCCAAGGGCACGGCAGGTTCACCACTGGCAGGGGGTTGAACCTCCTGTTCCACTGCTGGCGTGTCATCTCGTGTTGGAGCGGACGGTTCTTTAGGTGGATCTGGAACCTCTTCGGTTTCTGGCTCGACCAACTGCGGGAACGTCAAGACTGGTACCACTATGGCATTGTTTATTCGGGTCCAAGTTTTGGGGAATTTTCCAAGGATGGTTTGGATCATCTCTTCCTCATTTTCTTGACTTTGGGGACTTTCTTGTACTTCATCTACTTCTTTTTGGGTTCTGCACCGTTCAGGGCACGTTTTCAGGCGGTCCCGAGAAACTGCTTGATAGGTCCTGCCTTCGTCCTTGCTTATGAGGCATACCTTACTATTGTCAAAGTTGGAGGGGATAATGGTGTAGGGCTCATTCTCCCACTGATCATCCAATTTATGCGTCCTCCGCTTCTTCTTGAGGACTTGTTCTCCAGGTGCTAAGGGAGTTGCTGGGGCTACTTGATTGTAATGCTGCTCTTGTCTCGTTCTTGCTTGAGACAGGCTCCTCTCTACGCATTCTTGGACCTTACGGTACCGCTGCTGCCGCTCTGTATCCCAATCCTCTATTTCCTGAACCGCCTCAGGTGACACAGTCCCCATCTCAAAGTCTACAGGTAACTTGCCAGGTCTGGCTCGCATCAGGTAAGCAGGGCTGCAGTTGGTCAAATTTACCGGGATATGGTTGTACAAGTCTACCAGATCTGGTAACTTTTCTGGCCATTGGTTTATTTCTTCCAAAGGTAGAGTCTTGAGCATATCAATAACCACATGGTTCATCTTCTCGCACAATCCATTGGTTTGGGGGTGGTACGGTGTGGTTCTAATTTTCTTACAACCGTACATGTTACAGAACTCTTGGAACACTTCTGCCTCGAATGCAGGACCTTGATCAGTCAGTACCCTTTCAGGGTAACCGTGAGGTCGACAAAAGTAGGCCTGAAACGCTCTCGCTGCTGTTCTGGCTGTCTGGTCCTTCACGGGCACTACTACCAGGAAACGCGAGTAATGGTCCACAATGGTGAGGGCGTACACATAGCCTGACCGGCTTGGTGTTAACTTCACGTGGTCCAGGGCCACCAACTCCAGGGGCTGCTTCGTGACAATTGGCTGTAGGGGAGACCTCTGGCTGGTATCATCTTTCCGCCTCAGATTACACGGACCACAGTCTCGGCACCACTTCTCGACTGTCTTATTCATGTGCACCCAGTAGAACCGATCACGGAGTAGGGTCTCCAACTTCTTCCACCCGAAGTGTCCTGCGTTATCATGATAAGCTGCTAGGACCATTGGAGCATCCCTCTGCGGGACCACTATCTGCCAGACAAGTTCATTCGTTCGCCAGTTGACATATCTCTTGCAGAGCTTGCCTTGGTAGGTGAACAGTTGTCCCCTCTCCTTCCACAACTGCTGGGCGTCTTCTGGAGTATCTGGGCCAAGATGAGTCTCAGCTTGTGCTAGCTTTTCTTTGACCAATCGCACAGCCGGGTCACCGTTCTGTGTCTCTTCCCAATTATGGTGGAGTAATGGGTTGACCGAGACCTCGTTCTGGCTCGAGCGCTTTACTCCTACAGCATGCTCACACTGGGAAACACCTTGGTGATGGAAAGCCGGTAACTCTATCTCTTCGAGTTCATCCAGGTCTTCTCCGGATTCGGGTAAGTGAGGCATTCTGGACAGCGCATCAGCATTGTTATTCTTCTTGCCAGCCCGATACTTGATGGTAAAGTCAAAGTTAGACAGCCGGGCCATCCATCGCTGTTCCAACGCACCTAACTTGGCTGTTGCCAGGTGTGTCAACGGATTGTTGTCCGTGAAGATGGTGAACTTGGCCGACGCCAGATAGTGCTTGAAGCGTTCAGTCACTGCCCAAACAATAGCGAGGAACTCCAGCTTGAAGGAACTGTAGTTTTCTGGATTCCTTTCTGTGGGCCGAAGCTTCCTACTGGCGTACGCTATCACCCTCTCTCTGCCTCTGTTACGGGGGGCTGTCTGATAATAACCGAAAGAAGTATCAGACAGTCAGGGTCCACCGTGCAAAGACTTTGCTGCAGACTATGGCAGAGTGCAATACCTCTGTTAACTCACAGAAGGATATAATAAGTAAGTAAAGCAATTCCTCCCTTACTTGGAGGGTGTGTGGAATGATCTCTGTTAACAATCACAGAGACAAAGGCAATGTGTGCGAAATGGCACCTACCTAGGTCCGCTCTTCTAGTGGTGCAAAAGAGACGAACAGCAGCGTAAGCCGCACAAAGCTCCTACCTGCGTTCGCTCCACTAGTGTGCGAGGACACGAACAACTGCCAGACGCAGTATAAGGAACGTTACCCTAGCGGCAACGTCCACCTACGAGTAGAATCACAAGGCCCAGCCAGACCATGTGCCTCAGGCACCTGCCTATGTCCGCTCCCCTAAGAGGTAAGGATACGGACAGCAGCCGAAGCTGTAAGGTATAAGAACGCTACCCTGCCGGTAGCGCTCACCTAGCATAGACAGAGGAATGCCTAGAGGAACGCGCACAGAGCGTCTACTCATATGCATGAACCAAGAGGACTGAGCACCATGCGGCGTGTGTCAGGGTCTTATATAGACTCTGTGCCTCATCCAAGATGGAGGACACCAGAGCCAATCCGCTGCCAGAACGACAGGAGTGACGTCATGCTGGCCTATCACCGAGCAAGACGTCACAAGCACATGACCAGCGACCAATCGGCATAGAAGGTGTCAGAGACATGTGACCTCGTGTCAGCGATGATGTCACCCACACATGTGCAATGGCTCAAAGATTGGACTTAGTCTCCGGCGCTCGCACATGTGCAGTAGCAAGAAATCTGGACTTAGTCTCCAGCGCTCGCACATGTGCAGTAGCACGAAATCTGGACTTAGTCTCCAGCGCTCGCACATGTGCAGTAGCACGAAATCTGGACTTAGTCTCCAGCGCTCGCACATGTGCAGTAGCAAGAAATCTGGACTTAGTCTCCAGCGCTCGCACATGTGCAGTAGCAAGAAATCTGGACATAGTCTCCAGTGCTCGCAGCAACCGTAACAGTACCTCCCCCTCAAGGGCCCCCCTCCCGGCGACGCAGGTAATCGGCAACTAAGTCGGGAGCATGGACAGCCTCCTCAGGCTCCCAAGAGCGATGTTCCGGGCCATAGCCCTCCCAATCTATCAAGAAGAACCTGCGCCCTCTAACCATCTTAGAACCAACTATGGCTCGTACCTCATAGCTAGAGCGAGAGGAATCAGAGGCAGGAGAGTGCACTTCACGAGCGTGAGGTAAAATAGCCGGCTTTAGCAGTGAGACATGGAATTTGTCATGAATCCTAAGATGGACAGGTAACTTCAATTGATAGACTACAGGATTTACCTGTCGAAGAACCTCATAAGGACCCAGGAAGCGAGGAGCAAATTTGACAGAGCTCACTCTAAGTCTCACGTGTTTTGCAGAGAGCCACACAAAGTCCCCTGGAGAAAAGACAGGAGCCGGGCGACGAAACCTATCGGACACCGTCTTCATACGGTCCTTAGCTGCTTGGATCGACTCTTGAGTCCGATCCCAAACCTCTCTGGCATTAGTTGCCCAGTCGGCCACAAGAGGAGGAGGTGCAGCAGCGGGAAACGGTACCGGTACCCTAGGGTGTTGCCCATTATTGAGTACGAACGGTGTCTGCCCAGTGGCCTCAGCCAGCGAATTGTTAAGGGCAAATTCTGCCCAGGGTAGGAGGGAGGACCAGTTATCGTGGTTCTCAGCAACAAAGTGTCGAAGGTATATAATCATAGATTGATTGGTACGTTCAACCAAACCATTAGTCTCCGGATGGTATGCCGAAGAGAGATTCAACTCAATTTGCAGAAGGCTACAAAGATCTCGCCAGAAACGGGAAGTAAATTGCGGGCCTCTATCACAAATGATACGATCTGGCATCCCGTGAAGCCTAAAGACATGCTTGAGGAATAGTTTGGCTAGTACCCTGGAAGATGGGATTCTCGATAACGGTACGAGATGAACCATCCGGGAGAAATGGTCCGTAATAACCCACACAAATCTATGTCCCTGTGAACATGGAAGATCACCCACAAAGTCCATGCCTACCACCTCCCATGGTCTATCTGGCACTGGTAAAGGATGCAAGAGCCCAGCCGGTCTCTGCCGTAATGGACGGTTGCGAGCACACGAGTAGCAGGAACCGACATATCTCTTGACGTGGCTGGCTAAGTGTGGCCACCAATACCACCTCTCCAGTAACTCTCGTGTCCGCCTAATACCAAAATGCCCACCCACCTTTGAGGTGTGGGCCCATGACAGTATATCATTCTGTCGATCAGGCGGAACAAAGGTCTTGCCCGGTGGGATTTGGTCTAACGTCACAGGGGAGAGCGTATGAAAAACCCTGGAGGGAAGGATAAGACGAGGTTCGTCAATCTCTTCCTGGGTAGAAAGCATAGAGCGAGACAGGGCGTCTGCCTTGTTATTCTTACTCCCAGACAGATAGTTGATGGAGAAGTGAAAGCGGGAGAAAAACAAGGACCAGCGGGCTTGGCGAGGATTCAGACGCTGAGCGGTTTGTAAGTACGTCAGATTCTTATGGTCTGTATAGACCTGGAAAGGATGTTTCGCTCCTTCCAGCAAGTGACGCCACTCCTCCAAGGCTAATCTCAAGGCGAGCAGTTCCCTATCCCCAATGGTATAGTTTCTCTCTGCCGGTGAAAAGGTTTTAGCAAAGAAGAAACACGGCCTTTTTCTACCTGCACCGTTCTTTTGATACAAGACCGCACCAGCACCCACTGAAGAGGCATCAACCTCTAAGAGGAAGGGCTTATTCTCATCGGGTCTTTGAAGAACGGGAGCAGTTGAAAAGTGTCTTTTTACTGCCTCAAAAGCCTGAGATGTCTCAGTAGACCAGGCTTTGGGATTAGCACCTTTCTTAGTCAAGGCCACCAAAGGGGCCACCAAAGTAGAAAAATGGGGTATGAACTGCCTGTAATAATTTATGAATCCTAAGAAGCGTTGCACCGCCTTCAAGGAATGAGGTTCGGACCATTGCAGGACAGCAGAGAGCTTCGCAGGATCCATAGCCAGACCCTCTTGTGAGATAATGTAACCCAAAAAAGGCAATGAGGACTGCTCGAATACACATTTCTCGAGTTTAGCAAACAATGAGTGCTCCCTTAAACGGGAAAGGACACGAACGACATCCTGACGATGAGTCTCCAGATCAGGAGAAAAAATCAGGATGTCGTCCAGATACACCACTACTGAGGATAACAGTAAATCCCTGAACACATCGTTTACGAAGTCCTGAAATACTGCGGGTGCATTACATAACCCAAAAGGCATGACGAGGTATTCATAGTGACCGTCTCGGGTGTTAAAAGCGGTCTTCCATTCGTCACCCTTTCGAATTCGTACCAAGTTATACGCACCCCGCAGATCCAACTTCGTAAAAACTTGAGCTCCTCTCAGTCTGTCAAAGAGCTCCGAAATTAAAGGTAATGGGTATTTGTTCTTTATTGTGATTGCGTTGAGACCCCTGTAATCTATGCAGGGACGCAAATCACCCTCTTTCTTCCGAACAAAGAAAAACCCAGCTCCCGCGGGAGAGACAGACTTACGAATGAACCCCTTCTCTAAACTCTCTCTTATATAGGTCGACATGGCCTCCGACTCAGGTATCGACAGGGGGTAAACCCTGCCTTTAGGTGGAACCGAACCTGGGATAAGGTCTATGGCACAGTCATACGGCCTATGGGGTGGAAGAACCTCAGCACCCTGTTTGGAGAACACGTCAGCGAAATCCAAATAGGGTGTAGGTATGGGAGAGAGATCAGTTGATGCAACCGCAACGACCTTAGGTGGTAAGGGAAGACATCGGGACTGACATTTCGAACCCCAACTAATAATGCTGTCAGACTCCCAGTCAATGTGAGGAGCATGAGTCCGAAGCCATGGAAGACCCAGAAGGACGTCGTCTATACCCTCAGGCAAAACAAGAAAAGAAATCTCCTCTATGTGACCCTGAGACAGGGAAAGGCGCAAGGGAACTGTCCTCAATGTAATGGAGTCAGACAACATAGTTCCATTAACAACACGGACAGGAATAGGCGCCTCTAACATGATAGAGGGAATATTGTGTCCCTTTACAAATCCTGAGGACACAAAAATCCCGTCAGCTCCGGAATCCACAAAAGCCATAATAGGCCATGTATTCTCAGATAACGAGAGCTGACCTGGGATACAACACTTAGAGGGTGCAGAAGACGTCTCTAGTAACCCCCCTCTAATGGTTACTAGGCCAGGGAGTTTCCCTGACGACTAGGACACTTGTTGGCATAGTGCCCAGCCTGACGACATACGTAACATATAGGAGGACCAGACTTGCGTAGTCTGGAGAACGTATGACCTAACTCCATAGGAGTGGGAGATGTTTCAGATGCTGAGGAAGATGGTAGTGGACCCTCAACAACTGGAATAGCCCGATGCTTAGGGCGTGAGGAAGAGACCTCGAGTCTACGTTCCTTATGGCGTACATCGATCCTCGTTGCAACTGTGATCAAGTCCTCCAGAGAAGCAGGGACCTCACGAGTAGCAAGGGCATCCTTGACATAGCCTGCCAACCCTCTCCAGAAGATAGGAATCAACACCTTCTCTGGCCAATCTAGTTCTGCCACCAGAGTTCTAAAAGCAATGGCATAAGAACTAGTGGATAACGAACCCTGAGATAGATCTAACAGTCTCAGGGCCGCATCATGGGTAACCTGCGGACCCATGAATACCGCCTTAAGAGCATCAAGAAAGTCTTGATGTCTCAGAGTAACCACATCAGAGCGCTCCCATAGGGGAGTCGCCCATTCTAAGGCTTTGTCCTGAAGTAATGAGATGATAAAGCCTACTCTGGACCTCTCCGTAGAGAAGCGAGAAGAGTTGACCTCTAGGTGTATCTGACACTGACTAATGAAACCACGACATGATCTGGCATCGCCAGAATATCTGTTTGGCAGAGCAAGTCGAGGATCATGTGCAGATGTCACCATGGTCTGAGGTTTATCCTCTATACTCTTGAGCCGTGACTCAAGTACTTGTATGTAACGGTGTAACTGCTGATATTCTGCCATAACTGCCAGACCCTTGGCTCAGTCCTAATGTTACGGGGGGCTGTCTGATAATAACCGAAAGAAGTATCAGACAGTCAGGGTCCACCGTGCAAAGACTTTGCTGCAGAATATGGCAGAGTGCAATACCTCTGTTAACTCACAGAAGGATATAATAAGTAAGTAAAGCAATTCCTCCCTTACTTGGAGGGTGTGTGGAATGATCTCTGTTAACAATCACAGAGACAAAGGCAATGTGTGCAAAATGGCACCTACCTAGGTCCGCTCTTCTAGTGGTGCAAAAGAGACGAACAGCAGCGTAAGCCGCACAAAGCTCCTACCTGCGTTCGCTCCACTAGTGTGCGAGGACACGAACAACTGCCAGACGCAGTATAAGGAACGTTACCCTAGCGGCAACGTCCACCTACGAGTAGAATCACAAGGCCCAGCCAGACCATGTGCCTCAGGCACCTGCCTATGTCCGCTCCCCTAAGAGGTAAGGATACGGACAGCAGCCGAAGCTGTAAGGTATAAGAACGCTACCCTGCCGGTAGCGCTCACCTAGCATAGACAGAGGAATGCCTAGAGGAACGCGCACAGAGCGTCTACTCATATGCATGAACCAAGAGGACTGAGCACCATGCGGCATGTGTCAGGGTCTTATATAGACTCTGTGCCTCATCCAAGATGGAGGACACCAGAGCCAATCCGCTGCCAGAACGACAGGAGTGACGTCATGCTGGCCTATCACCGAGCAAGACGTCACAAGCACATGACCAGCGACCAATCGGCATAGAAGGTGTCAGAGACATGTGACCTCGTGTCAGCGATGATGTCACCCACACATGTGCAATGGCTCCAAGATTGGACTTAGTCTCCGGCGCTCGCACATGTGCAGTAGCAAGAAATCTGGACTTAGTCTCCAGCGCTCGCACATGTGCAGTAGCACGAAATCTGGACTTAGTCTCCAGCGCTCGCACATGTGCAGTAGCACGAAATCTGGACTTAGTCTCCAGCGCTCGCACATGTGCAGTAGCAAGAAATCTGGACTTAGTCTCCAGCGCTCGCACATGTGCAGTAGCAAGAAATCTGGACATAGTCTCCAGTGCTCGCAGCAACCGTAACAGCCTCCCTGCACCTGGGACAGAACTGCTCCCAGTCCCACGTTGCTGGCATCTGTATACAGTACAAACGGCTGGCTGTAGTCAGGGTAGGCCAGAATTTCTTCTCCCGTGAGAGCCCCTTTCAGCCAGACAAAGGATGTTTCTAGTTGGCTGCTCCATTCAAATGGAGGGCTCTGCTTCTTAGCCTGCTTTGGCTGGCCCACCAGGAGATCTTGAAGGGGCGCTGCTATCTTGGTGAAACCATCAATGAACCTTCGGTAGTAGCCCACCAGCCCAAGGAACTGCCGCACCTCCTTTACCGTGGTGGGTCTTGGCCAGTCCTTGATTACAGTGACTTTCTCCGGGTCAGGTGCCACACCTTCTGCGCTGACCACATGACCCAGGTACTGTACCTTTGGCTTCAAGAGGTGACATTTGGACGGCTTTATCTTCAGGCCATATTTCGACAAGGACTCAAACACTTCTGCTAAGTGCCTCAGGTGGTCTTCATAAGTCTTGGAGTAGACTATGACGTCATCCAGGTACAACAGCACGGTTTCAAAGTTGTGGTGGCCCAAGCAGCACTCCATCAACCTTTGGAATGTCCCTGGGGCGTTGCAGAGCCCGAATGGCATACAGTTGAACTCACAGAGGCCCATTGGTGTCGTGAATGCAGTCTTCTCCCTGTCCGCCTCTGCCACGGGAACCTGCCAATACCCACTGGTGAGATCCAAGGTGGAGAAATAGTTAGCTGACTTTAAGGCTGTTAGTGACTCCTCTATTCTGGGCAGTGGATAAGCATCTTTTTGTGTAATGCGGTTAATTTGCCTGTAATCTACACACATTCTCATTGTACCATCTTTTTTCTTTACGAGCACTAGTGGAGCTGCCCAGGGGCTACAACTATCTCTGATAACCCCAGCCTCCTTCATTTCCCGTAACATTTCTTTGGCACGCTGATACTGTGCGGGGGGTACAGGGCGGTATCTCTCTTTAACCCCTTAACGACCGCGGGCCGTAAAATTACGTCCTAAATGACATAATGTTACTGCCCGCGGTCCTCCGGCGGCAGCATGCCGCGATCGGCACACATCTCAGCTGATTTTCACAGCTGAGATGTGTGCCTGCTAGGCACGAGCAGAATCGTTATCTGCTCGTGCCGATTAACCCCTTATATGGCGCTGTCAATACATGACAGCGCCATTATAAGCGCGATTGCGGTAATATTTACCTTACCGCCCGATACCGGAAGTCACGTGACGCAATCACGTGACTCCCGATAGTTGTCATGGTAGCACAGGGTCATGTGATGACTCCTGTACTACACCTGACTTGGTTTCACTTTCGCTGTGCCCGGGGCACAGCAAAAGAGAAAGACAGCGTATCTGCTGTTTACAGCCTTCCAGCTGTGATCAGCAGATACTGCAGAGCGATCGGAATGCTGATCGCAATAGCCCCCTAGGGGGACTAGTAAAATAAAATAAAAAAGTTAAAAAATAAGTTTTAAAAAATTAAAAAAAAACAAAAAAATCACCCCCCATTCGCCCCATTGAAAATTAAAGGGTTAAAAAAATAAAAAATATACACACATTTGGTATCGCCGCGTTCAGAAACGCCCGATCTATCAAAATATAAAATCAATTAATCTGATCAGTAAACGGCGTAGCGGCAAAAAAATTCCAAACGCCAAAACGACGTTTTTTTGTCGCCACAACTTTTGCGCAAAATGCAATAAGAGGCGATCAAAACGTAGCATCTGCGGAAAAATGGTACCGTTAAAAACGTCAGCTCGAGACGCAAAAAATAAGCCGTCATTGAGCCTAAGATCCCGAAAAATGAGAACGCTACGGGTCACGGAATATGGCTTAAAACGTGCGCCACTTTTTTCGGACAAACTTCCGATTTTTTTTTAACCCCTTATATAAAAGTAAACCTATACATGTTTGGTGTCTACGAACTCGCACTGACCTGAGGCATCACACCCACACATCAGTTTTACCATATAGTGAACACAGTGAATAAAATATCTCAAAAACCATAGTGCTATCGCACTTTTTTTGCAATTTTTCAGCATTTGGAATTTTTTTGCCATTTTCTAGTACACAATATGGTAAAACTGATGGTTTCATTTAAACGTACAGCTCGTTCCGCAAAAAATGAGCCCTCACATGACCATATTGACTGAAAAATAAAAAAGTTACGTCTCTCAGAAAAAGAATGGCGAAAAAAAAAAAACGGAAAGCGAAAAATCGGCCGGTCGTGAAGGGGTTAATGGGATGATGATCACCCGTGGGGATTTGATGTTTAACCCCTTTCACCTGCCTAAAATCTAGGGGGTGTTTGCTGAAGACCCGCTCGTACTCCTGTACCACCCGGTAAACCCCATGCTTTTGGTGTGAGGGGGTGGAGTCGGTGCCCACATGTAATTTTTGGCACCAGTCTTCCAGCTGCCCCTTGGAGCCATTGTCTTCCGCCTGGTTGGACGGGATCAAGGGTTCCACCGCTTTGATGGTATTGTTGCTGACAGTGTACAGTTTTGCTACAGTGGCGTACCGGGGCAATTTGGCTTCCTCCTCCCCACAATTCAGGACACGGACGGGCACTCTCCCCTTGCGGACGTCTACTACCCCTCTGGCTATCAGGACTCCAGGCCTACTGTCTGAATACACCGGTTCTACCAAGGCATGGTAGTCCTGACCCTTAAGGCCTATTGCTGCCCGACACCATATCAACATTTCACTTCTTGGGGGTATTGCAATGGGGAGGGGGTCACTTACCCTCACACTGCCAATTTCTCCTCCGGCCAGCTCTACCTGCTGCCTCCTCATCAGGGCTCGGATCTCCCTCTGTAGGGCACGCTGCTGCCCGGAGCTGGCAGTTTCAGACGCCTGTTGCAACAAAATTATCACTTCGGCAATACAATTTTCTATCACATTTGTACCAATGGTTAGCAGTGGGTCAGATTCTTTGCGATCAATATCTACAATTATCATCCCCTGACATGGCAATTCTACCCGCCCCACTTTAATGGTTACTTCTTTGTACCCAATTTGAGGTAAGGGCTGACCATTACTGGCCACAATTGTTAAATCATCATCTGGGCCATGGTCAATGTCTGAATCAGCCCAATATCTTTTGTACAGTTTATAGGGGACGGTTGTTACCTGGGACCCCGTATCCAGGAGGGCATTCAAAGGGATCCCATCCAGCACAATAGGAAGGACCGGTCGTCCTCCCACATACTTGCTACGGCTGGGGGTTGAGCCGGGCTTCCTTACACCTGGGGGTCGGCTCCTGGCCCCCAGGCTCGGCCCATTTAAAGGACAGTGTCGTGCAATGTGGCCCGCCTGGCTGCAGCGGCGGCAGATCGGTTGTCCCGTTGAAGCATACCGGTCTGTGTCTCTGCCTCGGGTCGGCGGAATCCTCCTCTGTCGCATCCATGGGACGTCATCTGGGCTGGAGGCCAACTCGATTCTTGCAGGTGATGGGGTCACTTGTAGAGACTGCACGGTCTTGGCAAGGGCAGCTACAGTCTTGGTCAGCTCCCGAACCTGCTGTCTGAGCTCTGCAGTGGGATCCTTTTCCAGGGACTGCGCCTCGGCCCCTGCAGCAGCTGGTGTTGCAGGCACCACCCCGGGGTACGTGATAGCAAGAGGCCGGAGGGATACTGGGTCATTCGGTGTAGATTCTCTCAGTACCCGGATGGCCTGGTCCTTAAACTTTGCAAAGTCCAGAGCAGGGTTCTGCAGGACCAGGATACGCAGCTGGGTCCTGTGGGTGTGAAGCCCCGCAGGTGCTGTGTCGGTGTCGGTGCATTACCTTCAGGGACTCCACGTTGCTGGATCTCCGTCACTGGTAGGAAATCTTCTGTTTTGATCGTGACGCCACTCTCAGTATTGCGGTCAGTGGGGACCGCCACTGCAGGTTAGGGGACGCCTGGGGCTGATGGTGGGTGCAGTCGGATGTATTAGCCTCCTGAGAGTGAGGCAAGCCCCAGGGCCCGGTGTAGGTTTGTAGTACTACAAGTCGCAGAATAACCACACAGGCAGGAATGTCTTTCAAGGGCTTTACTCACATTTGATGGCAGGGTGAGTAGCCCGGGCGTAGCTGGGATGAACCAGGTGGGAACCAGGTATCCTTCAGGCTGACTTTATGAGGGTGACTACTGACTCGCCTTCCTTAGCCCTTGGTGGTTTGGGGTGACCCCGACTTTGAGTCCCTATGGGGGTCACCCAGGGAAGATGCTCCAAGCCTCTCTCCCCTTCTTGTTTCGCCGTGTGCTTGTTCCCCGGACCAGGCCACTCCAGCCTCTTGCCTCCTATGACCTATGGGCCCTCACTGCGGTTACGTGGCTGCGGCTTTTGTAGTGTTGTGGTGTGGGCTTTAAGAGCCCCACACCGGCAGGTTTAGCAGAAGAAAGCTGGATCTATCTTCGCTTCGGGATCTGCCGCCCGGTTGGGCCTGGTGCTCTCTAGCAGTCTCCTTACTTCCCACTCCGTTGCACTCGCTAGCTGAAGCTGGCTTTCAGGCAGCACTCCTAGTTGACCGTTCTCCCCCGTCTGTAGCCACTGCGCGGGCGCGGTTAGACAGCAACAGCCCCACAGGTCTGCTCCTCACTGAGCCCTATGGAGTTCTGCTCTAACTGACTCACTGCCCCTCCTCTCCTGTTCTTGCCTACGCCACCTAGCAACCAGACTCTCCACCACACCCCTTGAGAGGAGATGGAGGCTCTACCCCCTCCACTATTCCAGTGAAGGTGAAGGCTTGCCCCCTCCTGGGATCCCCAGGGGTCCTCTCATGGGTACATGCGTGAGACCTGGTCACTATGCGCCTGTGTTCCACACCCCAGTCAGCCTTCTGGATTACCTGTATTGTACTGTCCCCAGCATGGGTGCAGTACTCAGTGGTGCCTGACCAGGTCAGGGGCGCCACATTCCCCCTTAGTTATCACCAGCACGTCCTCGGGCTGCAAGACAACATTTTAAAATGCATAAAACATTAAAACATGTAAAACATTTAAAAGCACCAGGTATCAGACATCACCACCCTCCACCCACAAGTCCGTTAACCCACCCAAAACCCTCTCAGGAGGCAGGTCACCGGTCCTTTTGGTAACCAGGTCTGGGCCATCCGTTTCCCCAGACCTTTCCTCCAATCTTCCTCTCCCGTTGGCCGCGACTTCAGCCACTTCTGGCAGGATGTAGAGGCGGCTTTCATGGGCTGGTGGTTTCAGGGTATACCTGGCCTGGTGGATCCGCGCCGTCAGCCTCTTCTGGCAGGATTCAGAGGCGGCCTCCACAGTTGGTGCTGACCAGGTACCCTCTTTGTGGTGGTGAGCCAAGGCCCCATAAACAGGCGTGCTCTCTGGTCGCAGGTGAGCCAAGGCCCTTTTCTACGGACGGGCCCCTCCTGGTTGCAGACGAGCCAAGCCCCTAAACAGGCTGGCCCTGGTGGTGGTGCCACTGGTGTAACTATTTACACTGCGAGAGTTTGTGGCTATAGCAAGTTCATAGCCTTAAAGTTTATTTCTCACAATAGTTTTTGTGGGCACATGCTTAAACAATAACGTTGCAAACTTTTCAACTTGTCAAACTGGTCAAACTTTCGGTACTTCTTTCTTTACTTTACTCCTCTTTTTCACCAGGGCGTGGGCATGTAGGGCACTGGCACCTGTGACTTTCTTGCTCTCCGTCGTCGTCCGTGGTTGTCTCATCTGTAGGATCTTTGTCTGTGGTTGTTGCATCTGTAGGATCTTTATCTTTCCTTTCTTGGTCTTCGTCTGTTTCTTTTTCTGTATCTGTTTCTTTATCTCTGTCTTGTCTTTCTTGTCTTTCTTGTCTTTCTTGTCTTTCTTGTCTTGGACATGGTGCTACGTCTAAGGCATAGTAGCCCCTTTCTCCTTGATGTAAGGTGAACTGTACTAAGTCCCCAACTTTCAGATTTCTGCCTGAATGTCCTCTGGGCAGGTGGGCTTGAACATCTCTTCGATTTACAAATATGCCCTCTTTTATTCCTTTTACTACAATGAAGCCGTATCCGCTTTTCAAATTGAAGTCCTCCACTACTCCTCTGCAAAGGGGTCCTCTGACCTGGGCTCTGGACCTTCTCAGTAACCTTTTCTCCTGGAGGTCTCTGGCTGCAACTTCTCTCTGCTCTGGAGACTGTGGTGCAGGGGACAGCGTTGTTCTATTGCGACGCCTTGTCTTGCGGCTTGAACTCTGCGTGGTACAGCTTGCAAACTCCCAGGTGAGACTTTTAGGCAGATCTTCGTCAGCGGACGGTGTCAGGTCTTCCTCCTCCCAGCGGGAATAGGGCAGCATCTCCGGCTCTGGGTAGGGGTCTGCTGCGGTTGGCTCCGGAGTCAGCTCCTCAGCTTCCTGGCCTCCTCTCCCCCTTAGTTCTTCGCTGCACTCCTTTGGTGGCAGTGCTGGGGATGGGCTTGCTTCCGCTGGTCTGGGCGGTGGACTCTCTGGCGCAGCTGCAGGAGTTGTCTGAATCTCCTTGGGGGTATACGGAGGGAGCAGGTACCGATCCACCATCTCTTGTGGGAACTGGGCCTCTAGGTCAGCCTTCAGCTTCCAGTATTCAGGATCCTCTCCTATCAGGGTCTTTCTAGCAGGGACCTCTCTGGACTGGGGAGCGGTGTCTGCTCTGGCCTTGCAGGCCGGGGAAAATAGTGATGCAATCTCTTGGCGGGCCGCGCCCTGTATGGCGGCGGCCTGGTCTTGGCGGGCCGCGCCCGGCATGGCGGCGGCCTGGTCTTGGCGGGCCGCGCCCGGCATGGCGGCGGCCTGGTCTTGGCGGGCCGCGCCCGACATGGCGGCGGCCTGGTCTTGGCGGGCCGCGCCCGGCATGGCGGCGGCCTGGTCTTGGCGGGCCGCGCCCGGCATGGCGGCGGCCTGGATCAGTGTCGCTGTTGCAGGGGGCTCTGTGCAGGCTGGGCTGGACGTCGCTGCATCGATCGGAGCTTGGCGGGCCGCACCCGGCGGGGCTGCGGCCTGGTTCAGCATGTCACTTGCGGCGCGGACGAGCGTCGCTGCTGCGTTGGGGTCTTGGCGGACCGGGTTTAGCAGGGTGGCAGCCTGGGTCAGCGTCACACCTGCAGCACGGATGAGCACTGCCGTGGTGGTCGGAGCCCTGCGGGACAGGCGGGGCATCGCTCCAGCGGCCTGGGCTTGGCGGGCCGCTTCTAGCGTGGCTGCGGCCTGGTTCGGTGGCGCCGCGCCGGGCGCCTCTTCCGGGACCGCGGGCGTGGCAGCAGGGGTCGGGGCACTTGTGCTGGCCGGGGCATCACTCGACTCACCCATCTGTGGCTGCATCGGGGTCTGCGTCGTCGCCGCTCGGTCTGACATGCGTCGCGCGGCTCCCTCCTCGTAGGTCCGCACCGCCGCAGCCATCTCCAGGAGCTCCGTGCGTTCTTCCCTAAGCTGTCGCACAATCCCGGCCTCCAGCCGGTCGCAGAAGATGGCAAGCTCTCGGCACCACCAGGCAGCAGTGCCTGGTTCTGGGTATCCGCGTCTGGACTCCATTTTCTCTAACAAGCTGCTGGCTTCTCTTCTGCTCCGCCGTCTCTGGACGCTTCCGCTTTCTTCATCAGCGAGGTCAGGACTCTGCAGGGGATCTCTGGGTAGCCACACCTCTTCGTGGGCGGTAACTTCTTCCAGCGCGGGCTGCTGTTGTTTTTCAGCGCGCTTTTCATGGTGGCAATATGGCGGCGCTTCCAATTTTTCAAGCGGACCACCTAGGCACATGGTCACCTGTCTGAACAGGTCTAGTCCTTATCCTGTTCGTGACGCCAGATGTGAAGCCCCGCAGGTGCTGTGTCGGTGTCGGTGCATTACCTTCAGGGACTCCACGTTGCTGGATCTCCGTCACTGGTAGGAAATCTTCTGTTTTGATCGTGACGCCACTCTCAGTATTGCGGTCAGTGGGGACCGCCACTGCAGGTTAGGGGACGCCTGGGGCTGATGGTGGGTGCAGTCGGATGTATTAGCCTCCTGAGAGTGAGGCAAGCCCCAGGGCCCGGTGTAGGTTTGTAGTACTACAAGTCACAGAATAACCACACAGGCAGGAATGTCTTTCAAGGGCTTTACTCACATTTGATGGCAGGGTGAGTAGCCCGGGCGTAGCTGGGATGAACCAGGTGGGAACCAGGTATCCTTCAGGCTGACTTTATGAGGGTGACTACTGACTCGCCTTCCTTAGCCCTTGGTGGTTTGGGGTGACCCCGACTTTGAGTCCCTATGGGGGTCACCCAGGGAAGATGCTCCAAGCCTCTCTCCCCTTCTTGTTTCGCCGTGTGCTTGTTCCCCGGACCAGGCCACTCCAGCCTCTTGCCTCCTATGACCTATGGGCCCTCACTGCGGTTACGTGGCTGCGGCTTTTGTAGTGTTGTGGTGTGGGCTTTAAGAGCCCCACACCGGCAGGTTTAGCAGAAGAAAGCTGGATCTATCTTCGCTTCGGGATCTGCCGCCCGGTTGGGCCTGGTGCTCTCTAGCAGTCTCCTTACTTCCCACTCCGTTGCACTCGCTAGCTGAAGCTGGCTTTCAGGCAGCACTCCTAGTTGACCGTTCTCCCCCGTCTGTAGCCACTGCGCGGGCGCGGTTAGACAGCAACAGCCCCACAGGTCTGCTCCTCACTGAGCCCTATGGAGTTCTGCTCTAACTGACTCACTGCCCCTCCTCTCCTGTTCTTGCCTACGCCACCTAGCAACCAGACTCTCCACCACACCCCTTGAGAGGAGATGGAGGCTCTACCCCCTCCACTATTCCAGTGAAGGTGAAGGCTTGCCCCCTCCTGGGATCCCCAGGGGTCCTCTCATGGGTACATGCGTGAGACCTGGTCACTATGCGCCTGTGTTCCACACCCCAGTCAGCCTTCTGGATTACCTGTATTGTACTGTCCCCAGCATGGGTGCAGTACTCAGTGGTGCCTGACCAGGTCAGGGGCGCCACATGGGCATCTGACAGGAGCCCTTCTATGAACTGCTCAGTTAGGAGTTTGTGTTCTTCACGTACACTCTCTGGGTCCACCTGTTTAACTGCTTTCAGGGCCTCCTGCAAGTTTAAGGCATAGTCCCTTATGCTGTCTGTGGCCCGTTGTTTGCACCCAAAGAAGCTCATCTTTATTTCTGCTGCGGTGCGGGTGTCAAAAGTACTCTTTAGCTTGGCCAGTATCTGGGTTACTGTCCCTTTATCTGTATCAGGCCAGGACTTCACTTCACGCTGGGCTGCGCCGGCTAGCTGCCCCATTAATATGCCCACCTTCTGGCTCTCAGTCAGCGGATTCACCAGGAACAAGCTGTGCAGGCTTTCTCTGAAGTCGCTCAAGGTATGGGACTCCCCGGAGTACTGTGGCAGCCATTCTGCTCCCGGGATGTACGGCATTGTGATCGGCATTACTGGCGCTACAGCGGGGGCTGGGGCGGCGGCGACTGGGATTGCTTCGGCCGGTGCTGTGACGCCTCGGGCTATGGCAGTCACCTGCTCTTCCTCCGAGTCGGACATCTTCCTCCCCCTTAGTGAACCTTACCAGGCTCCGTTCACTTTTCAAATTCCCTTCTGGGTCGCGCGGGGTTAACAGCGCTCTGCTCTGATGGCGCGCTCCCTTCGCGCTCTTTGTCAGGCACGCCCCCCTTCTTCCTGCGCTCAGTGGGGCTAATGGCGGCGGCAGTTTTCAAACAGTAACACAGTCTTTTAGGCACAGTTTCTGCAGGCGCACAGTACCCGGTGGGACCGGGCACGAAATCCTGTTCGTGACGGCAAAGTTGACTCGCCCACCCCAGGGCTATGGGACAGCCGGTGCCGGGTCGGATTAATCCAGTGGTGATCAGTGGTGGCTGGGCCCGGCTCCGTGGCCCTGGTGGGTGTCAGTAAAATATGTGGCTTGCTTATTAATGGTTGTGTTCGTGACGCCACCTGTGGTCTGCGGCTATTAAGCCGCCGCTGCTGTGTGAGGCCTCCGGGGTGATGTTATGGCAGTAATGGTGGTACTGCTCCCCACAGGTGGAGCGGAGCCCCGGGGATACTGTTAGTGCTCGTGGAAGTCTATGAGGTTGTGTGGCTAACAGTCTCTTTACCTTTTCCTCTTTACTTTGGAAACAGTCCAGTCCTGGGAGACCGTTACAGGTGGTGATGGGGATCCGGTCGGCCTGGAAGTACTTGGGGTGATCTCTCTGACCAGCTGAGTATGAGGCCTACTCCTGTACTTTGCTTTGTTACGATAGCACCCTGCTTCTCTGAATCCAGCAATGGCCCTCTGTGCTGCTGGGACTGTTGGTGCGTCCCTTTCCCTCTGTAGCAGGCTGCGTATGCTCTCTCTCTGGTGCTTCTCTGCTGGAATCCACACCGGCCTTGATGCTGCAGCTGT
Organism: Anomaloglossus baeobatrachus; assembly: GCF_048569485.1. Classification (NCBI taxonomy): domain Eukaryota; kingdom Metazoa; phylum Chordata; class Amphibia; order Anura; family Aromobatidae; genus Anomaloglossus; species Anomaloglossus baeobatrachus. The sequence continues at coordinate 845,096,278 of NC_134353.1, forward strand.
ACTTTTGGGATGTTTTTGGGCCAGGTGCTTGCAGCTCTCCTGCCCTTCGGATTCGGCTACCAGGGAGTATTTAAGCCCTGGTGGCCACAGACTCCGATGTCCGAGTCTCTCCGCTGCCTCTCAGCTACTCCTGCTTCTCTGGGCCAAGCTACTCTAGCTCTAGGCCCCAGATTCACAGGACAGCTCACTCTGCGTCTGTTCACTTCTACTGCTCCCTACAGACTGAACACTACTTCCTCTCTCAGATCAGACTTAAGGGGATCCTCCCTGGAATCCCAGGTTCAGAGCTCCCCCTGCTGGCCGGAGGGAGAACTGCGTTGGGTGTTAAACTTGCTGGCCAATGGATCTCCCAATTACCTCCAGGCTCAGCATTAACCCTTTGGGAGGGCAATGCTGTTGTGGCGACCAGGTCCTGGGGCGCCACACTCAAAAGGCTCCGGGCTCCCCAGGTGGATTCAATGGAATGGAAGATGGCAGAACGCCACACAGGTGGTGAAGGGGGAGCCCGTGGGGGTGCGGTAAAAAATCAGACAGCTCGTTTTGCAGCAAGTGCCTCTGAGCAGGAGTATAATCGGCTAGGGGTCATACCACATTGTACAGTAAGTCTATGCTGGGCCGTGCCCGCAATAAAAGAATTGTTGGGGGCTTCGAGGACCATTCCCCTCTTATTAGTGGTATCATTTTGGTTATATGTTGTATGTTTAAATAAAAGGCTGCTGTGGCCAATTCATTCCGTCTTCTGGCGTGGTCTCTTTATTTTAGTTTAGTATTTAAGCTATGGGCCTAGAGGGGAGGATGAATAGGACGGGGGAGGCAAGGACTTAAATTGGGGTTAGGAATGACTCGTCAATACCCTTTGTCATGTGCGCTCTACTGTTTTTGGAAGTCCAGGAAAAGGAATGGAGAGAGACACGTATTCGTTGCCCCCTCCTCATTTCTGACCCAAACTCCAGCCGTTTGCCGGCTCCAGCGCAGGGAGGGACCCGCATCTTGGAGACACTTACGGCACATCTTGTCAGTACGCCTGGTTCTCACCTGGGATCTATTATAGAAGGGGCTGTCAGGGCATATCATTTTGATGACCTAACATCAGTATGGCAATGGTGGGCGTGTCGGACCCCCACTCATTATGGGGAGATAAGGTATGCACACCAGTGACTATGTAAGGGGAATACATGGAATAGCAGAAACTGCTGTGTGAATACTGACTTGAAAAATCCAATAGCTATATGAAGAGTGAAAATGTGAAAAATGGAATCTGCATTACTGCCATGAACATATGAATCAAGAGAAATTTAGCTACTGAATTGTTCAATGCAATAGAGCCCCAACACTACGCCAAAGTATTTCTCTACGTTGGGGTCCCTAGCTTGTGTGTGTCCTCTCATGCAGTTAAAAAACTTACCGTGTATGGGAAGCTGAGACCCAGGCTTTTTATGCGTATGATATGGAGTGGACCCCCACTCATGTGATGATATTGATGATCTGTCCTGAGATTAAGGGGTACTTTGCACACTACGACATCGCAAGCCGATGCTGCGATGCCGAGTGCGATAGTCCCCGCCCCCGTCGCAGATGCGATATCATGGTGATAGCTGGCGTACCGAACATTATCGCTACGGCAGCTTCACATACACTCACCTGTCCTGCGACGTCGCTCTGGCCGGCGATCCGCCTCCTTATTAAGGGGTCTGGTCGTGCGGCGTCATAGCAACGTCACACGACAGGCGGCCAATAGCAGCGGAGGGGCGGAGATGAGCAGGATGTAAACATCCCGCCCACCTCCTTACTTCCGCATTGCCGGCCGGGACGCAGGTAGCAGATGTTCCTCGCTCCTGCGACTTCACACACAGCGATGTGTGCTGCCGCAGGAACGAGGAACAACATCGGAACGTCGCAGCAAGGTAATTATGGTTTTCGCCGACGCTACACCGATAATACGATTACGACGCTTTTGCGCTCGTTAATCGTATCATCTAGGCTTTACACACTACGATGTCGAGAGCGACGCCGGAAGTGCGTCACTTTCGATATGACCCCACCGACATCGCACCTGCGATGTCGTAGTGTGCAAAGTACCCCTAAGTCAGCAATATCAAACGCCTGGACAATAGTGTTAAAGGGAATCTGTCAGCAGATTTGTGCTATATAATCTGAGTGCGGCACAATGTAGGGGCTGGGACCCCGATTCCGGCGATGAGTCACTTACTGGGCTGTTTGCTGTCATTCTGATACAATCCCTGGTTTCTCTGCTGCAGACTGACCTAGCAGTGCTCAGAATGCTGAGCCATGTATAACCCTGTCCACAATACTGATTGGCAGCTTCTGTGTACACTGCATATTATTAACAGAAAGCCGCTAATCAGTGGCGGGGGTGGAGTTACACAGAACAGCAGGACAAGAAGGTACGAGACACCAAGTCTTGTAATGAGCCTTTCAAGCTGATTAAACACTAATTTTATTGAAAAAGAAACACACAGCCCAGTATGTGACACATCACCGGATCAGGGTCTCAGCCCCTACGCCGTGCTGCTCTCAAATTACATAGCAAAAACATGGTGACCAATTCCCTCTAATATTAGTGGGGGTGGGGGGGGGGGGGTCAGAATCTATTTAGGTAGTATCAGGTATAATGTTATTACAGGGGACCTGAATAGATGTAGTCAGTCCTGGTCATATAAGCTACACAAAGGGAAAGCTCACTTCTATCTTTCCGGTGAAGGTCTCCCCTAGATTGACATCTCTGACAACAGTGTAATAGATAGAACTCTGTCGGTGCAAAAGTCACGGCTTCTAGAAGGACGTGGTGCATTTTTACCACTTAAACGTGTACACGCGCAGTCTCTTTTTCCTAGGGTGAGGGCAAGAGATGGTGTGAATTCATTGCCCGGACCCAGATGCGAGTCCTGAGTCCTCACAACTCCTTATCTCTCTCTCCTGATGACTAGTTTTTGTTGCAGCGACATCTACAGTACCAGCCCGATACCCTCACATCAGCTCTCTGCAGCCTGTCTACAGTACCTTCTCTAGCTCACCTCTGCATTCTCCAGCTAGCCAATCAGAGCTCTCGTTCACCGATATATGCAAATCAGCTGCTGCTGGCAAAAACCAACAGCCAACCGCTTTTTAACCATTTTATCCTAAAGATTCAGCAGGGGCGGACCATTCTGGCAGCAGGGGTGGCTTCACTTTCTCACCAGGTTTCATTTTTTTTTTCATCTCCATAAGGTAAAAGTCTCTGACAATCTGGGCACATAAATAGTGCTCGCAACATCGCAACATTCTATGTTCTTGGGTGCGGAGCGCAAGCAACGGCACTGGAGGAGTGGGAGCTGGACTGTCAGACAGACAGCCGAGGAGGAGAACACCAACCACATCCCCCCACTCTCAATAAAAAACCCACTGAATCGGGGGGACCAGAAAAGCACAACACATATATGCTCCTCTCTACCCACCATAGCTACTGACAAGGACACACCAAGTGTGCCCACCGCACCCCCCTTTTTAGACATCCTTGCTAACTACCGTATTTTTCGGACCATAAGACGCACTTTTTTTCCCCCAAATGTTGGGGGAAAGTTGGGGGTGCGTCTTATGGTCTGACTATAGGGCTGCGGCTGGGAATGAGGGTGCTGCAGGTCATCGGGGGCACGAGCAGGCAGCAGCAGCGCCTGCCGTGACCACGTGGGCCCGCTCATTACATATGCACGCCCATCCTCCCGCCCATCTCTCAGCGCTGAAGCCGGCACTGACAGGTGGGCGGAAGGATGAGCGGGGACGCGCGCATAGTAAAGAGCCGGCCGCATGATCACCCCTGGCAATTACAGCCTGGAGTGATCATGTGCGGCTGTATTCACTGCCCCCCGCGCGTCATTATCAGCGCGGGGTGCAGTGAATCAGTACACTCACCCGTCCCCGTGTGTGGAGCCGTCCCCCTGCTGCACGCGATGTCTTCCTGTCTGTGCCGGTCAGCTGATCGGCACAGACAGGAAGACATCGCGATGCAGCAGGGGAACGGCACACACACAGATCAGCGTGCCAGAGAGGAAGATGTGATCGGTGCTGCAGGGAGTGAGGAAAAGGTGAGTATAAACGTTTATTTTTTTCTCTGTGCTATAGGATACAGGCCATATACCAGGATGGTATATGAGCACGATGGGGGCATATAGCAGGATGGGAGTATATGAGCAGGAGGGATGGGGGGAGTATATGAGCAGGAGGGATGGGGGGGTATGTGAACAGGCTGGATGGGGGGGGGGTATGTGAACAGGCTGGATGGGGGGGGGGGGTATGTGAACAGGCTGGATGGGGGGGTATGTGAACAGGCTGGATGGGGGGGGTATGTGAACAGGCTGGATGGGGGGGGGTATGTGAACAGGCTGGATGGGGGGGTATGTGAACAGGCTGGATGGGGGGGTATGTGAACAGGCTGGATGGGGGGGTATGTGAACAGGCTGGATGGGGGGGTATGTGAACAGGCTGGATGGGGGGGTATGTGAACAGGCTGGATGGGGGGGTATGTGAACAGGCTGGATGGGGGGGTATGTGAACAGGCTGGATGGGGGGGTATGTGAACAGGCTGGATGGGGGGGTATGTGAACAGGCTGGATGGGGGGGTATGTGAACAGGCTGGATGGGGGGGTATGTGAACAGGCTGGATGGGGGGGTATGTGAACAGGCTGGATGGGGGGGTATGTGAACAGGCTGGATGGGGGGGTATGTGAACAGGCTGGATGGGGGGGGTATGTGAACAGGCTGGATGGGGGGGTATGTGAACAGGCTGGATGGGGGGGTATGTGAACAGGCTGGATGGGGGGGTATGTGAACAGGCTGGATGGGGGGGTATGTGAACAGGCTGGATGGGGGGGTATGTGAACAGGCTGGATGGGGGGGTATGTGAACAGGCTGGATGGGGGGGTATGTGAACAGGCTGGATGGGGGGGTATGTGAACAGGCTGGATGGGGGGGTATGTGAACAGGCTGGATGGGGGGGTATGTGAACAGGCTGGATGGGGGGGTATGTGAACAGGCTGGATGGGGGGGTATGTGAACAGGCTGGATGGGGGGGTATGTGAACAGGCTGGATGGGGGGGTATGTGAACAGGCTGGATGGGGGGGTATGTGAACAGGCTGGATGGGGGGGTATGTGAACAGGCTGGATGGGGGGGTATGTGAACAGGCTGGATGGGGGGGTATGTGAACAGGCTGGATGGGGGGGTATGTGAACAGGCTGGATGGGGGGGTATGTGAACAGGCTGGATGGGGGGGTATGTGAACAGGCTGGATGGGGGGTATGTGAACAGGCTGGATGGGGGGGTATGTGAACAGGCTGGATGGGGGGGGTATGTGAACAGGCTGGATGGGGGGGGTATGTGAACAGGCTGGATGGGGGGGTATGTGAACAGGCTGGATGGGGGGGGTATGTGAACAGGCTGGATGGGGGGGGTATGTGAACAGGCTGGATGGGGGGGGGTATGTGAACAGGCTGGATGGGGGGGGGGTATGTGAACAGGCTGGATGGGGGGGGGTATGTGAACAGGCTGGATGGGGGGGGGTATGTGAACAGGCTGGATGGGGGTTTATAGCAGGATCATATACAAGGCAGGAGGATCATTACCAGGATGGGGTACCTTAGTAGAGAATTTGGGGACATTACCCCCATAACAGTGTCAGCAGCAGATCCTCGCCCCATAACAGTGTGTCATGACCACATTTTTTGCTTAAAGTTTTATTTTCCCATTTTCCTCCTCTAAAACCAGGGTGCGTCTTATAGTCCGGTGCGTCTTATAGTCCGAAAAATACGGTAACCCATTTTTAGACATCCTTGCTAACTCACCGCTCACTGACCAGTGCCGCACCCATGGGGCTCTGGGTTACAATACCACCATTGTGGACACATCCTCAACCGTTTCAGGCTTCTTACAAATATTAGCTTACAAATACAAAACTTACAAAATAAATAGCTTTCATTTTGATTTCTTTGGGTGAGTGGGGTCTTTCTATTCAATCCGGGGTCAGCAGATCCCACCTCGGGGTGTTGTTACAGTCTTGTGTCCCATAATAAAGTGCACATCAGTCGGGGTCCGGCGGGAAGGCTCCCGATGTCCCGGGCATTGCTCACCACTACATTGACACAGAAAAGGGTCAGACATCTCTGTGCCACTAGAGTTCAGTAAGGCCAGACTTCGGCCCCACAGCCTAGGGGGAGGCTGCCCTGACAGGGTTGGACGGGAATGAAAGTGTTAAATAATGCTGGGCTTGGGGGTTTTTCAAGTATAGGGGAATTTTCAAATAATGTGGGGTTTAGGGGGCTTTGCTAGGATTAGGGAAATAAAGGATAAAAACAAAGGCGGGGAGATCCCAACGAGGCGGCGTAGTGAATTAGGGGTATAAATAGGGGAAGCCATTAGCGTAGGGCAGCCATTTAAGGCAGCCTACAATTAAACACCCAGCCACCCTCCCTTTTAGTGCAGTGCCAGTACAATGTGAGGAGGACTGAGCGGCTACGTATGGGCTTTCATTTATTCGTACAGGTATATATGTTTAGGTTACAATCAGAACTGAGATTTAGGTTGGGGTGTACTTTTGACCTATTAGTTTCTTCTTTAATTCTTGTCACAGCGGCGGCAGGTGGAGTGGAGGGTCCTCCAAGTTGGGAATGTGATCTCACGGTGGTTAGATGGGGGGGGGGGGGGGCGGGGGGAGTTCAAAAGGCTCCGGGCTCCCCAGGTGGATTCAATGGAATGGAAGATGGCAGAACGCCACACAGGTGGTGAAGGGGGAGCCCGTGGGGGTGCGGTAAAAAATCAGACAGCTCGTTTTGCAGCAAGTGCCTCTGAGCAGGAGTATAATCGGCTAGGGGTCATACCACATCATACAGTAAGTCTATGCTGGGCCGTGCCCGCAATAAAAGAATTGTTGGGGGCTTCGAGGACCATTCCCCTCTTATTAGTGGTATCATTTTGGTTATATGTTGTATGTTTAAATAAAAGGCTGCTGTGGCCAATTCATTCCGTCCTCTGGCGTGGTCTCTTTATTTTAGTTTAGTATTTAAGCTATGGGCCTAGAGGGGAGGATGAATAGGACGGGGGAGGCAAGGACTTAAATTGGGGTTAGGAATGACTCGTCAATACCCTTTGTCATGTGCGCTCTACTGTTTTCGGAAGTCCAGGAAAAGGAATGGAGAGAGACACGTATTCGTTGCCCCCTCCTCATTTCTGACCCAAACTCCAGCCGTTTGCCGGCTCCAGCGCAGGGAGGGACCCGCATCTTGGAGACACTTACGGCACATCTTGTCAGTACGCCTGGTTCTCACCTGGGATCTATTATAGAAGGGGCTGTCAGGGCATATCATTTTGATGACCTAACATCAGTATGGCAATGGTGGGCGTGTCGAACCCCCACTCATGTGATGATATTGATGATCTGTCCTGAGATTAAGGAGTACTTTGCACACTACGACATCGCAAGCCGATGCTGCGATGCCGAGTGCGATAGTCCCCGCCCCCGTCGCAGATGCGATATCATGGTGATAGCTGGCATACCGAACATTATCGCTACGGCAGCTTCACATGCACTCACCTGTCCTGCGACGTCGCTCTGGCCGGCGATCCGCCTCCTTATTAAGGGGTCGGGTCGTGCGGCGTCATAGCGACGTCACACGACAGGCGGCCAATAGCAGCGGAGGGGCGGAGATGAGCAGGATGTAAACATCCCGCCCACCTCCTTCCTTCCGCATTGCCGGCCGGGACGCAGGTAGCAGATGTTCCTCGCTCCTGCGACTTCACACACAGCGATGTGTGCTGCCGCAGGAACGAGGAACAACATCGGAACGTCGCAGCAAGGTAATTATGGTTTTCGCCGACGCTACACCGATAATACGATTAGGACGCTTTTGCGCTCGTTAATCGTATCATCTAGGCTTTACACACTACGATGTCGAGAGCGACGCCGGAAGTGCGTCACTTTCGACATGACCCCACCGACATCGCACCTGCGATGTCGTAGTGTGCAAAGTACCCCTAAGTCAGCAATATCAGACGCCTGGACAATAGTGTTAAAGGGAATCTGTCAGCAGATTTGTGCTATATAATCTGAGCGCGGCACAATGTAGGGGCTGGGACCCCGATTCCGGCGATGAGTCACTTACTGGGCTGTTTGCTGTCATTCTGATACAATCCCTGGTTTCTCTGCTGCAGACTGACCTAGCAGTGCTCAGAATGCTGAGCTATGTATAACCCTGTAAACAATACTGATTGTCAGCTTCTGTGTACACTGCATATTATTAACAGAAAGCCGCTAATCAGTGGCGGGGGTGGAGTTACACAGAACAGCAGGACAAGAAGGTACGAGACACCAAATCTTGTAATGATCCTTTCAAGCTGATTAAACACTAATTTTATTGAAAAAGAAACACACAACCCAGTAAGTGACACATCACCGGATCAGGGTCTCAGCCCCTACGCCGTGCTGCTCTCAAATTACATAGCAAAAACATGGTGACCAATTCCCTCTAATATTAGTGGGGGGGGGGGTCAGAATCTATTTAGGTAGTATCAGGTATAATGTTATTACAGGGGACCTGAATAGATGTAGTCAGTCCTGGTCATATAAGCTACACAAAGGGAAAGCTCACTTCTATCTTTCCGGTGAAGGTCTCCCCTAGATTGACATCTCTGACAACAGTGTAATAGATAGAACTCTGTCGGTGCAAAAGTCACGGCTTCTAGAAGGACGTGGTGCATTTTTACCACTTAAACGTGTACACGCGCAGTCTCTTTTTCCTAGGGTGAGGTCCAAAGATGGTGTGAATTCATTGCCCGGACCCAGATGCGAGTCCTGAGTCCTCACAACTCCTTATCTCTCCTGATGACTAGTTTTTGTTGCAGTGACATCTACAGTACCAGCCCGTAACCCTCACATCAGCTCTCTGCCTGTCTACAGTACCTTCTCTAGCTCACCTCTGCATTCTCCAGCCAGCCAATCAGAGCTCTCGGTCACCGATATATGCAAATCAGCTGCTGCTGGCAAAAACCAACAGCCAACCGCTTTTTAACCATTTTATCCTAAATATTCAGCAGGGGCGGACCATTCTGGCAGCAGGGGTGGCTTCACTTTTTCACCAGGTTTCATTTTTTTTTTTCATCTCCATAAGGTAAAAGTCTCTGACAATCTGGGCACATAAATAGCGCTCGCAACATCGCAACATTCTATGTTCTTGGGTGCGGAGCGCAGGCAACGGCACTGGAGGAGTGGGAGCTGGACAGACAGACAGCCAGCCGAGGAGGAGAACACCAACCACATCCCCCCACTCTCAATAAAAAACCCACTGAACCGGGGGGACCAGAGAAGCACAACACATATATGCTCCTCTCTACCCACCATAGCTACTGACAAGGACACACCAAGTGTGCCCACCGCACCCCCCTTTTTAGACATCCTTGCTAACTAACCCATTTTTAGACATCCTTGCTAACTCACCGCTCACTGACCAGCGCCGCACCCATGGGGCTCTGGATTACAATACCACCATTGTGGACACATCCTCAACCGTTTCAGGCTTCTTACAAATATTAACTTACAAATACAAAACTTACAAAATAAATAGCTTTCATTTTGATTTCTTTGGGTGAGTGGGGTCTTTCTATTCAATCCGGGGTCAGCAGATCCCACCTCGGGGTGTTGTTACAGTCTTGTGTCCCATAATAAAGTGCACATCAGTCGGGGTCCGGCGGGAAGGCTCCCGATGTCCCCGGCACTGCTCACCACTACATTAACACAGAAAAGGGTCAGACATCTCTGTGCCACTAGAGTTCAGTAAGGCCGGACTTCGGCCCCACAGCCTAGGGGGAGGCTGCCCTGACAGGGTTGGACGGGAATGAAAGTGTTAAATAATGCTGGGCTTGGGGTTTGTCAAGTATAGGGGAATTTTCAAATAATGTGGGGTTTAGGGGGCTTTGCTAGGATTAGGGAAATAAAGGATAAAAACAAAGGCGGGGAGATCCCAACGAGGCGGCGTAGTGAATTAGGGGTATAAATAGGGGAAGCCATTAGCGTAGGGCAGCCATTTAAGGCAGCCTACAATTAAACACCCAGCCACCCTCCCTTTTAGTGCAGTGCCAGTACATGGTGAGGAGGACTGAGCGGTTACGTATGGGCTTTCATTTATTCGTACAGGTATATATGTTTAGGTTACAATCAGAACTGAGATTTAGGTTGGGGTGTACTTTTGACCTATTAGTTTCTTCTTTAATTCTTGTCACAGTGGCGGCAGGTGGAGTGGAGGGTCCTCCAAGTTGGGAATGTGATCTCACGGTGGTTAGATGAAGGGGGGGGCGGGGGGAGCTCAAAAGGCTCCGGGCTCCCCAGGTTGATTCAATGGAATGGAAGATGGCAGAACGCCACACAGGTGGTGAAGGGGGAGCCCGTGGGGGTGCGGTAAAAAATCAGACAGCTCGTTTTGCAGCAAGTGCCTCTGAGCAGGTGTATAATCGGCTAGGGGTCATACCACATCATACAGTAAGTCTATGCTGGGCCGTGCCCGCAATAAAAGAATTGTTGGGGGCTTCGAGGACCATTCCCCTCTTATTAGTGGTATCATTTTGGTTATATGTTGTATGTTTAAATAAAAGGCTGCTGTGGCCAATTCATTCCGTCCTCTGGCGTGGTCTCTTTATTTTAGTTTAGTATTTAAGCTATGGGCCTAGAGGGGAGGATGAATAGGACGGGGGAGGCAAGGACTTAAATTGGGGTTAGGAATGACTCGTCAATACCCTTTGTCATGTGCGCTCTACTGTTTTCGGAAGTCCAGGAAAAGGAATGGAGAGAGACACGTATTTGTTGCCCCCTCCTCATTTCTGACCCAAACTCCAGCCGTTTGCCGGCTCCAGCGCAGGGAGGGACCCGCATCTTGGAGACACTTAGGGCACATCTTGTCAGTACGCCTGGTTCTCACCTGGGATCTATTATAGAAGGGGCTGTCAGGGCATATCATTTTGATGACCTAACATCAGTATGGCAATGGTGGGCGTGTCGGACCCCCACTCATGTGATGATATTGATGATCTGTCCTGAGATTAAGGAGTACTTTGCACACTACGACATCGCAAGCCGATGCTGCGATGCCGAGTGCGATAGTCCCCGCCCCCGTCGCAGATGCGATATCATGGTGATAGCTGGCGTAGCGAACATTATCGCTACGGCAGCTTCACATGCACTCACCTGTCCTGCGACGTCGCTCTGGCCGGCGATCCGCCTCCTTATTAAGGGGTCGGGTCGTGCGGCGTCATAGCGACGTCACACGACAGGCGGCCAATAGCAGTGGAGGGGCGGAGATGAGCAGGATGTAAACATCCCGCCCACCTCCTTCCTTCCGCATTGCCGGCCGGGACGCAGGTAGCAGATGTTCCTCGCTCCTACGACTTCACACACAGCGATGTGTGCTGCCGCAGGAACGAGGAACAACATCGGAACGTCGCAGCAAGGTAATTATGGTTTTCGCCGACGCTACACCGATAATACGATTATGACGCTTTTGCGTTCGTTAATCGTATCATCTAGGCTTTACACACTACGATGTCGAGAGCGACGCCGGAAGTGCGTCACTTTCGACATGACCCCACCGACATCGCACCTGCGATGTCGTAGTGTGCAAAGTACCCCTAAGTCAGCAATATCAGACGCCTGGACAATAGTGTTAAAGGGAATCTGTCAGCAGATTTGTGCTATATAATCTGAGCGCGGCACAATGTAGGGGCTGGGACCCCGATTCCGGCGATGAGTCACTTACTGGGCTGTTTGCTGTCATTCTGATACAATCCCTGGTTTCTCTGCTGCAGACTGACCTAGCAGTGCTCAGAATGCTGAGCTATGTATAACCCTGTAAACAATACTGATTGTCAGCTTCTGTGTACACTGCATATTATTAACAGAAAGCCGCTAATCAGTGGTGGGGATGGAGTTACACAGAACAGCAGGACAAGAAGGTACGAGACACCAAGTCTTGTAATGATCCTTTCAAGCTGATTAAACACTAATTTTATTGAAAAAGAAACACACAGCCCAGTATGTGACACATCACCGGATCAGGGTCTCAGCACCTACGCCGTGCTGCTGTCAAATTACATAGCAAAAACATGGTGACCAATTCCCTCTAATATTAGTGGGGGGGGGGGGGAGGTCAGAATCTATTTAGGTAGTATCAGGTATAATGTTATTACAGGGGACCTGAATAGATGTAGTCAGTCCTGGTCATATAAGCTACACAAAGGGAAAGCTCACTTCTATCTTTCCGGTGAAGGTCTCCCCTAGATTGACATCTCTGACAACAGTGTAATAGATAGAACTCTGTCGGTGCAAAAGTCACGGCTTCTAGAAGGACGTGGTGCATTTTTACCACTTAAACGTGTACACGCGCAGTCTCTTTTTCCTAGGGTGAGGTCCAAAGATCAAAAACCAAAAGAAAAAAAAAAAAAAAAACTCCTAAAAAGGTACTTTATTCTAATCAGTATTAAAAATTATGAGTATAAAAACACTGCTTATCCATAATTATTACAGTGATACATTATAGTGGGTGTAATAGGGTGATAGATCCGATTGGTGGGGACAGTGCTGATTGTTTACTGTTCTCAGGGTAGGGGCAACACTAGTAGTTGCACTAATTGTTCAGATAAATATCGATACGTGGATTGGGGGATAAACTATCTATCCCTCCCTATCCCCTACCTACCAGCGGAGGTGTACCATAAGTTATTGGGTACCCCCCGCTCCACGTCGTCTCTCCCTAATATCTCCCTACAAACTAGTCAGTCAGATCCGGGAGACCCACCACCAAGGAAAATAGTTGTGCAAATAGTCACAATGAATTAAGATAATTAGATATATTACAGCCTTTTATAGATGTTAAATGGATCTCAGACCAAAAATTAGTGGATAAGGATCCCACTGCAGAGCTCAGACAGCAGTTCCAGGAGCTGACCAAGACTGTGGCTGCCCTTGCCAAGACCGTGCAGTCTCTACAAATGACCCCCTCGCCTGCAAAAATCGAGTTGGCCTCCAGCCCAGATGACGTCCCATGGATGCGACAGAGGAGGATTCCGCCGACCCGAGGCAGAGACACAGACCGGTATGATTCAACAGGACAACCGATCTGCCGCCACTGCAACCAGGCGGGCCACATTGCACGACGCTGTCCTTTAAATGGGCTGAGCCTGGGGCCAGGAGCCAACCCCCAGGTGTAAGGAAGCCCGGCTCAAACCCCAGCCGCAGCAAGTATGTGGGAGGACGACCGGTCCTTCCCATTGTGCTGGATGGGATCCCTTTGAATGCCCTCCTGGATACGGGTCCCAGGTAACAACCATCCCCCACAAACTGTACAAAAGATATTGGGCGGATTCAGACATTGACCATGGCCCAGATGATGATTTAACAATTGTGGCCAGTAATGGTCAGCCCTTACCTCAAATTGGGTACAAAGAAGTAACCATTAAAGTGGGGCGGGTGGAATTGCCATGTCAGGGGATGATAATTGTAGATATTGATCGCAAAGAATCTGAACCACTGCTAACCATTGGTACAAATGTGATAGAAAATTGTATTGCCGAAGTGATAATTTTGTTGCAACAGGCGTCTGAAACTGCCAGCTCCGGGCAGCAGCGTGCCCTACAGAGGGAGATCAGAGCCCTGATGAGGAGGCAGCAGGTAGAGCTGGCCGGAGGAGAAATTGGCAGTGTGAGGGTAAGTGACCCCCTCCCCATTGTAATACCCCCAAGAAGTGAAATGTTGATATGGTGTCGGGCAGCAATAGGCCTCAAGGGTCAGGATTACCATGCCTTGGTAGAACCGGTGTATTCAGACAGTAGGCCTGGAGTCCTGATAGCCAGAGGGGTAGCGGACGTCCGCAAGGGGAGAGTGCCCGTCCGTGTCTTGAATTGTGGGGAGGAGGAGGCCAAATTGCCCCGGTACGCCACTGTAGCAAAACTGTACACTGTCAGCAACAATACCATTAAAGCAGTGGAACCCTTGATCCCGTCCGACCAGGCGGAAGACAATGGCTCCAAGGGGCAGCCGGAAGACTGGTGCCAAAAATTACATGTAGGCACCGACTCCACCCCCTCGCACCAAAAGCATGGGGTTTACCGGGTGGTACAGGAGTACGAGCGGGTCTTCAGCAAACACCCCCTAGATTTTGGGCAGGTGAAAGGGGTTAAACATCAAATCCCCACGGGTGATCATCATCCCATTAAAGAGAGATACCGCCCTGTACCCCCCGCACAGTATCAGTGTGCCAAGGAAATGTTACGGGAAATGAAGGAGGCTGGGGTTATCAGAGATAGTTGTAGCCCCTGGGCAGCTCCACTAGTGCTCGTAAAGAAAAAAGATGGTACGATGAGAATGTGTGTAGATTACAGGCAAATTAACCGCATTACACATAAAGATGCTTATCCACTGCCCAGAATAGAGGAGTCACTAACAGCCTTAAAGTCAGCTAACTATTTCTCCACCTTGGATCTCACCAGTGGGTATTGGCAGGTTCCCGTGGCAGAGGCGGACAAGGAGAAGACTGCATTCACGACACCAATGGGCCTCTGTGAGTTCAATTGTATGCCATTCGGGCTCTGCAACGCCCCAGGGACATTCCAAAGGTTGATGGAGTGCTGCTTGGGCCACCACAACTTTGAAACCGTGCTGTTGTACCTGGATGACGTCATAGTCTACTCCAAGACTTATGAGGACCACCTGAAGCACTTAGCAGAAGTGTTTGAGTCCTTGTCGAAATATGGCCTGAAGATCAAGCCGTCCAAATGTCACCTCTTGAAGCCAAAGGTACAGTACCTGGGTCATGTGGTCAGCGCAGAAGGTGTGGCACCTGATCCGGAGAAAGTCACTGTAATCAAGGACTGGCCAAGACCCACCACAGTGAAGGAGGTGCGGCAGTTCCTTGGACTGGTGGGCTACTACCGAAGGTTCATTGATGCTTTCACCAAGATAGCAGCGCCCCTTCAAGATCTCCTGGTGGGCCAGCCAAAGCAGGCTAAGAAGCAGAGCCCTCCATTTGAATGGAGCAGCCAACTGGAAACATCCTTTGTCCGGCTGAAAGGGGCTCTCACGGGAGAAGAAATTCTGGCCTACCCTGACTACAGCCAACCGTTTGTACTGTATACAGACGCCAGCAACGTGGGACTGGGAGCAGTTCTGTCCCAGGTACAGGGAGGCAGAGAGAGGGTGATAGCGTACGCCAGTAGGAAGCTTCGGCCCACAGAAAGGAATCCAGAAAACTACAGTTCCTTCAAGCTGGAGTTCCTCGCTATTGTTTGGGCAGTGACTGAACGCTTCAAGCACTATCTGGCATCGGCCAAGTTCACCATCTTCATGGACAACAATCCGTTGACACACCTGGCAACAGCCAAGTTAGGTGCGATGGAACAGCGATGGATGGCCCGGCTGTCTAACTTTGACTTTACCATCAAGTATCGGGCTGGCAAGAAGAATAACAATGCTGATGCGCTGTCCAGAATGCCTCACTTACCCGAGTCTGGGGAAGACCTGGATGAACTCGAAGAGATAGAGTTACCGGCTTTCCATCACCAAGGTGTTTCCCAGTGTGAGCATGCTGTGGGAGTGAAGCGCTCAAGCCAGCACGAGGTCTCGGTCAACCCATTACTCCACCATAATTGGGAAGAAACACAGAATGGTGACCCGGCCGTGCGATTGGTCAAAGAGAAGCTAGCGCAAGCTGAGACCCATCTTGGCCCAGACGCTCCAGAGGAAGCCCAGCAGCTGTGGAAGGAGAGGGGACGACTGTTCACCTACCAAGGCAAGCTCTGCAAGAGATATGTCAACTGGCGAACAAATGAACTTGTCTGGCAGATAGTGGTTCCGCAGAGGGATGCTCCAATGGTCCTAGCAGCGTATCATGATAACGCAGGACACTTCGGGTGGAAGAAGTTGGAGGCCCTACTCCGTGATCGGTTCTATTGGGTGCACATGAGAAAGATGATCGAGAAGTGGTGCCGAGACTGTGGCCCGTGTAACCTGAGGCGGAAGGATGATGCCAGTCAAAGGTCTCCCCTACAGCCAATTGTCACGAAGCAGCCCCTGGAGTTGGTGGCCCTGGACCACGTGAAGCTAACACCAAGCCGGTCAGGCTATGTGTACGCCCTCACCATTGTGGACCATTACTCTCGTTTCCTGGTAGTAGTGCCTGTGAAGGACCAGACAGCCAGGACAGCAGCTAGAGCGTTCCAGGCATCCTTTTGTCGACCTCACGGCTATCCGGAAAGGGTACTGACTGATCAGGGTCCTGCATTCGAGGCTGAAGTGTTCCAAGAGTTCTGTAACATGTACGGTTGTAAGAAAATCCGAACCACACCGTACCACCCCCAAACCAATGGACTGTGCGAGAAAATGAACCATGTGGTTATTGATATGCTGAAGACCCTACCGCTGGAGGAAAGGAACCAATGGCCAGAAAAGTTGCCAGATCTGGTAGACCTGTACAACCATATCCCAGTGAATTCGACCAACTGCAGCCCCGCTTACCTGATGCGAGCCAGGCCTGGCAAGTTGCCTGTAGACTTTGAGATGGGGACTGTGTCGCCTGAGGCGGTTCAAGAAATAGAGGATTGGGATACAGAACGGCAGCAGCGGTACCGTAAGGTCCAGGAGTGCGTAGAGAGGAGCCTGTCTCAAGCAAGAACGAGACAAGAGCAGCATTACAATCAAACAGCCCCAGCAACTCCCTTAGCACCTGGAGAACAAGTCCTCAAGAAGAAGCGGAGGACGCATAAATTGGATGATCAGTGGGAAAACGAGCCCTACACCATTATCCCCTCCAACTTTGACAATAGTAAGGTATGCCTCATAAGCAAGGATGAAGGCAAGACCTATCAAGCAATTTCCCGAGACCGCCTGAAAGCGTGCCCTGAACGATGCAGAATCCAAAGAGAAATGGAAGGAGTACAAGGAAGTCCCCAAAGTCAAGAGAAAGAAGGGGAGATGATTCAAACCATCCTTGGAAAGTTCCCCAAAACTTGGACCCGAATAAACAATGCTATAGTGGTACCAGTTTTGACGTTTCCGCAGTTGGTCGAGCCAGAAACAGAAAAGGTTCCGGATCCACCTAAAGAACCATCCGCGCCAGCACGAGATGACACGCCAGCAGTGGAACAGGAGGATCAACCCCCTGTCAGTGGTGAACCTGTCATACCCTTGGCGACTCTTAGCCCACAAAGGCAACCATCACGCTTACCTATTGGGGTTAGGCCCACCTGTAGTGCTGAGATAGAAGACGCACCACGTAGTCAGGGGCAAACACCAGAGCTACGTAGGTCCCAGCGCAGCACTCGGGGACAACCCCCTCCAAGGTATAGAGAGTCAACTGTATAAGGAAAAAGAAGGAGTATTTATTAGAATGTACATAGTTATGCAAAATGTCTGTAAGGTTGTGTACAAAATGTTTTTCTTTTTTTTTTTTTTGATTGCGAAAATGGACAATTGGGCCACTGGACTATGGGTGGCCAACACCTAAATTGTTCATAGTTAGCACCAGTGTGCTCGACACCCCTGAAGAAAAACCCGTCCGGCGTGCATAGAGTGGGGTCATCAATGCTCTGACGCACGCCCAGAGCCTACGTTAGGGGTTTGATCGCGGCGGGTCCCCCATGGAGCAGTGTAATGGACACCCGGCAGGGAGCCACACTGGACTCTTATAGTAATGTTTAAGTTTGTAACGTTAAAGTATTTGCGCCTCCCATAATGGGATGAAATGTTCTAACATGTCATGTTTGTTTCTACAGTCCGGGAGTACTGAATTTAACTAAGGGGGAGTGTGGCGCCCCAGGACCTGGTCGCCACAACAGCATTGCCCTCCCAAAGGGTTAATGCTGAGCCTGGAGGTAATTGGGAGATCTATTGGCCAGTAAGTTAACACTCAACACAATTCTCCCTCCGGCCAGCAGAGGGAGCTCTGAACCTGGAACTTCAGGGAGGATTCCTTAAGTCTGGCTGAAGGGAGGAAGTAGTGGTTAGTCTGGAGACAGGAGTGAAAGAGTGCAGACGCAGGGTAGTGCTGCCTTGTGAAACTGGGGCCTAGAGCTGGGATAGCTTGGCCCAGTGAAGCAAGGGGAGCAGAGAGGCACAGCAGAGACTCAGACATCGGAGTCTGTAGTTGCCAGGGCATAAAATCCATCCCTGGTAGCTGAATCCGGAGGGCAGGAGAGCTGCAAGCTCCTGTCCCAGAAGCAATCTGAAGGTACAACTGCATCCCAAGGGCCTGGTGTGGGCTCCAGCAGAGAAGCACCAGAGAGGGCCTGCGCAGTCTACCACACAGAAAAGGGGACGAACAACAAGTCCCAGCAGCAAGAGGGCAATTGCAAACCTAAAGTGCAGTGTCCTAAAACAGCAGAGAAAGATTAAGGAGTAGGCCTCATACTCAACTGGCCAAAGATCACCCCAGGCACTTCCAGGCCGGCCGGATCATCTTTACCATCTGTGACGGTCTCCCTGGACTAAGTTTCTGCCGAGTAAAAGAGGAGAAGGTAAAGAGACTACTGTTTGTGCCTGTTTCTTTCATTGCTTGTCGGCCCTGCACCGTGTTAGTCACACAGCACCATAGACTTCCACAAGCACCAACTGTGCCCCGGGCATTGCTCCACCTGTGGGGAGCAGTAACACCATTGCTGCTATAACATCATCCCGGTGGCCTCACACAGCAGCGGCGGCTTAATAGCCGCAGACCACAGGTGGCGTCACGAATACAAACTTAAAGTCATCCGCCACATATTCAACTGACACCCACCAGGGCCACGGAGCCGGGCCCAGCCACCACTGACTACCACCGGACTAGTCCGGCCCGGCACCGGGTGTCCCATAGCCCTGGGTTGGGCGAGTCAGATGCGAGTCCTGAGTCCTCACAACTCCTTATCTCTCTCTCCTGATGACTAGTTTTTGTTGCAGCGACATCTACAGTACCAGCCCGATACCCTCACATCAGCTCTCTGCCTGTCTACAGTACCTTCTCTAGCTCACCTCTGCATTCTCCAGCCAGCCAATCAGAGCTCTCGCTCACCGATATATGCAAATCAGCTGCTGCTGGCAAAAACCAACAGCCAATCGCTTTTTAACCATTTTATCCTAAAGATTCAGCAGGGGCGGACCATTCTGGCAGCAGGGGTGGCTTCACTTTCTCACCAGGTTTCATTTTTTTTTTTCATCTCCATAAGGTAAAAGTCTCTGACAATCTGGGCACATAAATAGCGCTCGCAACATTCTATGTTCTTGGGTGCGGAGCGCAGGCAACAGCACTGGAGGAGTGGGAGCTGGACAGACAGCCAGCCGAGGAGAACACCAACCACATCCCCCCACTCTCAATAAAAAACCCACTGAACCGGGGGGACCAGAGAAGCACAACACATATATGCTCCTCTCTACCCACCATAGCTACTGACAAGGACACACCAAGTATGCCCACCACACCCCCCTTTTTAGACATCCTTGCTAACTAACCCATTTTTAGACATCCTCGCTAACTCACCGCTCACTGACCAGCGCCGCACCCATGGGGCTCTGGGTTACAATACCACCATTGTGGACACATCCTCAACCGTTTCAGGCTTCTTACAAATATTAGCTTACAAATACAAAACTTACAAAATAAATAGCTTTCATTTTGATTTCTTTGGGTGAGTGGGGTCTTTCTATTCAATCCGGGGTCAGCAGATCCCACCTCGGGGTGTTGTTACAGTCTTGTGTCCCATAATAATGTGCACATCAGTCGGGGTCCGGCGGGAAGGCTCCCGATGTCCCGGGCACTGCTCACCACTACATTAACACAGAAAAGGTTAGACAAATGTGGAAACCACACAATGGAGTCAAATAATCCATAGATTTTTATTAATCAAAACGTAGAGACAAACAATTAAAAGGAATTATAGCACAATTCCTAAATAACAAACATAGTTGAAGAGGAAAATTAGAAGACCTCGTACATGTGGGGACCAGGGCCTTATGAATGATATATGACTGGGGTTTTGTGGATTCCTATATCTAGTGAAAGTGATGAGGCCACATAAATCTCAGTCATGCCAGTGTAATAATCCCCTCCTAAGTAAAAATTTGCATGGCGTGATAATGAGGGGGATTACCCCAGTATCTTGGCACTAATAGTTCAAGATAAGTCAATAGATAGTCTCAAGGTACATACCAGCAATTCAATTAGGAGGGAAGGTCCAGGGTCCGCACCCAACAGCCGTTTCGGTTAGCCTTTTTCAAGGGACACCGCACGTTATCCATGTCCCATAACACTCACCCTTAAATAGTGTGTATCAGAATTCATCATCACGTCCAGCCGCGCTTACGCCTGCCCCCACACACGCACTCCGGATATGATGTGCACCACAGCCGGCGGCAGGCGGTGACGTGCCGCGCAAGCGTGGGGACATTTCCCCATGACGTCATTGACGCATGCGCGGCACCACCTATGATGCCGCCGGGTGAGCACACCCAGAAGTTGTGCTAAGGGACGAGCGTGTGCGGTAATGGACGGGATGATGCTGTGTGACAGCCAGACCGGTATGCTCCAAATATATTAGAATCCAAGCAGCCATGATATGGGGAATTATACTTAGAGTCACTGCTGATTATCATATCAGATACAGATCACGGCATCATGTGTACCTGTCCAAAATGACATAATAGTTACTAGCATGATCTGTTTCCAGCTATTAATATACATGTCAGCTATAGAAAAAAACCCTCCTGAACAGACTGCAAAAACATAAAAGAAAAAAAGGTAAATAAATAAAATAAATATAATATAAGGAGAATGACCAGTAATATTTAATAATAATTCAAGTCGCTAGTTATAACCTCAACCAGAATTCTAATGACAGATTCCACAGAACACACAGAATAGTCAGTTCACATTCCAGGCACCAGGATTTCTGTACAGGTCAGTTTCTATTGAACCATCCTCCCCAACCTCCATCACAACGTCTAGGAAATCAATCCTCCTTTGATCCGCTTTGTATGTTAACTTGACATTATATTCATTCTGGTTTAGTTCTTCCATAAAAGTGTCCAGCAGAGAGCGAGTACCTTGCCACAGGAGCAGCACATCATCTATGTACCTATACCAGCAGATGATATTCTGGGCAAGGGGTGATCCGTGCAGGGCTTCCTGCTCCCACTTGCCCAGAAATAACCCCGCATAAGATGGTGCACATGCCGCCCGCCCCCATGGCGGTACCACGCCTCTGCAGGAAAAAGCGGTCCTTGAACGTAAACGCATTGTGGTGGAGGATGAACTCTAGGAGGTCCAAGACGAAACCGCAAAGTGACCTGTCCCAGATACTACTAGATAGAAAATACCTTGTTGCTTCCAGGCCTTGTTCATGTGCAATACAGGTGTACAGGGACTCTACGTCCGCTGTCACCAACCACATGTCTGCCTCCATGTGGACCCCGTCCAGTTTTTTTAGTAGATCATTAATGTCCTTTAGGTAGGAGGGCAGGTTCTGCACCAAGGGTTTCAGATAAAAATCCACAAAAGTACATATTGGTTCACAGAGGCCACCAATCCCCGAGACGATAGGATGTCCTGGGGGATTGGTGGCGTCCTTGTGGACCTTGGGTAGCAGGTAAAAGGTGGGCAATTTGGGGCTCTTAACCAGGAGGCCGTCCCTGATTTTGGGAGAAATAATCCCCTCCACCAGGGCCTCCTCTAGTAAAGAGGTCAATTCCAATCTAAATCCAATAGTGGGATTAGCGGTGAGTTTGGTGTATGTTTCTTTATTATTTAACTGTCTGAACGCTTCCCGTTCGTATTTACAGACAGGCCACACAACAACGTTTCCCCCTTTGTCCGCGTTCTTAATCACAACGTCAGTCAAATCCCTCAATTCTCGGATAGCACTGCGCTGCGATTTTGTCAAGTTGTCACCAGAACTGAATCTGGGAATTTTTTCAGCTCCTTGGTGACCAACCTGACAAAGATGTCAATCTGCGGACAAATGGATAAAGGGGGAAACGTCGTTGATTTAGGGAAAATTTCCTGTGGAAAAACAGTAGAAACACCGCCCTCACCCTCTCCCTCTAGTTCCTCTAGAGTAGCAATGGCTGCCTGTTCTCTCTCAGTTAGTGATTCCCCGCCAGCAGATGTTTTATGATGTAATTTATGTAGGACCAATTTACGGGCAAATAGGTGGAGGTCCTTTACTGTGGTAAAAAGATCAAAGGTGCCGGTAGGCACAAAGGATAACCCCAGTTGGAGGACCTGCACCTGAGCTTCTGTCAGTGTGTGGGTAGATAAATTAATTACCTCCAATTGGTTCTTTTTCGTCCTTTGTTGTTCCTGGGGCAACGTAGGTGAAATACCTTTTCTTTTCCCCTGAGTAGTCCCTCGAGTCTGTCTGGGAACACCATACGTTTTCTTGTTATTATGGTTATTCAGGGGGGTCTGAGTCTCATCTTTCTCTTCCATCTCCATGCTCTCCCCTGAGGTGCGGGATGATATGGAAGCCGATCTTGGTTTGCCAGAATTATACTGATTAGGGCGGCCCTTTCTCCACCTGTACACCTGTTTGTTGGCCCGGTCATTCATATCCCTTTGGAGCTTTTTGACCTTAGTGGTCCTAATTTCGTTCTCCCATTTTACAAACTCGCCATCTATTTCCGTATTGAATTTAGTCAATTGGTCCTCTGTTAATTCTTTTTTAAGTTTCTCTTGAATGGACTCGATTTCTGTCTCCATTTCCCCAACCTGGAATTCATTGAGTTTAATTAAAAGTTCCATGAACTGTTTGGAACACGTATCCGCGCAACCTTCCCAGGCGTTGATGAACCACTCCTCCTGGATGGGGAAGGAGGGAAACACCTGGATGCGCAGACCACGTGGAACCAAACCTCTGGACACATATTGTTCCAGGAAACCTTTATTCCACCATAGTTTGGTTCTCCTGTGTAATAGTTGTTTTAATTTCTGCATATCCGCCTGGTTGTCATTATGTGTGAGATTAAAACCACAGGCAAGGTCCTCTTTAAATGCCTCACTGATATGGGAACGCCAATTATTATCGCGTGCCCTGAAATCCATTTGTCCTGAAAACAAGACTGTGAATAACACAGAATTAATGAATAAAACAATTTTCATGGAAGATGGGAATGTACAAGTGTATTCAATCATGTTAATGAAGGTATTTTAACACATGATATCCCCATAATATTGGATTCTTAGTACAAGGATAAGCTCCTATAAATGCTTAGACAAATGTGGAAACCACACAATGGAGTCAAATAATCCATAGATTTTTATTAATCAAAACGTAGAGACAAACAATTAAAAGAAATTATAGCACAATTCCTAAATAACAAACATAGTTGAAGAGGAAAATTAGAAGACCTCGTACATGTGGGGACCAGGGCCTTATGAATGATATATGACTGGGGTTTTGTGGATTCCTATATCTAGTGAAAGTGATGAGGCCACATAAATCTCAGTCATGCCAGTGTAATAATCCCCTCCTAAGTAAAAAATTGCATGGCGTGATAATGAGGGGGATTCCCCCAGTATCCTGGCACTAATAGTCCAAGATAAGTCAATAGATAGTCTCAAGGTACATACCAGCAATTCAATTAGGAGGGAAGGTCCAGGGTCCGCGCCCAACAGCCGTTTCGGTTAGCCTTTTTCAAGGGACACCGCACGTTATCCATGTCCCATAACACTCACCCTTAAATAGTGTGTATCAGAATTCATCATCACGTCCAGCCGCGCTTACGCCTGCCCCCACACACGCACTCCGGATATGATGTGCACCACAGCCGGCGGCAGGCGGTGACGTGCCGCGCATGCGTGGGGACATTTCCCCATGACGTCATTGACGCATGCGCGGCACCACCTATGATGCCGCCGGGTGAGCACACCCGGAAGTTGCGCTAAGGGACGAGCGTGTGCGGAAATGGACGGAATGATGCTGTGTGACAGCCAGACCGGTATGCTCCAAATATATTAGAATCCAAGCAGCCATGATATGGGGAATTATACTTAGAGTCACTGCTGATTATCATATCAGATACAGATCACGGCATCATGTGTACCTGTCCAAAATGACATAATAGTTACTAGCATGATCTGTTTCCAGCTATTAATATACATGTCAGCTATAGAAAAAAACCCTCCTGAACAGGCTGCAAAAACATAAAAGAAAAAAAGGTAAATAAATAAAATAAATATAATATAAGGAGAATGACCAGTAATATTTAATAATAATTCAAGTCGCTGGTTATAACCTCAACCAGAATTCTAATGACAGATTCCACAGAACACACAGAATAGTCAGTTCACATTCCAGGCACCAGGATTTCTTCCATATTGTTATCAAATGATGTCATCAATCATAATTCATAAGCTGGTGCTCGGTTCAAGGGTAGAAGAGAAGTCAAGGGATCAAACAAGTCCTCAGATGGAATTCTATAAAAAACATATATAGACAACATGCAATTAAAAAACAACATAATGACAGACGGATACTAAAATTCATAAGATTACTCCCACTGTTTGCAACAACTTACCTACTTATAGAGCCATTCCTACTGGCCAATTTCTGAGGGCTAAGAGGATTTGCTCTACCCCTCAGAAATTTGAACGCCAGGCTGAGGATGATTGATGACATCATTTGATAACAATATGGAAGAAATCCTGGTGCCTGGAATGTGAACTGACTATTCTGTGTGTTCTGTGGAATCTGTCATTAGAATTCTGGTTGAGGTTATAACTAGCGACTTGAATTATTATTAAATATTACTGGTCATTCTCCTTATATTATATTTATTTTATTTATTTACCTTTTTTTCTTTTATGTTTTTGCAGCCTGTTCTGGAGGGTTTTTTTCTATAGCTGACATGTATATTAATAGCTGGAAACAGATCATGCTAGTAACTATTATGTCATTTTGGACAGGTACACATGATGCCGTGATCTGTATCTGATATGATAATCAGCAGTGACTCTAAGTATAATTTCCCATATCATGGCTGCTTGGATTCTAATATATTTGGAGCATACCGGTCTGGCTGTCACACAGCATCATCCCGTCCATTACCGCCCACGCTCGTCCCTTAGCGCAACTTCCGGGTGTGCTCACCCGGTGGCATCATAGGTGGTGCCGCGCATGCGTCAATGACGTCATGGGGAAATGTCCCCAAGCATGCGCGGCACGTCACCGCCTGCCGCCGGCTGTGGTGCACATCATATCCGGAGTGCGTGTGTGGGGGCAGGCGTAAGCGCGGCTGGACGTGATGATGAATTCTGATACACACTATTTAAGGGTGAGTGTTATGGGACATGGATAACGTGCGGTGTCCCTTGAAAAAGGCTAACCGAAACGGCTGTTGGGCGCGGACCCTGGACCTTCCCTCCTAACTTGAATTGCTGGTATGTACCTTGAGACTATCTATTGACTTATCTTGGACTATTAGTGCCAGGATACTGGGGGAATCCCCCTCATTATCACGCCATGCAATTTTTTACTTAGGAGGGGATTATTACACTGGCATGACTGAGATTTATGTGGCCTCATCACTTTCACTAGATATAGGAATCCACAAAATCCCAGTCATATATCATTCATAAGGCCCTGGTCCCCACATGTACGAGGTCTTCTAATTTTCCTCTTCAACTATGTTTGTTATTTAGGAATTGTGCTATAATTCCTTTTAATTGTTTGTCTCTACGTTTTGATTAATAAAAATCTATGGATTATTTGACTCCATTGTGTGGTTTCCACATTTGTCTAAGCATTTATAGGAGCTTATCCTTGTACTAAGAATCCAATATTATGGGGATATCATGTGTTAAAATACCTTCATTAACATGATTGAATACACTTGTACATTCCCATCTTCCATGAAAATTGTTTTATTAACACAGAAAAGGGTCAGACATCTCTGTGCCACTAGAGTTCAGTAAGGCCGGACTTCGGCCCCACAGCCTAGGGGGAGGCTGCCCTGACAGGGTTGGACGGGAATGAAAGTGTTAAATAATGCTGGGCTTGGGGGGTTTTCAAGTATAGGGGAATTTTCAAATAATGTGGGGTTTAGGGGGCTTTGCTAGGATTAGGGAAATAAAGGATAAAAACAAAGGCGGGGAGATCCCAACAAGGCTGCGTAGTGAATTAGGGGTATAAATAGGGGAAGCCATTAGCGTAGGGCAGCCATTTAAGGCAGCCTACAATTAAACACCCAGCCACCCTCCCTTTTAGTGCAGTGCCAGAACATGGTGAGGAGGTCTGAGCGGCTACGTATGGGCTTTCATTTATTCGTACAAGTATAAATGTTTAGGTTACAATCAGAACTGAGATTTAGGTTGGGGTGTACTTTTGACCTATTAGTTTCTTCTTTAATTCTTGTCACAGCGGCGGCAGGTGGAGTGGAGGGTCCTCCAAGTTGGGAATGTGATCTCACGGTGGTTAGATGGGGCGGGGGGAGCTCAAAAGGCTCCGGGCTCCCCAGGTGGATTCAATGGAATGGAAGATGGCAGAACGCCACACAGGTTGTGAAGGGGGAGCCCGTGGGGGTGCGGTAAAAAATCAGACAGCTCGTTTTGCAGCAAGTGCCTCTGAGCAGGAGTATAATCGGCTAGGGGTCATACCACATTGTACAGTAAGTCTATGCAGGGCCGTGCCCGCAATAAAAGAATTGTTGGGGGCTTCGAGGACCATTCCCCTCTTATTAGTGGTATCATTTTGGTTATATGTTGTATGTTTAAATAAAAGGCTGCTGTGGCCAATTCATTCCGTCCTCTGGCGTGGTCTCTTTATTTTAGTTTAGTATTTAAGCTATGGGCCTAGAGGGGAGGATGAATAGGACGGGGGAGGCAAGGACTTAAATTGGGGTTAGGAATGACTCGTCAATACCCTTTGTCATGTGCGCTCTACTGTTTTCGGAAGTCCAGGAAAAGGAATGGAGAGAGACACGTATTCGTTGCCCCCTTCTCATTTCTGACCCAAACTCCAGCCGTTTGCCGGCTCCAGCGCAGGGAGGGACCCGCATCTTGGAGACACTTACGGCACATCTTGTCAGTACGCCTGGTTCTCACCTGGGATCTATTATAGAAGGGGCTGTCAGGGCATATCATTTTGATGACCTAACATCAGTATGGCAATGGTGGGCGTGTCGGACCCCCACTCATGTGATGATATTGATGATCTGTCCTGAGATTAAGGGGTACTTTGCACACTACGACATCGCAAGCCGATACTGCGATGCCGAGTGCGATAGTCCCCGCCCCCGTCGCAGATGCGATATCATGGTGATAGCTGGCGTAGCGAACATTATCGCTACGGCAGCTTCACATGCACTTGTGGCGCCCTGGACAAGCCAGGAGCCACAGGTAACAACACACACACACCCCCACCCCCAGCAGTTTCACAGCAGACATCCCCAGTGAAACTTGATTCCTTTCCTCGGGCTCAGACTGACACACCAGGTGGGCGGAGTCAGGAGATGGAGACGCCCACCCAGGAGTTAGCTGGCCTGAGGCAGGAAACAAGCCCAGTCAAGTTCAGGCGGAGGAGGAGAGAAGAGGTCTGCAGAGAGGCAGACACAGACAGGGGCTTAGGTTGGAGCCTAAGGCCCCAAGCAGAGAGTCAGGCAGACGGTAGTGGCCGTCTGCAGGGAGCCGGGGAGACAGCTGGTGGAACTGTAGGTAGTCGGGGCTGGGCGGTGGCCCACCGGTACTGAATCGGGGAGCCAGCTGGAAGCCGGAGCGCAGGAGGAGTGTACGGAAGGTGCAGGAAAGGACTTACACCACCAAACTGGGTCAGGGGAAAACACCGCAGCGTCTTTGGGACCCATCCATCCAGCTGAGTGTTTTACCAAGAACTGTGTCCTGATTTCTGGCTGAGTGAGTACCACCGTGCCGTGCGGCACAGCGCTGCCCCTGCGACCCTGCACCTCACCAGGCGCCGCACCCGGCCTGCCATCCATCACTACCCCATCACCGGGCCCCGGGACAACCAACCCCCTACTCACGGAGGGGAGAAATAACAACAAAGCTGCTCCCTGTCACCGCTCCCGGGATCCCCATACAGAGCAGCGGTGGTGTCCACACAATCACCACAACCGTGGGTGGCGTCACGGACAATCTCCCTTACCAAATCCCCTTTTACTGTGGAGCCTGGGATCACAGACCGGGTCACGCCACCGTGATACCCACAGAAGTGACCCCGTGGCCCGGATCTGAGTACCCCCTGGTCCACGGGCGACACATTTGGTGTCACGAACAGGATCCTACCGCTCTGCCGTTTGGTAGAGGTGCGCCTTGTTACCGCCGGAGGTGTCCGGCCGAAAGTTTTGCAAAGCCGCTGTCGCGGGCGGGGAGGAGGGTGCCGGCACCTCGCTCACCCCTCTGCTCGGGTCCGGCTGCTGCTGCTCAGTGGTGGTTCGAGCGGTGGGCCGGATCCCGGGGGTTTTCGAGCGGCGCTCCTCGCCCGTGAGTGAAAGGGGATTGGGTTTTGGGATATAGTCTATTGTCCGTGACGCCACCCACGGTTGTGGTGATTTGTAGCACCACCGCTGCTCAATATGGGGATCCCGGGAGTGGTGATGCGGAGCAGCCGGTTGTTGTGTTGCCCCTCCGTGGGTAGGGGTTGGTGATCCCGGGGCCCAGGGATGGTGTGGAAGGTGCAGGGCCTGGTGGGCGCAGGGACGCGGGGGCAGCGCTGTGCCTTGCGGCACTGTGGTACTCACTCAGCCTGAGACGTTGACACAGTTTTACGGTAAACCACACGGCTGGAAAGACGGTTCCCACGGACGGCTGCACTTGCTCTCCCAGTAGGTAACGGTGATGTCCCTCTGACCTGCACCTAGTGTTTCTGTGTTGGTAGCGATGGGTTCCCACCGGTAACCTGCTCCCTGGCTTGGATATGGGCCGGAGGAGCCCTGCTTTGCCCGCAGATGCTGGCCCCGAGGAACTGGTGCCCTGGCGGTGGCGGTGTTCCTCCTTAATGGTTGGACTTTTGCCTTCAGTCGGGACTTGGTTGTTGGGGGATCGACGTCCCCTTCACTGATGGATTTGGCAAATTATGGCGACTCCTAGCCTTGCCGGGGTCCGAGAGGCCCCTGCCCTGGTGCTGACTGTCCTTCGTATACTGCTCCAGACCGCCGGGCCACTACCCGTCCGCGGTCCTTCCAGCAACCTCCGAGCAGTCCCCCTCCAGACGATCACCGCTGTTGCTGACCTTGCTGACACTGTCCTGCACTTAGCCGGACCAACTTCAGGTCTTTCTACGCTCACTTTTACTCCTTTCTTCTTTGCTCTACTACCACTTCACTTTCACTTAGCTCCTCTACCACTTCCTTCTACTTTCACTAACTTTTCTTAACTGCTTGGTTCTTCCCGCCTCCAGAGCTGTAAACTCCTCGGTAGGCGGAGCCAACCGCCTGGCCCACCCCCTGGTGTGAACATCAGCCCCTGGAGGAAGGCAACAAGGATTTTAGTAGCTTTGGTGTTCCTAACTGGGATGTAGGGTGTGGTGGTGTGATGACCTGTGACCCCTGGCTTGCCCAGGGCGTCACATTCCCCCTTAGCAAAATGCAGACCGTCCGCGGGCTGCCCGTCCAACACCGGTTTTATTTTCTGTAAAAGTATAAAAAGTAAACATATAAATCATAACATCATCCCACAACGGGAGGCACATTTCTTAAACGTTACTAAACGGTTTTACGGGTACGGTTTCCGCTCTCTCCCACCCAAGCAACCTGGCCCTGATGCTGCCCCTAAAGCCCAGGCAGCACCCCTTGACCCAAGTCCAGCACCAGTTACCCGAGCGGGATCTGTCCTTCCCCTCCAGCGGGTAGCCACCGGTTCCTTTGGTGGCTGGGCCCCAGCCTGCTCTGCTGAGGGCCCTCCCTCCAACCTGCCTCTCCGGAGGCGGCTACTGCGGAAAACGGTATGGTAAAACAACTTATTTACAAGCCACTAACGTTTGTGGTTGCCCTGCAAGTTCATGGGCTTGTCCATGGAAAGTTCTCCATGCAAAACTTTCAAACGGTCCCCACGGGGACAACGGTGCCGGCAACGGCCGGTTTCCACAATCACAGTTAATCAGGTAAAGCTTCGGGTTTATCTTCTTTGATCATTTTTAAACTTTTTCAAACACAAACACTCTGTGGTGGTCCCAACGGGGACTGTGCAACGGTGCTCCGCTGCCTTTTGCGGCTTAACAGTCCATTCTCACTCGTGGGGCTCTAGTGCCACCTTCACATGGTGCACCGCTCTGGACCCCAATGGTAGCTCGCTGCAGGCGATCTTCTTCCATATTCATGCGGGCATGCACATCCGCTCTACACCCCTCTCGGGCATCGATCTCCCTGCGCAGCTGCTGTTGCCGCCGCTCCCAGCCGGGAGTACTTTCTGTTTGCTCCGGTTCAGCGTGTGCGGGGGACGGACCCAGCCAGAGTCCCTCCGTGTCGGCTACGACCGGCACCTTCAGTAATGAGGGACCCCGCTGTGACATGGCCTCCTCTGCCTCCTGGCAGCTGCATCCCCGCCGTGCCTCCGGTGCATCTTTGCTGACGGGCTCAGCCTTTGGCTTCTTCCATAGAAGCGGTTCAGGGTGGTCATGAACTTCTGCTGCAGGTCGGTCCGCCGGGGCGGATTGGCAGGGTACCGCTACCGGTGGTGGTGGTAGCGGGCCTAGTGGCGGGGCAGCAGCAGCTAACGTGGGTAGCGGGAGAGGCAGCAGGGTGAACGGGTGTAGGCCGGGCACCTCAGCCGCAGCGGCCGATCCCTCGGGAATACAGGGACGTGGGTCTCTTACCCGTTCCTCCAAATCTTCCTCCACCTCGCATCTCCGCATAGTAGCCACCACTTCCACCATGTCGGCCTCCCACTCCTCCAGGAGGAGCTGCATGCGGACCTGCAGACGGCTGCTTAGCTGGGCGGTCCGGACCTCCACCCACGCCGCCATGCCGGGCGCGGGGACCACGGTGTTGTTGGTCGGACTCAGCATCTTTAGCAGCGGCCTCTTCCAGGAACCAATAAATGGCCGCAGGGTCCTGGCGTCCCTGCTTCCATAGCCGCGCTCACATGCGGCCAGCCGCCATTTCGTCCCCCTTAGCTTCTTTTCGGCCCCTCCTTTATTGGGGCGGGGTTCTGGCCTTCGTGCCTCTGCTACTCGAGAAGACGCTCGAGCGGGAACTTTTCGCGCCAAAGATGGCGACTTCTGGAAATTTTAAGCCGGATACCTCCGGCGGTCACAAGGCGCACCTCTACCCAACGGCAGAGCGGTAAGATCCTGTTCGTGACGCCAAGTTGTCGCGGGCGGGGAGGAGGGTGCCG
The DNA here is from genome assembly GCF_048569485.1 of Anomaloglossus baeobatrachus. Lineage (NCBI taxonomy): Eukaryota > Metazoa > Chordata > Amphibia > Anura > Aromobatidae > Anomaloglossus > Anomaloglossus baeobatrachus. The sequence goes on from NC_134353.1 coordinate 845,127,611, forward strand.
GCACCTCGCTCACCCCTCTGCTCGGGTCCGGCTGCTGCTGCTCAGTGGTGGCTCGAGCGGTGGGCCGGATCCTGGTGGTTTTCGAGCGGCGCTCCTCGCCCGTGAGTGAAAGGGGATTGGGTATTCGGATATAGTCTATTGTCCGTGACACCACCCACGGTTGTGGTGATTTGTAGCACCACCGCTGCTCAATATGGGGATCCCGGGAGTGGTGATGCGGAGCAGCCGGTTGTTGTGTTGCCCCTCCGTGGGTAGGGGTTGGTGATCCCGGGGCCCAGGGATGGTGTGGAAGGTGCAGGGCCTGGTGGGCGCAGGGACGCGGGGGCAGCGCTGTGCCTTGCGGCACTGTGGTACTCACTCAGCCTGAGACATTGACACAGTTTTACGGTAAACCACACGGCTGGAAAGACGGTTCCCACGGACGGCTGCACTTGCTCTCCCAGTAGGTAACGGTGATGTCCCTCTGACCTGCACCTAGTGTTTCTGTGTTGGTAGCGATGGGTTCCCACCGGTAACCCGCTCCCCGGCTTGGATATGGGCCGGAGGAGCCCTGCTTTGCCCGCAGACGCTGGCCCCGAGGAACTGGTGCCCTGGCGGTGGCGGTGTTCCTCCTTAATGGTTGGACTTTTGCCTTCAGTCGGGACTTGGTTGTTGGGGGATCGACGTCCCCTTCACTGACGGATTTGGCAAATTATGGCGACTCCTAGCCTTGCCGGGGTCCGAGAGGCCCCTGCCCTGGTACTGACTGTCCTTCGTATACTGCTCCAGACCGCCGGGCCACTACCCGTCCGCGGTCCTTCCAGCAACCTCCGAGCAGTCCCCCTCCAGACGATCACCGCTGTTGCTGACCTTGCTGACACTGTCCTGCACTTAGCCGGACCAACTTCAGGTCTTTCTACGCTCACTTTTACTCCTTTCTTCTTTGCTCTACTACCACTTCACTTTCACTTAGCTCCTCTACCACTTCCTTCTACTTTCACTAACTTTTCTTAACTACTTGGTTCTTCCCGCCTCCAGAGCTGTGAACTCCTCGGTGGGCGGAGCCAACCGCCTGGCCCACCCCCTGGTGTAAACATCAGCCCCTGGAGGAAGGCAACAAGGATTTTAGTAGCTTTGGTGTTCCTAACTGGGATGTAGGGTGTGGTGGTGTGATGACCTGTGACCCCTGGCTTGCCCAGGGTGTCACACCGCCATCTTGGGCGCGAAAAATTTCCCGCTCGAGCATCTTCCCCGAGCAGGAAAGGCGCGAAAGTGGAGCCCCGCTCCCTGAAGAAGGAAGTGCTAAAAAGAAGCTAAGGGGGACGGGATGGCGTCCGGCCGCATGTGAACCGCGGCTGTGGAAGCAGGGACGCTAGGACTCTGACAGTGTTTGGTTCCTGGAACACCGCTGCACGAGATGTCCCGTCCGTCCGGCACCGCTGAAACCTCAGTGCCCGCGGCCAATGCCCCGACCGACCCGTTACCCCTGTCACCGGTAGCGGAGTTTGCAGCATCTGTGAGGGAGGGCCCAGGCCTTACCATCGTCACCGCCCTGCCACCGGTCCCAGCTTCCATCTCAGCCGCACCGCCGATGACGACGGCCCCAGCAGTCCGCCCAGCCGCGACGGAGATGACGACGGCTCCGGCAGTCCGCCCGGCCGCAACGGCAGCGAAGCACCCATCCCGTTAACTATCTGGGCAGCCTGGTTCTGGACTGGGGTCAAGGGGTGCTGCCCATTTATTAGGGGCAGCATCAGGGCCAGGTTGTTTGGGTGGGTGACTGAAGGACCCGTTCCACTGTTATTATTAAAAATGTTTATTTTTGTTACAACGTTGAAGTAATGTGCATCCCTTTTTGGGAAGATTGAAAATGCTTGTGTTTAATGTATTAATCTTTTGCAGTTTAAAAAAAAAAATAAATAAAACCGGTGATGGACGGGCAGCCCGAGGACGGTCTGCATTTTGCTAAGGGGGAATGTGGCGCCCTGAACAAGCCAGGGGCCACAGGTAACAACACACACCCCCACCCCCAGCAGTTTCAAAGCAGACATCCCCAGTGAAACTTGATTCCTTTCCTCGGGCTCAGACTGACACACCAGGTGGGCGGAGTCAGGAGATGGAGACGCCCCCCCAGGAGTTAGCTGGCCTGAGGCAGGAAACAAGCCCAGTCAAGTTCAGGCGGAGGAAGAGAGAAGAGGTCTGCAGAGAGGCAGACACAGACAGGGGCTTAGGTTGGAGTCTAAGGCCCCCGAGCAGAGAGTCAGGCAGACGGTAGTGGCTGTCTGCAGGGAGCCGAGGAGACAGCTGGTGGAACCGTAGGTAGCCGGGGCTGGGCGGTGGCACACCGGTACTGAATCGGGGAGCCAGCTGGAAGCCGGAGCGCAGGAGGAGTGTACGGAAGGTGCAGGAAAGGACTTACACCACCAAACTGGGTCAGGGGAAAACACCGCAGCGTCTGTGGGACCCGTCCATCCAGCCGAATGTTTTACCAAGAACTGTGTCCTGATTTCTGGCTGAGTGAGTACCACCGTGCCGTGCGGCACAGCGCTGCCCCTGCGACCCTGCACCTCACCAGGCCCCGCACCCGGCCTGCCATCCATCCCTACCCCATCACCGGGCCCCGGGACAACCAACCCCCTACCCACGGAGGGGAGAAATAACAACAAAGCTGCTCCCTGTCACCGCTCCCGGGATCCCCATACAGAGCAGCGGTGGTGTCCACACAATCACCACAACCATGGGTGGCATCACGGACAATCTCCCTTACCAAATCCCCTTTTACTGTGGAGCCTGGGATCACAGACCGGGTCACGCCACCGTGATACCCACAGAAGTGACCCCGTGGCGCGGATCTGAGTACCCCCTGGTCCCCGGGCGACACACACTCACCTGTCCTGTGACGTCGCTCTGGCCGGCGATCCGCCTCCTTATTAAGGGGTCGGGTCGTGCGGCGTCATAGCGACATCACACGACAGGCGGCCAATAGCAGCGGAGGGGCGGAGATGAGCAGGATGTAAACATCCCGCCCACCTCCTTCCTTCCGCATTGCCGGCCGGGACGCAGGTAGCAGATGTTCCTCGCTCCTGCGACTTCACACACAGCGATGTGTGCTGCCGCAGGAACGAGGAACAACATCGGACCGTCGCAGCAAGGTAATTATGGCTTTCGCCGACGCTACACCTATAATACGATTACGCCGCTTTTGCGCTCGTTAATCGTATCATCTAGGCTTTACACACTACAATGTCGAGAGCGACGCCGGAAGTGTGTCACTTTCGACATGACCCCACCGACATCGCACCTGCGATGTCGTAGTGTGCAAAGTACCCCTAAGTCAGCAATATCAGACGCCTGGACAATAGTGTTAAAGGGAATCTGTCAGCAGATTTGTGCTATGTAATCTGAGCGCGTCACAATGTAGGGGCTGGATAATAGAATAGAGAATAGAGGATACCATGCGCATACGAGTGTGAACAGTGCCCTATGCGCGCCACTAGTGTGCAATTTACCTTGCACCTGTGAAGTGTCCATCATGTTGACAGGTTTGTCTGCATCCTGTTGGTGCATTAGATGTGTTGGCCTGGGCTAACTGGACTGGTTGCCCTCTTTTTTGCTGTGAGTATATTACATTTTTGGAGGAGTTTTTATCTCCTCTTTCTGTTGCTATTTTTTGATATTTATCAGTGTAGGGACCCACAAGCATGAGGATCCGTGATGAGGATTGTGGGCTTATGTATATTGGCCAATTTACTAACTAATCCCTCATATATATTTGATATATATTTTTTGCACCTTTTTTTTTTAACACGGGGTGCAGCCGGGCCTCTTAATACGGCCGTGCATAGTGGAGTCTCTGTCCCTTGTGTGCTGCAGTGAGTAGTGTCCGGGTAACCCACCTAACCTAATAGTAACTGGCGTGATAATAGGTTGCTGGCTGGATACTATGCGCATACGAGTGTGAACAGTGCCCTATGCGCGCCACTAGTGTGCAATTTACCTTGCACCTGTGAAGTGTCCATCATGTTGAGAGGTTTGTCTGCATCCTGTTGGTGCATTAGATGTGTTGGTCTGGGCTAACTGGACTGGTTGCCCTCTTTTTTGCTGTGAGTATATTACATTTTTGGAGGAGTTTTTATCTCCTCTTTCTGTTGCTATTTTTTGAATTATTCGAGCTGCCATGAACATATGAAGAATAATACCATCTTTGTTGTACTAACTCATTAATTCTCTTTGTATATATTGGCTATATTCATTTATGTGGGTTGATTTGTGACATGTGGAGAGGTGCGCATTATATCCCTTACTTTACATGGTTATATCCATGGTATAATGATTTTGGTGATAATTTCACCTTTTAGTTCTGGATAGATCATCACACGTCTCCATATAACTAATTACCGTATATGTTTAGAAGTGGTGGTTTGTGGATAATATATCTATCTATTATGTTTTCTACCGTATATTACCTAAATGGATTGGTGCCAGAATGATTTATTCTTTTGCTATGCATTATGTGCAAGATTATATGGTATGTTCGATTATCCCTGCGATTTGGAAATAATCTTTGCCGATTAAGATGCTACGTGGCTGCCGTGATCCTATGTTGCACTAAGCAGCCCCGGTTGGCGAGTACGCATGCATGCTACTGGCGCTGGGACGTCATCGTGCTGCTGTGTCGATTCAACCCCATGTGACTTCTGCTCACATGACCGCCGCGTAATAACAACGCGCGGCAGTCATGTGACCGGAAATGTCGGACGTGGGGCGACGCAGTGCGCGAGTGGCGTCTTTCGTTGCTGGGGCATTTCATGCGTCATGACCGCACCCACCGGGTATGATTGGCTGACACCTTGGTTTTAATGCACACTCCCCTTCACTTCACCACTCCCCCTGACGAAGGCTTCTTTAGCTGAAACGGCAGTCGGGTGGACGCGGGCACCACGTGGATCACCGGTTCTCCCTCCAGGTATGGTAATGTTTGAGATCAGGTTGTCTCAGTCCTGGTCGGTACAATTGTACCGGCCTTAGGTGTGCCAGGGTCCTTCACTCACCACGCTTTCTATAAGCAGCAGTGTAGTCCTTGACTTTTCAAGATATTATTGTAGGCTACTTTAATTTCACTGCCTCACTGCCGTGATTGTGGTGATGATATAATACTCTGTGGGATTCCTTAGGCCCTGTGACGCCCATTAACTTGCCTCCTGCATGGAGAATCCCTGGCAATTTTGTATCTTGTACATGTAATAATGTAATGATTTTTCTATGTACATCATTTATATGAATAGGTTTTTTATTTGCCAGTGGGTGGGTATTATTCCCTATACCAGTGATCCCTTTTACCTGTGTTCCCACTTGTAATTGTGCCGCCCTGCACCTACCCTGTTTTTTAATAAAATTCATCACTTTCAGCAAATTGGGCTTTTGGTCGTAGTTTCCTTTTCTTGTTCACAGGTGTGTCTTAGGCTGGCCATAATAAAATGTGAAGTTTTACAGTATTGGGGGTTATGAGGGTGGGGAGGGGGGCAAAAAAACAGTCAGTGTCTGTTGTAACTACCACTTGACAGTCTGCCATCTGCCCTGTGCAGTGAAAATTGAGACTCATCTGTGAAGTGAACACCTCTCCAACATGCCAGATGCCATCGAACGTATGAGGGGTACTTTGCACACTACGACATCGCAAGCCGATGCTGCGATGCCGTGCGCGATAGTTCCTGTCCCCGTCGCAGCAACGAAATCTTGTGATTGCTGCCGTAGCCAACATTATCGCTACGGCAGCTTCACATGCACTTACCTGCCCTGCGATGTCGCTCTGGCCGGCGACCCGCCTCCTTCCTAAGGGGGCGGGTAATGCGGCATCACAGCGACGTCACACGGCAGGCGGCCAATAGAAGCAGGGGGGCGGAGATGAGCGGGACATAACACCCCGCCCACCTCCTTCCTTCCGCATAGCCGGTGGACGCAGGTAAGGTGATGTTCCTCGCTCCTGCGGTTTCATACACAGCGATGTGTGCTGCCTGCTGGAACGAGGAACAACATCGTACCGTCGCTGCTGCGAAATTATGGAAATGTCGGACCCTACACCGATCATACGATAACGACGCTTTTGCGCTCGTTAATCGTATGTAAAAGGATTCACATACTGCGATGTCGACAGCGACGCCGGATGTGCGTCATTTTCGATTTGACCCCACCGACATCGCACCTGTGATGTCGTAGTGTGCAAAGTACCCCTTAGGCCAGGGGTCTCAAACTCAGCTGGGTGCATGGGTCGCATATAGAAAAAAAAAATTGAGGGGGGCCGCATTATTTGCAGGACAAAGTGAACATTTTTAATGAATCTATGTTTTTTTTCTATACATCTTGGATCACTTTTTTAAACATTTTTCGCTTGTTTATTATAACAAACGTGTACTTTTTTTGTTAAGTTTATATACAGAAAAGCATTTTTAAAGTAAAAAAAAAAATGTCATGCTTTAGGATTTTTTTTACATTTTATCACCTTCTTGTAATTGTTTTATAATTAGCAGCATCATATAGTAATCTTAGCCAACATCTTGTAGTAATGTGCCCATGCTGCAGTAAAGTCCCCATCTGTGTGCCCTGTAGTAAGGTGCTCATCCTTGTGGTACTGTGCCCAGTAGTATTCTGCCCATCCTTGTAGTATGTGCCCAGTTGTATAATGCCCATCCTTGTGCCCTGTAATATTGTGCCCAGTAATATTGTTCCAATCCTTGTAGTATTGTGCCCATCCTTGTAGTATTGTGCCCAGTAATATTGGGCCCATCATTGTAGTATTCTGCCCATCCCCGTAGTATTGTGGCCATCCCTGTAGTATTCAGCCCATCCCTGTAGTATTCTGCCCATCCCTGTAGTATTGTGGCCATCCCTGTGGTATTGTGGCTATCCCTGTAGTATTGTGGCCATCCCTGTAGTATTGTGGCCATCCCTGTAGTATTGTGGCCATCCCTGTAGTATTCTGCCCATCCCTGTAGTATTCAGCCCATCCCTGTAGTATTCAGCCAATCCCTGTAGTATTCAGCCTATCCCTGTAGTATTGTGGCCAGCCCTGTAGTATTGTGGCAAGCCCTGTAGTATTCTGCCCATCCTTATAGTATTGTGCTCTGTAGTATTCTACCCATCCCTGTAGTATTGTGGCAATCACTGTAGTATTCTGCCCATCCTTGTATTATTGTGCACTGTAGTATTGTGGCCATCCCTGTAGTATTGTGGCCATCCCTGTAGTATTGTGCTCTGTAGTATTCTGCCCATCCCTGTAATACTCTGCCCACCCTTGTAGTATTGTGGCCATCCCTGTAGCATTCAGCCCATCCCTGTAGTATTGTGGCCATCCCTGGAGTATTCAGCCCATTACTGTAATATTGTGGCCATCCCTGTAGTATTCAAAACAAACAAAGGAGGGAGGGCACCAAAAAATAAATAGAAAGTAAAGAGGGATCAAAGCCACTTAGCACATTAGTAAGTTAGCGTACAAAAACAAGAGAAAAGAAATGTGCAAAGAAAGTGGGATCACCAAATGAATAAATATACAAAAATCTCTTTATTAAAGCATAGGCACAAGTACCAACAAACAATTAAAATCAATTAAAAAGCAAAACCAGCTTACAGGAAACACGCACTAAGGGTGCCAATGGCATAACACCCGAAGGGAACCTCACACCCTCAGAAAGCCCAAACCCCACGAAATGGAGTAATACAATGATTAAATTAAATTTAAACACAGTGTCCATGAACTGAGACCATCAGGAAAACAGATGGACAGTACAAAATCAACTTAGCAGATCACAGTCCCAGTTAACACCGAGGTGGATTGGTAATGTAGTAATACCAACAGCAATAGACATAATTTAAAGCAGAAATAACACAACCAATACTACCTACGGATGGACACACTAAGGGGTGAAGGCATGGAATGGAGGGGTGAGGTGCTGGCCCCACGCGTATCGCTACAAACAAGGTGTAGCTTCCTCAGGGGAAATGTGTGATGAGAGGAACAACGTGCCTTTTTATAATACAACGTAATTACAAAAATTGCCTACCAGCATGTGAAAAAAGAGGCGAGGAGAGAAAGCCATGGAGATGGAGGACGCCCGATGGGAGCTGCCATGTTGCCACGTGATCACAGTCACATGAGTAGAAAATGTCTCAGCAAATATCATGTGCGCATGCGTTAGCAATGTGGAGTAACAAGCGGTATAGAGAATCCCACTAGCTGCGCAAATCTCGTAGCCGGCGCATGCGCGGTAAGCTGAAGCGCTGAGAACACACAAATACTGATATAAGCAGTTTCTGCGCATATGCAAAAAGCCGCGGCGCTATATTTGGAATAACACAAGTACCGCACACGCTGTGGGTTAACAGTATTTAAATAAGAGTAAATGTACTGCCAGCGTTCATATACAAATAGATCAACAAGGGCAATATAAATAATAATAAATGAATGAACCTACAATGAAGAAAATAAATAAATAAATAAATAAATAAATGAAAACCCAAAAGGAGAAAAAAGAGTGGCAACCAGACACCCTGAAAGAAGTTAAGATGACCAGAGAAACCCGTCCAGTTATATAGAGCATGCTTGGTTTTGTATGCAGGAGGGTGTAGGTTTGCATATATTTCTATATCCTTTTTCCATCAATACATCATATGGTTCTTCAAAGCACCATATGATTTTCTAAGGATATGATAGATCATGTTTGTCCCAGGTATATTTTCATATGGTAGGCACGGTGCACTTTAAACGGCAAAAAGGTTGACGAACTTTATGCTTACCTTATCGACTACTGGGCTGTAATCTGCTTATATTGCCCTTGTTGATCTATTTGTATATGAACGCTGGCAGTACATTTACTCTTATTTAAATACTGTTAACCCACATCGTGTGCATTACTTGTGTTATTCCAAATATAGCGCCTCGGCTTTTTACATATGCACAGAAACTGCTTATATTAGTATTTGTGTGTTCTCAGCGCCTCAGCTTACCGCGCATGCGCCGGTTACGAGATTTGCGCAGCTAGTGGGATTCTCTATACCGCTTGTTACTCCACATTGCTAACGCATGCGCACATGATATTTCCTGAGACATTTTCTACTCATGTGACTGTGATCACTTGGCAACATGGCAGCTCCCATCGGGCGTCCTCCATCTCCATGGCATTCTCTCCTCGCCTCTTTTTTCACATGCTGGTAGGCAATTTTTGTAATTACGTTGTATTATAAAAAGGCACGTTGTTCCTCTCATCACACATTTCCCCTGAGGAAGCTACACTTTGTTTGTAGCGATACGCATGGGGCCAGCACCTCACCCCTCCATTCCATGCCTTCACCCCTTAGTGTGTCCATCCGTAGGTAGTATTGGTTGTGTTATTTCTGCTTTAAATTATGTCTATTGCTGTTGGTATTACTATATTGCCAATCCACCTCGGGATTAACTGGGACTGTGATCTGCTAAGTTGATGTTGTACTGTCCATCTGTTTTCCTGATGGTCTCAGTTCATGGACACTGTGTTTAAATTTAATTTAATCATTGTATTACTCCATTTCGTGGGGTTTGGGCTTTCTGAGGGTGTGAGGTTCCCTTCGGGTGTTATACCATTGGCACCCTTAGTGTGTGTTTCCTGTAAGCTGTTTTTGCTTTTTAATTGATTTTAATTGTTTGTTGGTACTTGTGCCTATGCTTTAATAAAGAGATTTTTGTATATTTATTCATTTGGTGATCCCACTTTCTTTGCACATTTCTTTTCTCTTGTTTTTGTACGCTAACTTACTAATGTGCTAAGTGGCTTTGATCCCTCTTTACTTTCTATTTATTTTTTGGTGCCCTCCCTCCTTTGTTTTTTATAGTTTCAGCAGTGAAGGTCTTTCTCCTTCCTTTCTGGGAGTGTGGCACATGTGTTTGTGATTGTTGAATTGCCTTTTGTACAGTATGGATTTAGAGGCTAGGGAGGCTGCTTGGAACAATCAGTCTGGTGATTTATTTGGTTCGGCCTCTGATGTGGTTGTTCAGGATTCTTTCCAGCAGTTAACTATTGAACTCACTAATTTACACAAATCAGTCACTAAAACATGGTGGAATATCAAGACTCTTGAGGAGTATCTAAAAATGGGGATTGTGCCCAGAGGTCTACGGGTGCAAATTTTCCCAGCGTGGGAGCCCGATGGGGAGTTTAAGAGCACCTGGGAAGCTGGACTTTTGAAATGCTCGGCCATTATTCTCAACATGCTGATTGAGCATGATAAGATTATTCTAAATAACATCAAAGATAAAATTAGAACTAGTGAATCTAAGCTTAAAACTTTTGATTTAAATGCGCAGGTCCTTCCCTTCCAACAACAACTTAAGGAATCTGTTGATAAATATGAAAGGGATATTATTAAAGGAAAAAAACAGAAGTTTTTTAGGGATAAGAAAGATTTTGAGAATGCTCCGCCTTCAGATGGACACACCATGGCAACCAGAGGTCTCGGAAGCCGGCTATAGCAGGCCACACCTCATTGAATATTTAATCTAGGGATTTGTCCTCAAGTGAATTTTTGTCCTCGGATACCAGCGATCGAGAAGGCCCACCAGACGAGGCAGACGCAAATCCACCAAATACATCAGGTGCTGCGTCGAACCAAACGAAACGCAAACAGTGGCTTCCATCGTCCAACAGGTTGACCAGGTACAACACCAGGAAGAAATGTTGACGGAACCGAGCACTCTGTGTGCTGACTCAGAAATTGACCCACAAGGTAACTTACAGATTATTAACTTGACCGACTACCATTTGTCTGATGATGAAGTCAGCCTTCTGTCTAGAGGCCTTTGTTTCTCGCCCACTAAAGTGCTTGATAAATTTGAGCTCACCAAAGATGTATACCTCTTCTGTAGGCAATTGGTCTTCAAACTTTTATACCATCAACCAGGAGTCATTGATACTCTGCCTGCAGAGGATAGGATAGACAAGTCTTCCATGATTTGTTGGAATTGTTGGAAGAAAGTGGGAACCTTGGAGGTAAGAAGATCCCGTTTACATCACGTATGCCGTCCCAAGCCACACCCTCATTTTCTCTGTTCCCAGCAGTACAAATTTTCTATGAGACAATGTGTCGCGATATACAGAAATTTAAGATTGTTCCTTTCCAACAGAACAACCTTACTGCTGCAGAACAAAGAGCTTTGTCTGATCTCAAAAAGAATAACACCTTTATTGTTAGAGAAGCTGACAAAGGAGGAAATGTGGTTTTGTGGCCTGTTGATCTATATACCAGGGAAGCTCATAGGCAGCTTAAGAACTCAACCTCCTATTCGGTTCTCCCCTCGGATCCCACTGACTCTTATAAAAAAACGTTTGGATAGACATTTGGGTCGAGCTTTCGATTTGGGTATAATTTCCAAACGTGAAAGAGATTTTCTCACAACACGTTTTCCCATCACACCCACGTTTTATATGCTCCCCAAGGTGCACAAGTCTTTGGTGGACCCACCTGGTAGGCCAATAATTTCGGGCATAGGGGGCCTCTATGAACGTGTGTGTGTCTATTTGGATTTTTATTTGCAGCCTTATGTTTTTGCTCTTGACTCTTACATCAGGGACTCGTCACATCTCATCACCCAATTGGAACAAGTTGAACTGCATGCTGGTACCTTATTGGTCACTATGGACGTTGAGTCATTGTACACCTGTATTGAACATGATTTGGGAATCCAGGCGGTCACCTACTTCTTTGATCAACGGTCTACAGGTGACAGAAAACATGATTCTTTTCTTTTGGATTTGTTACAACTAGTCCTACATAACAGTTTTTTTGTTTTTGATCGTGTTTTCTACAAACAGGTTTCCGGGACCGCGATGGGTGCCCGTTGTGCCCCCTCCTACTCCAACCTATTTTTGGGTTGTGGGAGCGGACACATGTGGCACTCACCGCCCCTTTTCAGCGCAATGTGGTAAAATGGTATCGTTATATAGACGATGTCTTGTTTTTTTGGACAGGTGATTGTCCATCTTGTGAAGAATTCATCGCTCAACTTAACGACAACCCATGGCATATTAGGCTCTCATCGAGTATTTCGACTGTTTCTGTGGACTTTCTTGATTTGAAGATCTCCTTGGAAGATAACCGTCTTGTCACCTCCCTGTTTCGGAAACAGACTGCGACCAATAGTGTGTTACACTATACATCCTTTCACCCCAGGCATGTGCGTGATGGCATACCCAGGGGTCAATTCCTCAGGGTACGCCGTAACTGTACTAATCCTACTACTTTCAGGAACGAAGCACAGGCACTTACCACACGTTTTCTTCAAAGAGGTTATCCCTGCAAAGTGGTTTCCAAGGCTTTCGAGCACTCTGCCAACATTCCAAGGTCTGATACTTTTCGGGGCAAACAACGTAGTGAACCTTGTACCATCAACCTTATAACCGCGTATAATAATCATTGGGATAAGATTTGGCGAATTTTGGAGAAAAATTGGGACATCCTGCTTAGTGAACCCAGGTTGGTTCCATTTATCAGTACTCGCCCTAAGCTTACCGCAAAACGAGCTAAAAATTTAAAAGATATTCTCTCCTCTAGCCATTTCCTAAGACCTACAATTCCCTTGGGTCGAGGGCACAGATTGGTTGGCTCTTTTCCCTGTGGCGATTGTACCATCTGCCCCTTTATGGCTGCTAACAGATGCATTGAGATTTCTATCTTTCCAGGGACCATAACGACTAAAATTTATTCCAACTGTCAGATGAAGAACGTGGTATACCTCTTCACATGTGGCTGCCCGAAATTATACGTGGGGCAGACCACTCAGGAGCTTCGACGGCGGATACAGCACCACTTTTCGGACATTGGACGGGCAAAGAAAGGTCAGGCCCAAGGTAAGCCCATTACATAAGTGGCCAAACATTTTTTGGAAATGCACAATTGCTCGTTACAGGGTGTCCGGATTTTGGTGTTGGAATCCGTGCTCTCCAACATTCGTGGAGGTAGATTGTCGGATGAACTGTTGAGAAGAGAGGCAAGATGGATTTACCAACTACGGAGCCTTTCCCCTAACGGACTTAATGAGGAGCTTTTGTTTACAGGCTTTTACAAGAAATAAGAAACAGTTCCTGTGATTCTCTCTGGCTAGCACTGTGGACAAGGGGCCTTTTATTCATTTATTGGGACTTTGTCCACGCTGCTGCCCCTTCTGTGTCCTTTGGTTTGGTGGTTGGTTTTTGAGGTGGCCCATTTCTATATAACTGGACGGGTTTCTCTGGTCATCTTAACTTCTTTCAGGGTGTCTGGTTGCCACTCTTTTTTCTCCTTTTGGGTTTTCATTTATTTATTTATTTTTTTCTTCGTTGTAGGTTCATTAATTTATTATTATTTTTCAGATTAATACATTTAATCCTTTTGGCAGTTTTTTTGCCCGACATTCATATGATGGACCATTGGATTGTCTGCAATATATTTCCATCGTTGTGAGGAAGACCCTACAACTTCAAGAAGAAATGAATCGAACCTTTATGTCTGATTGTTCCATTTGCATAAATGTTTTTCATAATTGTACCTTCATTGTTTGTTTTGTATACATTTCCATAACCTTCCTTGTAGCCCCACTCTTTGCTGCCCCTTGCCACGTGGTCCGGCACATTATATATTGGGTAATGCATGATTGTAGTAGCATCTATATGTAAAGAGACTGTTTGGCTCTAAGCATGCTTGGTTTTGTATGCAGGAGGGTGTAGGTTTGCATATATTTCTATATCCTTTTTCCATCAATACATCATATGGTTCTTCAAAGCACCATATGATTTTCTAAGGATATGATAGATCATGTTTGTCCCAGGTATATTTTCATATGGTAGGCACGGTGCACTTTAAACAGCAAAAAGGTTGATTAACTTTATGCTTACCTTATCGACTACTGGGCTGTAATCTGCTTATATTGCCTTTGTTGATCTATTTGTATATGAACGCTGGCAGTACATTTACTCTTATTTAAATACTGTTAACCCACAGCATGTGCGGTACTTGTGTTATTCCAAATATAGCGCCGCGGCTTTTTGCATATGCGCAGAAACTGCTTATATCATTGGCACCCTTAGTGTGTGTTTCCTGTAAGCTGTTTTTGCTTTTTAATTGATTTTAATTGTTTGTTGGTACTTGTGCCTATGCTTTAATAAAGAGATTTTTGTATATTTATTCATTTGGTGATCCCACATTTCTTTTCTCTTGTTTTTGTACGCATACCTGTAGTATTCAGCCCATTCCTGTAGTATTGTGGCCATCCCTGTAGTATTCAGCCCATCCATGTAGTATTGTGGCCATCTTTGTAGCATTCAGCCCATCCCTGTAGTATTGTGACCATCCCTGTAGTATTGTGGCCATCCCTGTAGTATTGTGGCCATCCCTGTAGTATTCTGCCCATCCCTGTAGTATTCTGCCCATCCCTGTAGTATTGTGGCCATCCCTGTAGTATTGTGGCCATCCCTGTAGTATTGTGGCCATCCCTGTAGTACTGTGACCATCCCTGTAGTATTGTGGCCATCCCTGTAGTACTTTGCCCACCCTTGTAGTATTGTGGCCATCCCTGTAGTATTCTGCCCATCCTTTAGTAATACGCAAACAAAAAAAAAATTCTTCTCACCTTTCCTCCGTTCCCTGCGTGCCCACGACCAGTAGTTGCAGAGTTTTGGATACAGCATGCTTCAGCTGCGTCCAAAACCCTGCTATCTACGGTAAAAGCACAGTGGGCATGGGATTTCTAAAAAACCCATGCCCACTGTGCGTGTACAGCCCACAGTGAAAACGGGACTGCGGTGCGACTTCCAGAGGCCGCAGCATGTGAATTTATGCTGCGGAGTCGGAAGCGTCCTCCCTATGTAGAGCACAGCGAGGCGACCGCAGCGGCCCGAACCCCTGATCGCAGGCACGGGCAGCTGCGGTCTCCTAAGGAGTCCAGGACGCAGCGGGTCCTGATCTTGAGCACGTACCTTACCTGCTTGTTGCGGCCCGTGATGATCGCGGCTCTATGCTGAGGGTCGGTGCCGGCAGGAACTTCACTGCATTTGAATACATTTGCGGTGCCGCGCAGAGGAGCTGTGTCTGGACCAATAGCTGCTGCCTGCCAATCAGATGGAAGGAAGTGATGGCACTTTATAACGTCACCTCCTTGCATCTGATTGGCAGACAGCAGCAGCAACTGGGATAGAACTCACAGCTCCTTGCGCGGCACCGCAGATGGATTCAAATGCAGTAAAGTTCCTGCCGGCGCCGACCCTCAGCATAGAGCCGCGATTGTCACAGGGTCTGCGGACCGCAACAAACAGCCTCAGGGGCTGCATGTGGCCCGCATGTTTGAGAACCCTACCTTAGAGGCTGAATACTAGGGTGACCGGATCTCATGGGGGGGGGAATGTGGGAATCTTGTTCGTCTGGACCCCACAAAACAATTCCCCTTTCCAGATATTGAGATAGCCAAAATTTGAGCTCGATCAAACGACGTTAACCCATGCCGCTCGTTGCTCAAAGTTTGAAAAAATCCAAATTTTTGGCCAAAAAGCTGACATATGGACCCATAACTCCAGAACGGTAAATAATAAAAACACACTTAATATCTCAAAAGAAAGCTAATGTTGTTATTCAAAATTTATATGTTACACACAGGGTGCATGTAATTTCTATTTTAGGGATGGTGATTTTACTTCAGCGTACAACCGACCTTTTATTTATTCAGTTTAGTTTCTAAAGTGCCTTTGAGCTGGTTAGATCGAACAATTATCCAGTGAAGATATTTTAACGTTTTTTTTTAAATTTTCCAAGTGTGTGTGTTATTTTTTTTATAGCTATTATAGTAGTATTTTAAAAGATATTTGAAAATATTTTTTTGAAATTAATAAATATTGGCCCAAGATAGACAAAGGAAAATACGACACAGGTATCAGTGACAATCTAATACAAAAGCAGCTAACTCCAGAAGTAATTGCAAATGTTACTGCTGAATTCGAGACCAAATTAACTGAGAGCCACCCCAGAGATGACTACAAGGAGCTGTTGCAGTTGGTTCTCGTATTTGTTGGCTCACTAGACGGCAATGTTGTGGGTTTTAGAACTCCAGGAGCCATTCATCACGCTAGGTGGATGGCAAAGGCTATTTACTGCTTAAAAATGTTCATTTTTCGTCGTCAATTTAAGATGTCCAAAGAAGAAAGTTCTGTGCGTGCCATTTCTGTTTTCCTAGTTAAAATTTATTGTAAAGCTTGGTTCAATGCTCCAAAAGCTCATCTTGCGCCAAAGCAAGATTTAGGTATTTTGCATAGTCTGTTAGACTATAAAGAATGTGACAACGACATTGCAGAAATAGCCTTGACCAAATTTTCGAACCATTTGTGGTATTTGAATGCAGAGTTGGTGGGATTATCGTTTTTTGATCCCACCATTACAGACGATGAAAAGTTGTTAATGGCTAATAAATTGCTCAGTAGCACAGATGATCCATCAGAGCACGCTAGGGTTGTAAATCCAAAAGTTAGGAAAGAAAAATTAAAAGAGGTAGTTGATGGAGGATTGGTAAATTTATTTACCAAAGAAACATTTACATTCTTTGACCTATTTAATATAAAAACAGATTTCCTAAGACAAAATCCAAACACCTGGCCTCAAAATAATGACTTCCAAGAAGGATTGAAAATTGTCAAAACATTAAAAGTAGTTAATGATATGGCTGAGCGTGGTGTTAAATTAATAACCGACTTTAACGACCTTCTGAGAAAAGATGAAGAGCAAAAGCAATATGTCCTGCAAGTTGTAAGCAAATGCCAAGCATTATATTCTGACGTTTCAAAAACTACTTTAACAACAGCTCTAGAATAGATTAGATAACTATGTAAAATTATCAACTCATGTAGGTACTACGTCTGTATCTTTTCTGAGTCTGTTTTGTTTGTATTATATATGTGACGCCCTGGCAAAGCCAGGTTGTCACAGAAAGAGTTAATCCTCCTTGGTAACCTGATCCCACACTGGTGCAGGAGGACAAACCACAGCCCCCAGGGTAAGAGAAAAACAGAGCAGAGGGGAGGGGCTGGAGCAGAGCGTGTGGAGAGACAGACAGGAGAGGAGTCTGGAGTTGTAGCTCCCAGGCTGATAGAGAAGCGTGCTCCGAAAGGGCCGGGACAGGCTGTTAGTGAGGAAGGGGCCAGAGGTAGCCGGGGCAGGGTAGTGGCCCGCCGGTACCTAGGGTGACCCGGATCACTGCAGGGGAGTGGATTCCCCATTCCCGGCTGAGGAGAAAGAGGAAGAGAGTGGAGAGAGAGGCACCTGGCTGCAGGGAAAGAACAGGAGCTGCTGCACCGTGTGTGGGACACTAATACCCCCCGTACCGAAGGCTGCGGACACCGGCAATTCCTAGTTTACCAGTGACTCTGTGTGAAATACTTGTGAGTACGCCCGTGCCCTCGGGCACCGCACCGCAGCACTGCGCCCTGCTCCCTGCTTATCCCCGAACGGGCCCCGGGACCAACTGCCCCTACCCACGGAGGGGTTAACATCCAAAGCTGCATCCCAACACCGTTCACGGGAGTCCCGCACCTTCATCGCAGCGGTGGTGTCCACCATCACCACAACCCGTGGGTGGCGTCACGGACAATCTCCCTTACCTCACCCCCTTTTTTTTACTGTGGAGCCTGGGATCACAGACCGGGTCGCGCCACCGTGATACCCAGAGAAGTGACTCCATGGCCCGGATCTGAGTACCCCTTGTCCCTGGGTGAAACATATACCTCATTTTTATATTTTAAAATAAAATATGTCATTAGATTTATCAGTATTACTTGTTTTTTTGTTATATTTCTACTTTAAACTCAAAAATATACCAAAAAAACCCCCAAAATGTATCACTTAATAACAAAATATACGAAGTATGCTCCTAGTTGTACCAGGTCACGTTCTTGGGGCTAAAAGCTGTTGTAACTCAGTTTGACTTAAAATAACAATTATGTATAACATATAAATTTTGAAGAACAACATTAGCTTTCTTTTGAGATTTTAAGCGTGTTTTTATTATTTACCGTTCTGGAGTTATGGCTCCATATGTCAGCTTTTTGGCCAAAAATTTGGATTTTTTCAAACTTTGAGCGACGAGCGGCACGGGTTAACGTCGTTTTATCGAGCTCAAATTTTGGCTATCTCAATATCTGGAAAGGGGAATCGTTTTGTGGGGTCCAGATGGACAAAAATCTGACATCGATTTTTTGCGGTCACCCTACTGAATACAGCACTTTAAGATCCTAAGTAAGGTACAAAATAAGAGATGTTCATACTGTAATGAATAGAATGATTCCTGCAGCACGCGGTTACACAGATACTGCCAATGCATGCATATTTTTTCTGAACTAAAACTTTGATGCTGTCAGTGAAGGTCATGTAACCCACCCATAGGCAGATTATAATGAGGGCAATCTGGGCTACCGCCCGGGGCCCGAGGCTCCAGGGGGCCCATGCTCCAAAAAGTAAATTTCCCCCATTATAATCCGCATGAAACATTTAAAAGATGCAGCATGTCGGCAGGACGGGGGCCGCCATCGGGGTACTGAGGGGGCCCAGGTCGCTCATAGAGAGCTGTCCTCTCTTTCTGCTCTGCACTAATCTATGTGATCGGGACAGAGCAGGGGAGGAAATGTGCTGGAGCAGAATGGAGGCTGAGAAGGTGAAGGACCTGATCACATGACCGGTGAAGTGGCAGGTCCTGTAGCTGCTGCAGCCTCCGTGCAGCTCCTAGTGTCTTCTCCCCTGCCTGCACCGATGAAAAGCTGCAAGATGTGGTAATGTATAGTGTGTGTAAGGAAATGTGCTTGTTGTAGAGCTGTGTGTGTATATGTGCAGGTAGTCTGTCTCTTTCTCTCCCTGGCTGGCTGTCTCTTTCTCTCCCTTGCTGGCTGTCTCTTTCTCTCCCTGGCTGGCTGTCTCTTTCTCTCCCTGGCTGGCTGTCTCTTTCTCTCCCTGGCTGGCTGTCTCTTTCTCTCCCTTGCTGGCTGTCTCTTTCTCTCCCTGGCTGGCTGTCTCTTTCTCTCCCTGGCTGGCTGTCTCTTTCTCTCCCTGGCTGCCTGACTCTTTCTCTCCCTGGCTGCCTGACTCTTTCTCTCCCTGGCTGGCTGTCTCTTTCTCTCCCTTGCTGGCTGTCTCTTTCTCTCCCTGGCTGGCTGTCTCTTTCTCTCCCTGGCTGGCTGTCTCTTTCTCTCCCTGGCTGGCTGTCTCTTTCTCTCCCTGGCTGGCTGTCTCTTTCTCTCCCTGGCTGGCTGTCTCTTTCTCTCCCTGGCTGCCTGACGCTTTCTCTCCCTGGCTGGCTGACTCTTTCCCTGACTGGCTCTTTCTCTGTCTCTCTTTGTCTCTCTGTCAGTCTCTATCTGTCTCTCCACAGAAATCATATTAAATTACACATAAGCTTCTTATTCTAAGAATGTCTTTTCTTGCCCATAGCAACCATTCACAGCACCATTGACTTTAATGTAAGCAGGTTTTTGGCAAACAACTAAAGCACGGGGTTACATTTTCCCCTCAAAACGTAGTCAATGACATTCCCTGAGTCAAATGGGGTGTCTGTGCAAAATATCGTGATTGTAAATGTGATGGTGCGGATTCCTTTAGCGGACAAATTTGAACAGTAGAAAGGTATACCAGATACGGGATCACCACAAAATCATGTTATATAGAAAAATTACTTTATTGTACAGAAAACCACATGTCTCCAAACCGGGAGCGTAGTACACACAAGGATTGGTTAAAAACACTTAAAAAAGCCTATGGCATAGTACACCAAACACATTGGGAAACATTAATATCAATATGTATAAATACACAATACAAATGGCTTCTCCTTATGCACAATAAATTTTGAAACACAGTTATATATTATGCGTGATACTTAGGCCCTATAAATCTGGTTAGTATTAAGTAACACCGTCAGTTCTAATATACCACAGAACAAAAGGTTAGACCACTATTAGCGGTCTGCATAAGATCCCCAAGGAACTATATCTATTATTGCTATGCTATGGAGAGACCCAGTATCGATCCTGAGGCCCTGAACAGTCTAGCAAGCTGTATAGTTCTGACTGTGTCAACACCAACATAAACAGACCAGAGTATTAGACCTGCACAGAGCATCGGTATATCCCAGTCTATATTCACCGTCTATAGGATTATAACACCACTAATAATATAACGAGCTACATAGGATCCCCAAGGGATCATGCAAATAATTGCTTATGCTATAAAATAACACAGTGTGAAATCCAGGGGTCCTGAGCAATTAGCTAGTTATCACCTGTGACAGACCAGAGCATTATACCTGGTTAGGATATACCAGTCTATACTCACTATCCATAAGATATCACTATGATGGAAGGAACCATGTAAATAAGAATGGCATAAGGAGAAGGGTTTCCCAATGGAATGACCCCACGCATATCGCCACCTCTAAGGATGGCTTCCTCAGGGAAAAGAGAACAGCTGTGCATTACCTCCTCATGTGTCATATATAAGGAGAATGTATTAGTACTCACCAGTAACGCAGCTGGAGAGTCTCATGTGCTTGCAGCGTTCCGATGACGGCCGCCATCTTGTTTGAGTCACGTGACATGAAAAGGTTCAACCCCCAAACTCATACTGCGCATGCGCCGACCGTCAAAGCGGGCAGTGCTCAAAAAAGTCATTATCGCATACCGTATCCTTTTGGTTTGCCTTAATCTTAGGGCGTATTAATGGATACAAATTTGACTCCGCTTACGTACTAATGATACACATACATGTACTTATCATGGTAACATGTTAATCTGTTGGGACCAGAGCTGTGTCCTGGACCTTGTCTCCTTGTGAGAAAGGGTCAGAGACTTATTTTGTTTACAAATATATCCCTCAAAGGTCTAATATTCAGCATTATTACTTTTGCATTTGTTAAGATGGGCTTTATTACCTGCTCAATATTGTACATTATAAGAGGGTAAAGTGATACTTTGTATCTATATATTTTTTTTGGCACGATCAATAACGAGAAAAAAATTTTGCTTGTAATTTGGGAACAGAGATCTATTTGATTCGTATCGGATCATACCCCCCAAAAAGGGTTAATGATATTATGCACCATCTACTCCATGCTTGTTGATAGGGTCCTATGGTATGTGCAGAACCAGCGGCACATATGGAGAAATAATAATTTTGACTTCCTGCGCCTGCGCTGCATGAACCTGCATGTGTGTAAATATTAGAGGTGCTCCTACATAATGGGCTTGCACGAGGTATCTATGCAAAGCATCTTTTTCATCTTGAAAATTGGGTCAACTGATGCCAGTCAAGTGGGGTGTGTGTGGCCCAGTTAGTGGAAACGAGGGAGACTGTGGTTGGAGTCCCCTCGCTGTGTTTCTAAAAGAACCAAGATGAACAAGTCATGGCTCTCAGAGGACTTTTCTTCCCCTGGGTCAGCCAGGGGACGGGAAAGGCACGCGTATTTTTGAGAGTGCTTCATGCAAAGCATCTTTTTCATCTTGAAAATTGGGTCAACTGATGCCAGTCAAGTGGGGTGTGTGTGGCCCAGTTAGTGGAAACGAGGGAGACTGTGGTTGGAGTCCCCTCGCTGTGTTTCTAAAAGAACCAAGATGAACAAGTCATGGCTCTCAGAGGACTTTTCTTCCCCTGGGTCAGCCAGGGGACGGGAAAGGCACGCGTATTTTTGAGAGTGCTTCATGCAAAGCATCTTTTTCATCTCGAAAATTGGGTCAACTGATGCCAGTCAAGTGGGGTGTGTGTGGCCCAGTTAGTGGAAACGAGGGAGACTGTGGTTGGAGTCCCCTCGCTGTGTTTCTAAAAGAACCAAGATGAACAAGTCATGGCTCTCAGAGGACTTTTCTTCCCCTGGGTCAGCCAGGGGACGGGAAAGGCACGCGTATTTTTGAGAGTGCTTCATGCAAAGCATCTTTTTCATCTTGAAAATTGGGTCAACTGATGCCAGTCAAGTGGGGTGTGTGTGGCCCAGTTAGTGGAAACGAGGGAGACTGTGGTTGGAGTCCCCTCGCTGTGTTTCTAAAAGAACCAAGATGAACAAGTCATGGCTCTCAGAGGACTTTTCTTCCCCTGGGTCAGCCAGGGGACGGGAAAGGCACGCGTATTTTTGAGAGTGCTTCATGCAAAGCATCTTTTTCATCTTGAAAATTGGGTCAACTGATGCCAGTCAAGTGGGGTGTGTGTGGCCCAGTTAGTGGAAGCGAGGTAGACTGTGGTTGGAGTCCCCTCGCTGTGTTTCTAAAAGAACAAAGATGAACAAGTCATGGCTCTCAGAGGACTTTTCTTCCCCTGGGTCAGCCAGGGGATGGGAAAGGCACGCGTATTTTTGAGAGTGCTTCATGCAAAGCATCTTTTTCATCTTGAAAATTGGGTCAACTGATGCCAGTCAAGTGGGGTGTGTGTGGCCCAATTAGTGGCAACTAGGGAGACTGTGGTTGGAGTCCCCTTACTGTGTTTTACATGCTTTTAGAAGGGCATGACATGGCTTAGAGGTTGACTTTCAGCATCTGGAAACTGTTGGCTACCAAAATGCTGCCTTTCCAACCTTTTTAACCGAGGATTTTCGAGACGTTATGCCCATCGCAGTGCCCCAAGAGCCGATGCCCAGGCGCCACTCCTTCTCCAACAAAGGCGTGCACGCGCTACACCAGCATGTCGCACTAAACATCACTGATTCCTTGAGAAACTCTGTGTGACAGGGTGTATTTCACCACAGATAATTGGCCCAGTAAGCATGGACAGGGGCGTTACATGTCGCTGACTGGGCAATGGGTTACTGTGGGGAGAGATGGAGAAGGGTCTGCTGTACAAGTCTTGCCGTCCCCACGAGTTGTGTCAATCCTTCTTCTGTATGTAGAAGTTAATACACTGCTTCTGCCTCTTCAACCTCGTGTGGGTCCTCCACCTTGGCGCAAACCCTGTGTGGTCAGGCCACCCTTCCTTGTAACTGCGCACAAGGAATACCACATACCTCCTTACTATGCTGGCAGCAGAGCTCAATGCCATCAGGCGGTCAAAGGTTTACTTTGAAATGTATGGGAAATGTGAGTCACACCGCTGAGAAGTTGTGGACGGTTAGCTCTGGAGACCGAGTTTCATCAATGGTTGTCTCCACTCAACCAGCAGCCAGGGAAGGCCGGGTGCGACAATGATGCAAACATGGGTGCGGCCCTTCGCTGTGACAATGTGACACACGTGCCTTGTGTGGTTTACGTGTTGAACCTGGTTGTCCAGCAATTTTTAAAGCACTATCCTGGCCCACATGGCCTTCTGCAGAGAGCACGGTGTAACGCCTTCCTTGATCCACACACTCAGATGGGCTGTAAATGATAGGCTAGAGGGAAGCCACTCACCAAGCAGGACCCCTAGAACCCTGAAACCCTTTAACCCCTATACAGGGATTAGGAATTACACAGGGCCCAAGGTGATTAATACCTGTGGAAGGCTGCAGTTCCAGAGAATAGTAGTCAGGCAGGGACAAAACATTAATTGAGGAACAGGAACAGAATGGGACGGCCAGGACTTAATCAGAAAACAAGCAGAGGTGAAATGCGGATCGGCCAACAAGGTACATAAACAGCAAGCAGGAAAAGTAGTCAGGTAACAAGCACACAAAATCATAAAACTGAACTGGGGGTAAAATTAACCAGAGGTTCATAGCTATGTCTGGCAGTGGTCTGCAGACAGGATGGGCATAAAAAAGGGTGTGGTGTCTTCCCATTGGTTGTAGCTGAATGATGGTATTTCATCTGTGAGATACCCACCAGCTACATTCAGCCAGAGATTCTGCATCTGTCAAGGTAATGCAGCCCAGTGGGTGAGCATAACCTGCATCCACCTGCGTCGCTGGCATCGACTCCTCTCCCATCATCAGCACTATGCATGAAAGGAACACGTTGTCACCTGGCGACCGGAGTACAAATTGACGGAGCGGACTCCGTTGGTGACTTAACAGCTGTGTGCGGCAATGATGCAAACCTGGCTGCGGGCCATCGTCAGGGCAATGTGACACACGTGCCTTGTATGGCTCACGTGTTGAACCTAATTCTCCAGCAATTTTTAAAACACCATCCCGGCCTACATGGCCTTGTGCAGCGGGCACGCTCGCTATGTGCTCACTTCCATCGTGCGCACACAGCAGCTCAACAACTTTCGTCGCTACAGAAGTCTTTAGGTCTGGTGGTTAAACGCCTGAAATGCGATATGCCGACACGCAGGAATTTGAATCTGCACATGTTGCAGCGTTTGTGGCAGCACCGCCGAACCCTGCTGCAATACGTTATGACATATAGCCTGTGATAACTTGATCCAGAGGTGGTGCAGATCACGCTGCTAGAGTGGTGTCAGATCAAGGACCTATGCACCCTGCTACACAGTTTACAAATGTCGACGAAGATGTTTAGCACTGGCAATGTCATTCTCAGCGTGACAATTCTGGTCATCTACATGATGGAGCACACTGTAATTATTATTCGGAGTCAGGTGTTGGGACAAGAGGAAGGGGAGGAAGTACAGGAGGAGTCATATGCGGAAGGGATAACAAGATCTACGAGGTCCAGATGGTCAGCGGCACCTAGGCGGCAGTCATGGTGAGGGAGAGGGATTAACAAGGGCGCATAGTATCAGCAAAAAGTGTTGAGAAAGGTGCAGGAGCCCATGAAGAAATGGAGGACGAACTGGCGATGGGCATGGAAGACTCAGCAGATGAGTGAGAGCTTGCTCACATTTCGGTTGTGCGAGGTTGTGGGGAGAGGGCAGAGGAAGGAGGCACGATTCTCACCTCTCTGCCACCAACACACCAAGGACTTGGTCCTCCTGGATGCACAAGACACATGAGCACCTTCTTGCTGCACTACCTACAACATGACCCTCGGATTGTACGAATTCACAGTAATCCTGAATACTGGGTTGCCACACTGTTAGATCCCCGGTACAAGACAAAATTTGGCGAAATAATTCCTGCCATAGAAATGGACGCACGTATACAGGAGTATCTGCAGAATGTGGTACGCAATCTTAGATCTGCTTTTCCACTAAACACCAGTGCTGCACAGAGTGAATCTCAACGCTTTGTCATGGATAGGAGGAAATGGTCTTTTACTTGTCCACATCTGAGGGACCGAGGGCTGGCTGCTGTGCTGAGATGGCGTTGAGTACGGTGTCCCTGCAGAGTTGCACTTTTGGTCATATACCAAAATGAGTTGAAAAAGGACAGATGCTGGTGGAAAGGGGAACAGGTGTGTTGGAAAGGGGAAAAAAGTTTTGGTCCGTGGATTTGGTGGTTAAGCAACAGTAACATTTGCTGAAGAAACACCATCTGTTACAGTGGGACTGGCAGATTTGGATAAGGTGGTATATACTATGTTACCGCTATATAACGAAAATTAATAAGAAAAGAAAGAGAAAGGTATATATCCCCATCAGCAGTCAGTGTCCACCGTGCTCCCAGTTGGAAAAGGAGAGGTTGGCAACTGGAAGGTTTGGTGGAGGATACAGAGCTGTGTGGCTATGAAACTAATAGTAGCCTGAACAGAGTTAGACGCCATTCGGATCTGGAGACTGGGAGCCCTGTTAGCGTCACAGGGTCCACATGCCCACCCAGCCCCTCCCTGTTAACAACACAGGGGCCATTGAGTACGCTGACCGTTTGCGTAGGGGCCACACCTGTGGACAGCAGGCGCATCAGCAGCAGCAGGCCTGTTAATGCCACTGGGCTGCACAAGCAGGACTGGTAGGACAGGAGCTGGTCTTAACCGTTCTGTGTTACCAACTGTGGTGGTGGCCTGCATCGACACCCTATCCCTGCCTACCTCTGGCCTAAAGCCGCAATGGGTTCAACACATGGAGGTGTGCTCTTTCGGAGCATAATAGAAGACTGCGCACCTCCTTGTTGGCTCCAGCCCCTTTTATAACCTGGGTCCGCCCCAAACCAGGGTGAACCACAATGCACCTCCTGGAGACAAAAGTAGAGTGACACGTCATGAGTGGCATAACTAGCGTCCTATTTGGAACCGCAACTTCAATGACGACCTCATGGCTGCCATGACCCAAACACCTCACCAGTCATCGTCTGACCATCAATAATGCGGTGACAAGTCATAGGGGTGGGCCTCTGCAAGCCATTTGGGAGGACACCTGATGCCCTGTGGTCTATATGGGACCCCCACATCAGGGGCAGGGCCAAAGAGTTCATTACCGGACCTAGTCTCTGATGCAGTAAGTGCCTGAGCATGCTCAGTAGCATGAAATACAGTCTCTGAAAAAAGACTATCAGCTTTAGCATGGTGTCTAGGCACAAAACAGGACTTAGACCCGGCACGGAATGCAAGTACCTGTGCAAAGAGGCTTTTCGCACTAAGTGTGGGAGCATGCGCTGTATCCCGAAATGAAGACTTAGCCTTAGCAATGGCACAGTCAGGCAGAGCATACTCACTAGGCGAAACACTGTAGTTAGGCTGCGGCTGGGGTAAATCGGCACACGCATGCGCACTAGCTGCCTCTCCACACTTAGACGTGGAGGAGAAATTGCTCTTCGGGGTGTGAACTTGGAGATGCTGTCTATGAACAGAAGGAAAAGCTAAAGGAAGCCTCACTTTCTATCCCTCCGAATTATCAAATGCAGCAATGAATTCCCTGAGTTTGCTATAATATTAGCGTAGCAAAATGTGCATGAGGGTGTCATGCACAGGTGCTAGAAATAGCTTGGCACCAGTGGGGCACTAATGGAATACAACAGCCAGTTCTATGATGCCACTAAATGGCAGTATTTTTTGCTATCATTATAGCTTATTAAAAACAGAGCAGGAGGGTGTCATGCACAGGTGCTAGAAATAGCTTGGCACCAGTGGGGCACTAATGGAATACAACAGCCAGTTCTATGATGCCACTAAATGGCAGTATTTTTTGCTATCATTATAGCTTATTAAAAACAGAGCAGGAGGGTGTCATGCACAGGTGCTAGAAATAGCTTGGCACCAGTGGGGCACTAATGGAATACAACAGCCAGTTCTATGATGCCACTAAATGGCAGTATTTTTTGCTATCATTATAGCTTATTAAAAACAGAGCAGGAGGGTGTCATGCACAGGTGCTAGAAATAGCTTAGCACCAGTGGGGCACTAATGGAATACAACAGCCAGTTCTATGATGCCACTAAATGGCAGTATTTTTTGCTATCATTATAGCTTATTAAAAACAGAGCAGGAGGGTGTCATGCACAGGTGCTAGAAATAGCTTGGCACCAGTGGGGCACTAATGGAATACAACAGCCAGTTCTATGATGCCACTAAATGGCAGTATTTTTTGCTATCATTATAGCTTATTAAAAACAGAGCAGGAGGGTGTCATGCAGAGGTGCTGCACATACATTTGCACCAGTGGGGCACTAATGGAATACAACAGCGAGTTCTATGATGCCACTAAATGGCAGTATTTTTTGCTATCATTATAGCTTATTAAAAACAGAGCAGGAGGGTGTCATGCACAGGTGCTAGAAATAGCTTGGCACCAGTGGGGCACTAATGGAATACAACAGCCAGTTCTATGATGCCACTAAATGGCAGTATTTTTTGCTATCATTATAGCTTATTAAAAACAGAGCAGGAGGGTGTCATGCAGAGGTGCTGCACATACATTTGCACCAGTGGGGCACTAATGGAATACAACAGCGAGTTCTATGATGCCAATATATATAGTATAATGGCTTAGTTAAAAAGAGTTTGAGTGTGCAATGCAGGCAGACGTGCTGCAAATATCTTTGCACTAGTGTGACTAGACCAAAGTACAATAGCCACGTTTAGGATGCCACTAGGTACACTGACTGTTTGCTAGTATAATGGCTTAGTTAAAAAGAGTTTGAGTGTGCAATGCAGGCAGACGTGCTGCAAATATCTTTGCACTAGTGGGACAATACAGAAGTACAATAGCCACGTTTAGGATGCCACTAGGTACACTGACTGTTTGCTAGTATAATGGCTTAGTTAAAAAGAGTTTGAGTGTGCAATGCAGGCAGACATGCTGCAAATATCTTTGCACTAGTGTGACTAGACCAAAGTACAATAGCCACGTTTAGGATGCCACTAGGTACACTGACTGTTTGCTAGTATAATGGCTTAGTTAAAAAGAGTTTGAGTGTGCAATGCAGGCAGACGTGCTGCAAATATCTTTGCACTAGTGTGACTAGACAAAAGTACAATAGCCACGTTTAGGATGCCACTAGGTACACTGACTGTTTTCTAGTATAATGGCTTAGTTAAAAAGAGTTTGAGTGTGCAATGCAGGCAGACGTCCTGCAAATATCTTTGCACTAGTGTGACTAGACCAAAGTACAATAGCCACGTTTAGGATGCCACTAGGTACACTGACTGTTTGCTAGTATAATGGCTTAGTTATAATGAGTTGGAGTGTGCAGAGGACAGGAGGGTACAGTGCCAGGATTGTGGGGCTCTGGGTAGAGGAATGGAAGCCTGCCTTTCTATTCTCTCCTAATGGGGAAATGCAGCGACGAAATCCCTGACCTTGGCTACACAGACGCTGTCTCTGTTTTCAGGACCTGTCACCTATGGCTCTGACCCTGCCGGTACGAGCCCTTAAAAGGACTGATAGAAAGTGCTCTACCTAAGCTGTCTAGCGCTGTGTATGGAGCGCATACAGCTGTATCGGCGATAGGACAAAGGACGGAGCTGCGCCAGTGATGTCTGACACCAAGGACGCAGAAGAGATAATGGCGTCCGGACGGGCAGATACTCGTTTTTATAATGCAGGGACATGTGACATGGACATCCTATCACACATGCCATTGCTTCTCTGGCTAAAAGTCCACTTAGCTGTGTGTGTGTCTGGGATTGGCTGACATGCTGGCCCGCCCCACAAGACGCGCGCGCTTAGGGAAGGAAGACAAGGAAAAAAAAAAAAAAAAATGGCGATCGCCATTATACAAACAGCAGTGATCTGAAGGCGCTGTTCCCGCACACTATACACTGAAATGTCATAATAGTGTGAGTCACAGAGTGACTTACACTATTAGAGCGGAAAGCCAGCTAGGAATTAGCTGTTTTTTTGCTGCTAGAACCGTTCTCGAACGTTTCTAGAACTATCGAGCTTTTGCAAAAAGCTTGAGTTCTAGTTCGATCTAGAACAGGCCCCAAAATCACTCGAGCCTAGAACTGGAGAACCTCGAACCGCGCTCAACTCTACTGTTGAGTGACCCACGCCCTTATGTCCCCGAGGGACCGGCTGCTGCGGCTGAAGGACCCGGTCTACCCCTGGCCCCGGTAGGGCCCGCTCCATCGCCCGTGCTGGCTGCCCCTACTGCCCTGCTCAGCCCGCCGCTCCCGATGGGGATTGCGGAGTCCACGCTGATGCCCCGCCAGGGCCCGGAGGCCTGAGAAGAAGCCGACCAACCAAATGCTTGAGCGGTTGACTCAGAAGAACCGATGGCGGTCCTCCGTGCACCGACCGATGACGAATCGCCTACCACTGAGGAGCCACGGGTCTGGGCTCAGTTAGAAACTGTATCTGTCCTGCCGGGTCCCGCCCTCAGTCCCCTGGAGTCGGATGACAGCGGCTCAGGGGCTGACACGGAGCCTGTCTCAGAGAAAGAAGGAGTCTTCGGCTTGTATAATATGGAGGCTACCTACATCCCTCGGACTGGAAACAATCGATGCCGGGCGGCCCTTCCCCGGCGCGCCTGCCGAGTGCTGAAGGGGCTAGGGCCTGTAGTTCTTCGCCTGGAGCAGGGCGAGGAGTACGGAAATGAGCAATAATGGCAGCGGTCCACCGTTGCACTACAGTTGTCCCCGTTGGGACCCTCAGTACTTTGTTCCTGTTTCTAAATAGCTGATTAAATGAACACCAATCATCCGAGTTTGTAACCTGATTATCAACAAGTTGATTATACCGGCCGTTGCCAACAAGTTGTCCCCGTAGGGACTCTATGTGTTTCCGCTAGCCCTTTAAGAGACAAGGCTGAGAACTTGCAGGC
This sequence comes from Anomaloglossus baeobatrachus, assembly GCF_048569485.1. NCBI lineage: Eukaryota > Metazoa > Chordata > Amphibia > Anura > Aromobatidae > Anomaloglossus > Anomaloglossus baeobatrachus. The sequence continues at coordinate 845,157,609 of NC_134353.1, forward strand.
CAACCACGAACTTGTGGCCTTGTAAATATGTTGCTGGGCTGTTTTCCGTTACCGCCTCCGGAGAGGCAGATTGGAGGAAGGACCCACAGCAGAGCAGGCTGGGGTCCGGTCACCACCAAGGACTGGTGACCATCCTGCTGGGGTCAGGGGTCCCCCCTGGATGTGGGGTCCCATGAAGTGACAGCCGGGTGCGAGACACCGTACCCGTTCCCACTTGGGTGACCTGGAACTGAGTTCCTGCTTCCGGACTGGGGAAGAGGGGTGCTGCCCGTTTCTTAGGGGCAGCATCAAGGTTTAGGTTACTTGGGTGGGGAGGCGGATGAACATGAACCTGTCCGTTATTATTAAAAATGTTTTCTTTACATGTTTTGCAACGTTAAAGTGCCACGCCTCCCGCAAGGGAAGAACTAAAAATATGCTTATGTTAAATGTTTTACATGTTAAATTATATTTTGCAGAAAAATAAAACCGGTGATGGACGGGCAGCCCGCAGACGGTCTGCATTTCACCAAGGGGGAATGTGACGCCCTGGACTAGCCAGGTAGTCACAGACATAACACCATACACACCCCCTTGTTGCAAAAACAAAAACCCTTGTTGCCTCCCTCCAGGGCCTGATGGTCACACCAGGTGGGACGGAGCCAGGCGGTTGGCCCCACCCACCGAGGAATTCACAGGTCTGGAGGCGGGAAAAGAGTCAGATTCGTTTTGGAGGTGAAAGTGTGAGGAGTAGAAACTGCAAGTGTCTGGGTCGGTGCCCAGGCACTGACAGCAAGGTTGGCAGACGGTGGTGGCCGTCTGCAGGAGTTAGTGGATCATTGCGGAAACGTAGGACCGGGGTCGGGCGGTGGCCCGCCGGTACCGAACCGGGGAGTGCAGTGAAGCTAAGCACAAAGGCAGGGCCATCGGACCCCGACTAGGCTTGGAGCCGCCGACAACGGTCAAATCTGAGTGTGACCGGAACCCCAGGGGTTTCCTAACAACCAAGACCCGACAGAAGGCAATAGTCCACACCGTAAGGATACACAGTCACCGCCATAGGCTAGAGATCCAAGGGCCAGCGCCTGCGGGAAAACCGGGCTCCTTCGGTACCTATATGCCGTGGAGCGGACTACCGGTGGGCAACCACAGGAGTCAGAACATGCTAAACAGGTGCAGGGAAAGACAGCCACCACCACCCTGTCCGGGGAGAGCACAAAGCACAACACTGCAGCCGGCTGCGGGACCCGTCCATCCAGCCGTTTGGTTTACTAGAGACTCTGTGCATCTGTTTCTGAGTGAGTACAACAGTGCCATCCGGCACCGCACCGCGCTGCCCCTGCAACCCAGACATCCAGCCTCCCCGTTACACCACCAACCCCTACCCACGGAGGGGACAACATCCTAGCTGCTCCCTACCATCGCTCCCGGGATCCCCGTCACCAGCAGCGGTGGTGCCTATTATCACCACGACCCGTGGGTGGCGTCACGAACTATCTCCCTAAACAAACCACCGCCTTTTCACTCGTGGGCGAGGAGCGCTGTTCGAGTCCCCGGGTCCGGCCCACCGCTCGAGCCACCTAGCAGCAGCAGCCCCGGACCCGAGCGTAGCGAGCGCGGCCCCTCCGCCCGCAACACAAACTTAGTACATAAAAACAAAAAACAAAAAAGTGAGCCGGAGTATGAGATGGTATACATGGAACTTGTGAGACCATGTTCACACTGGCCATGAGACAAAGAGAAACCAAGGAAAAAAAAATTGTGAAAACATACCCTGCTGTAACTAAATAAAAGCATAGTGCATATAAACATAGGGTGTGGAGACACGGGGCTCAGTGGGCGCTCTCGTCCACTAAAACCCGCCGCCTTTAGAAAGACAGCGTGGCTCAGGGCTCATCCCAACTGAACGGCGGCCTCCTTAACCGTGGGCGTAACACTACTCAGACAACACAGGGTGAGGGAATCACAATAATTAGACTTTATTGGATCCCCAAACAATTAACGGCACATAACACATAACCAGCAAAACACACAAATGTAACAGGCAACAGAGTCTCACCCTTCCGCTGGCTCACCAGGGATTAGAATGTCCGTGCCTCACAGGTTCCAAGCTGTCTGAGGTCTGCAAAGTCTGTAACAGGTGACTGAACTGTCCCAACCTGAGTGTCCTCCTTAGGTAGTCCTGGTTTGATGATAAAATCCTGGCAGCCAGAGTCGAAATCCCTAGGCTGTGGATATGGTCTCCAACCGGATCCGGAGTCCCTAGATTGAAGCCATAAGATATCCTGATCCTCTAGTCAGCTCCAAAGAGCTTAGACTGGATCCATCAGCATCCATCAACCTTCATCAACCTGGTGGCTTAAAGAAGTCCTCTCTTATAGCCACAGCCTTCCACTTGGATACACTGCGTCCTCATCGATTGGTTGGACAAGATTGCTTCTCCCATTGGAGGAATTTCAAGCTGCATGGACAATGCTCATTCAAATTATGTGGATAGAAAAACTGAGGGTGTACATGTAAACTGGGAGTCACCGACTAGACAATGGCTACTAAGGTAATTACATTATCAATACACAACTACAATACAATGGTTACTGGAAATGTCTGGAGAACAATACCTCTGGCTTTCAGTGGCCAACACAATTACATTGAGTCAACAAGAGTCTTGTAAAAACAATGAGGGACTTCTCCCCCATCTATAGACAATCTATCATGCTGTCTGGCTGGATTTTAAGAAACTTTAACCCATGAGAGTCCATGTCGTCACATTCCTCCCCCTTCTTAATATTAGCCAGACATGATAGGCTTCCGATCATCCTTCTCCTCTTGACGGCATTGTCCTTTTTAATGGTGAGGTCAGCAACAGAGGCTTGCATCTATACACCTCCCCCTGATTACCTCCCCCACGTTGAGCAGCCATATTGTGGGCAAGCACTAAGGTGGGGTCCATGAGTTGGGCCTGCACAAATCTGCCACTATCAATCCTCCCCCAGTCAATAGCCACAGTGTGGTTAGGCTTACTCATGGTTCTTGGCTCAGAAGTCGATGATGGAGACCGGGAATGCAAACCATCCCTGGAAAAGATGTTAGAAAGATCCACATCAGGGTCCTGCTTGGCTTGGAGGTGGGTGATGGCTTCTTCAAACTGACTGGCTAGTCCTTGTCCTAGGTCATTCTCCAAAATGACTGGTGTGAGCAGGTAATTCACAAGCCCCACTTTCACTTCCCTTTGAGTGGTATCCGAAACAACAGGCTTGGTGGGGCCATCTATGAACCCCACTTCAACTTCCTCCTGGCTAGTCCCTGAAACAACAGGTGTGGGGACGGTGTCCATAAGCTCCACATCAGCCTTGCTCTGGTCAGTCTCCACAATGTCAGGTATGGGGAGGCTGTTCACAATTCCCACATCGATCACTTCCTGGATGGTCCCCAAAATACCAGGTGTGGGGAGGCTATCCACAAGCTCCACCTCGACCTCTCCCTGGTCGGTTTTTAGGTCCAACTGCACACATGCCAGAGGGACGTCTGAGCGCTGGCCCTCAGCCAGGGAGATGGATAATTGGGAATCTGGTACAGGGTCTTCTGGAGAAACAATAACTGGGCTTACCAGAGTGATGGAAGATCCAATGTCTCGAAGTCCCTGAGCCTGTATATCACCGACCTTGACCGTCTGGATGTGGGGATGGAGGTTGGCTGGTGTACGGTGTCCGGCCTGCCGTAGGGTGTGGACTGGATAAACCACTTCCTCAACTATTGGTGTTTCTTGGGAGTAGCATTCCTCAGGTCTCGTTGGTTCATCTCGGCACATGTTGACTGGTTGGAGTGGCAGATGGGCTCCAAGCATGCGGCCTCGGTTTTGGAGACAATCTTTATCTAGATGTCCATTGCGCCCACATGTATAACAGCGCCATAGTTTGGGCGAGTCACAGGCCCTGTTTGTAGTCCTTTGTTTTGGCGCAGCTTCTGCTGGGTAGCGGGACCATCCTTCTCGACCGGCTGGTGTTAGCAGTACTGCAGCTGGAATCCCATAAACATATTCCAGAACATAAGCCCTCTCTTCTCTTGAGGATCTAGGCCCCAATGCATCCAACAACACTGTGGCTTGGGCCATTTTGGACAAAGTTGATTCCCAATTGTCACTAGATCCATGATGTGGCACATAGTCTACATCCTCTGGGTCAATATCGGCGGGATCCTCATCGTCCTCTGCATCATTCTGGGCATCCCAACGGACTAATTTCCAGATCAAGTCCGACCGAGTCTCAGCGCTCCAGCAGACAATCTCTCGCCTCCGGCACAGATCCTGCAGCATCCATTTACTGCAGCGGTCGTAACTCCTCTCTTGTCCTTGTCCCATGGCTGAGCTGGTGGGGTTGGACATGGCAGCGTCCGAAACCTGAATGCCTCCCCTATGGCCTGCTGGGTATGCTTATGTGCCTGCCTGGTTGTTGAGCCCTGGACGGTGTCCGAAAACACCAGTCCACTGCAGCTCCCCTGGGTAAACCAGGCTGAGTAGTATCCCACCGCTGCCACCAATTGTGGAGACACGGGGCTCAGTGGGCGCTCTCGTCCACTAAAACCCGCCGCCTTTAGAAAGACAGCGTGGCTCAGGGCTCATCCCAACTGAACGGCGGCCTCCTTAACCGTGGGCGTAACACTACTCAGACAACACAGGGTGAGGGAACCACAATAATTAGACTTTATTGGATCCCCAAACAATTAACGGCACATAACACACAACCAGCAAAACACACAAATGTAACAGGCAACAGAGTCTCACCCTTCCGCTGGCTCACCAGGGATTAGAATGTCCGTGCCTCACAGGTTCCAAGCTGTCTGAGGTCTGCAAAGTCTGTAACAGGTGACTGAACTGTCCCAACCTGAGTGTCCTCCTTAGGTAGTCCTGGTTTGATGATAAAATCCTGGCAGCCGGAGTCGAAATCCCTAGGCTGTGGATATGGTCTCCAACCGGATCCGGAGTCCCTAGATTGAAGCCATAAGATATCCTGATCCTCTAGTCAGCTCCAAAGAGCTTAGACTGGATCCATCAGCATCCATCAACCTTCATCAACCTGGTGGCTTAAAGAAGTCCTCTCTTATAGCCACAGCCTTCCACTTGGATACACTGCGTCCTCATCGATTGGTTGGACAAGATTGCTTCTCCCATTGGAGGAATTTCAAGCTGCGTGGACAATGCTCATTCAAATTATGTGGATAGAAAGACTGAGGGTGTACATGTAAACTGGGAGTCACCGACTAGACAATGGCTACTAAGGTAATTACATTATCAATACACAACTACAATACAATGGTTACTGGAAATGTCTGGAGAACAATACCTCTGGCTTTCAGTGGCCAACACAATTACATTGAGTCAACAAGAGTCTTGTAAAAACAATGAGGGACTTCTCCCCCATCTATAGACAATCTATCATGCTGTCTGGCTGGATTTTAAGAAACTTTAACCCATGAGAGTCCATGTCGTCACATAGGGTACTTAGTAAACACTGTTTTTGATCAAAAAAAGCATAAAGCTATCCCACCAAACGTCAAGGTGTACCCAGTTGGGATAGTACCTACACTTTCTAATATTAAAACCTTACCATGGGTCTAAAATAGGCCTCAATGTGGCTAAGGGCTGAGAGCGACCGGGTCCCAACAGGACACACACAGTCTGGGGGATTCACAGAATGAAATGTCCAGCTCGCTGAGAAGGGGGCCACTCCCTGTTTGTACTGAATACAAAAAAACTACATAAAAACAAAAAAGTGAGCCGGAGTATGAGATGGTATACATGGAACTTGTGAGACCATGTTCACACTGGCCATGAGACAACGAGAAACCAAGGAAAAAAAATTGTGAAAACATACCCTGCTGTAACTAAATAAAAGCATAGTGCATATAAACATAGGGTACTTAGTAAACACTGTTTTTGATCAAAAAAAGCATAAAGCTATCCCACCAAACGTCAAGGTGTACCCAGTTGGGATAGTACCTACACTCTCTAATATTAAAACCTTACCATGGGTCTAAAATAGGCCTCAATGTGGCTAAGGGCTGAGAGCGACCGGGTCCCAACAGGACACACACAGTCTGGGGGATTCACAGAATGAAATGTCCAGCTCGCTGAGAAGGGGGCCACTCCCTGTTTGTACTGAATACAAAAAAACTACATAAAAACAAAAAAGTGAGCCGGAGTATGAGATGGTATACATGGAACTTGTGAGACCATGTTCACACTGGCCATGAGACAAAGAGAAACCAAGGGAAAAAAAATAAAGCAGCCCCGGACCCGAGCGTAGCGAGCGCGGCCCCTCCGCCCGCAACACAAACTTAGTACAAGCTTTCTCCCCTGCACTTCTGGTGAGGAGGCAGGAATTAGGCTACGTGCACACTGCGTCTGTGCTAACTCTCAGGCTTATATACTCAGGACACTTGTAACTGACAATGGGCACAGTCAGGACGGCTGCCTAGGCATCCATCCATCATAAGGAATAAAATAATACATACTACATATTATACGATTCTTTACAGCGGTGCTCTGCATCGGAAAGTGCGATCTGCTGAGATTTCCTGTACAGTAAAACATGTGGTATAAGACGTCAGACAATAGCACAGACCGATCACCGCCGTCTTGTGATGGGGCCTATGAGAATGGTACAGAATCCAATATCGGGAAAAACTACAGCTGTATACTGTAGGATAAGGGCACAGAGCCCTGCCGGCAGCCCAAAATACTGAAGGCTTCCCCAATACACAGTGCTATGCTTTTCTGTGAAATACGGAGACTTCTGAGTGAACAGGTTGAAGACAAGTTGATGGCAGGGAGAAGAGTCTGCTGGATGGCTCCGCTCTGGCTTCTCCCCGTCTGGCACATTATAAGCGTCTACATGTATAGTATGTAGGTGTGCCGCCCCGACGCAGACCGGGGTGCTCGGATCCGGACTGGTTGTGGCTCGAGGGGTCCGGACCTGGGCTCGGCAGACACTCAGATCCTTGAAAAGGGGATTATTTACAGGGGAGAAGTTCGTGATGTCACCTGCGGGTTGCGGTAAAGGGAGTACTGCCGCTGTTGGAAGGAGTACCGGGGCAGATGGTGGGGAGCATCAAGGTATCAGTCCCTCGCAGGTAGGGAAGGCCCCGGCCTTTGGGGTTGTTGGTGAGATGCTTGGGAGAGCAGGGTGCAGGGGAGCCAGGTTACTCACTGTGGGTAGTCGTGGTGCTGGATGAGGATTATAAAGCAGACACTCACACTGAAGATAAACCAAAGACTCTGTGCATCACACTTACTGCGGGGAGCCCCTCCAGGTGTCCGCTCCCACCGGTGTCACTGGGTAATCTGGAGCCGCCTCTGTGCACAAGTTAGTTCTCTGTGTGGCCCCTCGGCTTGAAGCTGTTGGGGTCCCGCTCACTATGTTTTAGTGTAGCTGTGCTCTTGATGGCTGACACTTGGGATTTTAGTGAGCCGCATTACTGGAAAGCCCTATTCCCCGCGGTGTGCCGTCGCCTTCAATCTCTGAGCTCTTAGGGAAGTTCATAAAGAGACTCTCCCTCCCAAGTTAATTATCAGGATGATGAACTGGCTCCTGCTGTAGGGTCCTGTACCCCATCGTACTTGTTACCAGTCAGTTCTTTTGGATGTCTGATGCCGACAGTCCTCCTAGACTATGTCCGTCGCACCCTTCCAATGTTGCTGCCACCGGTCCCCGACTCCTCTAGTCCCGGACTACCGTCTGCAACCCAACCTCGGTCTATCTCCCCGGGAGCTACTACTCCCCAGCTCCTCATTCTTTGAAGGCTCTCCTCAACAATAACTCTAACTGAAAACTGACTTCCTTCCCTCCCCCCAGTCTGCCTGACCCCTAGAAGGGTGGCCTTATTCCGCTTATCCAACTCACTGGTGTATCTGAAAGGACAAGATGTGAGGTGTAATTGGGATTTGTGCTGATGTTAGTTACACCGGTTTGTTAAGAACCTGGAACCATGGGGGGGTAGGTCCTGCACCCTGGGGATGCAGTACCCTGTGGCACCCTGATATACTCAGGGGCGCCACATACGGAAAGACCTGACCATCGAGCTTAGACCGGCAGGAAGAATGGACCTCACCAGTGAACTCTTCACACAATCAACTCTTTTACAAAGTATGATTGCTCTGAGAAGTCACAGTGCCTGGCCTCACTCCCATTTATAAATATTCGCTTCGATACTCATCCAGAAAACTGGGATGAGTGTCATGCGGATGTCATTCCATATACCATGCAAGTGTGCGATTTTGCCGTCTACATTCCACATCACAAGCGTATACAATCGAAATGCAATGCGTTTTTAATACTGTCTTTTACATACTATAATATTTAATGTAAATTAAAGCTAGTTGTCATAAATAATAAAGCAATCTTATATAAAGTATAGATGAGCGAAAGATATTAGATAGATGATAGACAGAGAAACAAACAAATGGTTACTGGGCCCTTCTCAGCCTAAAAACTCCAGCCAGCAGCCACCCCAGAAGTGGCACATCACATTAGATGGGCCATTTCTAGGTTTTCGCCTCGTCTCTTCCAGATTGGCCTAGTGCATTGTCAGTTGAGGTAATGGTTGATATCAGCTGTGAATTGTCCAAAAACCCAGCTGACATCAAGCCTTAATGTTAGTAATGGAGAAGTGTCAGACACCCCCCACTACTAACCCAGTAATGATAAAGAAAACAAACACACACAAAAATAGTTTATTTTAAAAAACACACCCTGACTTTTTCCCTGGCTCACCAATTTTATAATTTATCCCATGTACGTCGGACATAATCCATGGAATCTGACGCAGTCCACCAAGAAAAACCTGAAAAGCGTAAAAAGAGACAAAAAAAAACAAAACAGAAAAACAAGAGAGAGACTGTCCCTTCCTCACCAATTTAAAGTTCCAATGCAGGTTTGTAGGAGCCCAGTGCTTCCCACGACGTTCCCACACTCTTTCAATCAAAGTTTATGTAGGCTTCCTCTCTGGCTTTGAGCATCAGCCTGTCAATACGCTCCATGTGACCCATCGACACTGCGTCTGGGTCACACAGGACGCAACGTCAGCCAGGATTGCATGCTTCTCAAAGCCTATGGAGCTTCAGAGCAAGGCTCTATAGACTTTGATCGCTGACGTTGGGGGAAGATCGTGGGAAGAGCTTGTCTATGTCAGAACTGCGTGGGAACTTTGCTTTCTAATAAATTGGTGAATGAGGGATAGCCTCTTGTTTTAAAGGTTTCCATTTCCATTTGTGGGCTACATCCGATTCCCCCAACTACATCAGACGTGCATGGGTTTTTTGTTGTTTTTTTTTTTAAGAAATTGGTGAACCAGGGAAAGTCAGGGAGTTGTTTTTTTTTTTTTTAAAATCTACTTGTGTGTGTTTTTTTTTTTACTTTTAACTCAATGAGTTAGTAATGGGCTGTCTGATATACACCTCCCCTTACTAACACCAGGGCTTCAGGTCAGCTGTGCTTTTGGACAACTCACAACTGACATCAACCCCAACTATCATTGTTTTCCAAAACACCAGGCCAATCGAGAAGAGCCAAGGGGAATCGCCAGAATTGATGCATATGTGTCGCCCTGGGCAAGCCAGGGGACACAGGTCACAACACCACCACACCCCACACTCCAGGTAGGCACACCTGCTAACCAGAAATCCTTGTTGCCTTCCTCCAGGAGTCTGTGATGCACACCAGGGGGTGGGCCAGGCGGTTGGCTCCGCCCACCGAGGAGCTCACAACGCTGGAGGCAGGAAGTAACCAGGCAGTCCGAGTCGAGTGAGAGTCTAGTCAGGGAGGAGGAAGTGGAAGGAGTGAGGAGTAGCCCAGGCAGGGGCTAGAGTAAACAACCAAGAAGTGAAAGTGGAGGAAAGAAAAGGAGTAAAGGAGGAAAGCAAGAAGTGGTGACAGCGCAGAGAGTGTGCAAAGCCTGAGAGCCCAGCTGTGTGTAGGGCTAGAACAGCAAGGTCAGCGACGGCGGTGACTGTTTGGAGGGGGACCGTTTGGAAGTTCCTGGAAGGACCCCGTTGGCTGTGTGCCCGGTGGTCTGGAGCAGTGTTCCGAAGGACAGTCAGCACCAGGGCAGGGGCCTCTCGGACCCCGGCAAGGCTAGGAGTCGCCAAATTTGCCAAATCCGTCAGTCACGGGGACGCAGATCCCCCAGCAACCAAGTCCCGATTGACGGCAACAGCCCGACCATTACCGGGGAGACACCGCCACCGCCAAGGCACCAGTTTCCCCAGGGCCAGCGCCTGCGGGCAGAGTGTAGAGCTCCTCCGGCCCAGATTGCAGTCGGGGAGCGGGTAACCGGAGGGAATCCACCGCTACCATCAGACAACATAGGTGCAAGGAAGAGAAACGTCACCGTCACCTACCCGGAGTGCAGGTGCAGCCGTCTGTGGGACCGTCCTACCAGCCGTTGGTTTACCGTACAAACTGTGTCCGTGTGTCAGGCTGAGTGAGTACCATAGTGCCGCAAGGCACAGCGCTGCCCCCGCGTCCCTGCGCCCTCCAGGCCCTACACTTCACATCTCATCACCGGGCCCCGGGATCACCAACCCCTACCCACGGAGGGGCAACACAACACCTGGCTGCTCCGCATCACCATCCCCGGGACCCCCACACTGAGCAGCGGTGGTGCAATCACCACAACCGTGGGTGGCGTCACGAACTATAACAATCCCCACACCCAACAAACACCCCCTTTCACTCACGGGCGAGGAGTGTCGCTCGAGACACCCCGGGATCCGGCCCACGGCTTGAGCCACCAGGAGCAACCGCCGGACCCGAGCAGAAGGGGTGAGCGCGGTGTGCTGACACCCTCCTCCCCGCCCGCGACAACTTGGCGTCACGAACAGGATCTTACCGCTCTGCCGTCAGGTAGAGGTGCGCCTTGTTACCGCCGGAGGCATCCGGCAGAAAAATTTCAGAAGCCGCCATCTTTGGCGCGAAAAGTTCCCGCTCGAGCGTCTTCTCGAGCAGTAGAAGCGCGAAGGCCAAAACCCCGCCCCGAGACAGGAGGGGCCGGAAAGAGCTAAGGGGGACGGAAACAAGATGTCTGCGCCCGACGGAGCCGCTGGAGGAGCGGTGGTCGCAGCCGCAGCGGCACCCGCGGATGGGAATGGGCCTGCCCAAGTCCCGGTTGTACCGGCGGGAGGTGCCGCGGCCCCCGCGCTTGCTCAGGTCATGCCGTTTTCCTTGCCCTATGCACCCGGAGCTGCCTGGCTACCGCAGTATGACGGGAAACCGGATGCCCTACAGGCTTTCCGGAAGAAGCTTAACCCGTTGCTAGAGCTGTATCCCCTGACTGATAAGCAACGTGCGGCGATAGTGCTAGGCCAGTTAACCGGTGCGGCGGAGCAGGAAGCGGAGACCTGGGCCGAGGGGGACCGGCTCTCTGTAGCCGCCATCTTCGAGAAGCTACAGACTGCCTTCGAGACCCGGACCGAAGCTGAGCTGAGGATGCAGTTTTACCAGTGCCGGCAACGAGCTGGGGATAGCATTCGGGACTATGCTCTACGTCTGCAGACCGCCCTCCGCACGCTGAAGCGGGTGAACTCTATTAATGAGGCGGATAGCAACAAAATGTTAGTGGAGCAATTTGCGCAGGGGATGAGGTCCCCTGAGGATCGTAAACAACTCTGGCTGTGGGCCCTAGAACACCCTGATGTGGACTTTGCTGTGTTAAAGGAGCGGGCTATTAAAGCACTACAGCCCCTAGCTGCTGAAGTTCTGGAACCCGTCCCGTGGCCCGTCGAGACAGCTCCTGTTATGGCGGCCTCAGCCAACCCAACCTCTGTAATGCCTGCAGCCCCGAGCAGCACCGTCGAAGAGTTGGCCGCCCAGGTCCGTCGCCTGGACGGAGACCTTGCCAAAATCCTTGCTGCCCTGCAACCTCTGACCAGATCCCAGCCTCCAGCGCAGATACAGCTCGCTGACAGTCCCGAAGATGTTCCCTGGATGCAGCGGGGAAGCGTTAACAACCCGCGGAGCAGACCTCCAATCTGCTACAAGTGCCGTAAGCCGGGCCATTATTACCGACAGTGCCCGTTAAACGAGCAACCCCTGGGGCCCCGGGCCAATCCTCAGGAGTAGAACACCGTGGCCCCCCGGACTGGCGAGACCGATATGTCGGGGCCCGCCCTATCATCCCCGTGGCTGTGGACGGCATACCAGTGATGGCTCTCTTGGACACTGGATCACAGGTAACTACCATACCGTACACGTTGTATCAGCAGTATTGGGCCACAGACGAGCTGGCGCCTCCAGACCCTAGTATAAATTTGATTGCCGCTAATGGACTTCCATTGACCCAGGTGGGGTATAAAGAAGTGGCTATGACAGTGGGGCAAGCTGAACTGCAACATCAGGGCATGATTGTGATCATGAATGAACCCAGTGATCATAACCCGAAAATAGTGCTGGGAACCAATGTGATGGAACACTGCATGGCTGATGTGTTGAACCTTTTGCAACGGCTAGCCGCCACGGCGGCGGGAAGCTGGCAGAGGGCTGTGCAGCGTGAGATCCGCGCCCTGATGTACCGCCAGCATGTAAGCTCAACCGGAGGGGAGATTGGTAGAGTGCGAGTGATGGATGTTGCTCCATTGACTGTGCCCCCTAGGAGTGAGATGATGATCTGGTGTAGGGCAGCAGTAGGGCCTCAGGGGCGTTACTACCCTGCAATGATGGAGCCCATGCCTTCCGAGCACTGGCCCACTGTAGTGGCCGCCCGAGGGGTGGTAGATGTGAAGAAAGGGAGAGTGCCTGTGAGAGTGTTGAACTGTGGGGAGGAAGAAGTCAGGCTCCCCCGGTATGCCACCATTGCCAAACTGCTCACCCTGGACCCTCACACTATCCAAGAAGCCCGTCCATCCACACTCCCACCTACCACCGGCACTTCCCCACCCCAGGGGGACACCAAGGAGTGGCACCAACAGCTACATGTGGGCACTGATGATACCCCTACACATCACAGGGCAGGGGTACACAGGGTAGTGCAGGAGTACGAACAGGTTTTCAGTAAGCACCCCCTAGACTTTGGGCAGATCAAGGGGGTCCAACACCACATTCCCACGGGTGAACATCCCCCTATCAAAGAGAGGTATAGGCCTATTCCCCCTGCACATTACCAGTGTGCCAAAGATATGTTGAAGAATATGAAGGAGGCAGGGGTTATTCGGGACAGTTGTAGTCCCTGGGCCGCTCCGTTGGTACTGGTCAAGAAGAAGGATGGTACCATGCGGATGTGTGTGGACTACCGGAAGATCAACCAGATAACCCATAAAGATGCCTATCCATTGCCTCGTATTGAAGAATCTTTGGCTGCACTGAGAACTGCAAACTACTTCTCGACCCTTGACCTCACCAGCGGATACTGGCAAGTGGCCGTGGCCCCCGAGGACCGGGAGAAGACCGCCTTCACCACCCCGATGGGGCTCTGCGAATTCAATAGCATGCCGTTTGGGTTGTGCAATGCCCCCGGGACCTTCCAACGGTTGATGGAGTGCTGTTTGGGACATTTAAACTTCGAGACCGTCCTGCTGTATTTGGATGATGTGATTGTTTATTCCCAGACGTATGAAGCCCATCTGGAGCACCTGGCCGAGGTGTTCGCGTCTCTTGCCAAGTTCGGGATGAAGTTGAAGCCCTCGAAGTGCCATCTGCTGAAACCCAGGGTGCAGTATCTAGGACATGTGGTGAGTGCGGATGGTGTTGCCCCCGACCCTGAGAAGATCACTGCCATCCAGAGCTGGCCGAGACCAACCACAGTGAGGGAAGTAAGGCAGTTCCTGGGTCTGGTAGGGTACTACTGGCGTTTTATAAAGGGGTACACGAAGATGGCTGCCCCCATGCAAGATCTCCTCGTGGGACAGACCAAAGGTGGTAGACCCACTGGGGCCCCACTGTTGTGGGAGGACAAGCATGAGGAGTCCTTTGGCCAGTTAAAGGCGGCCTTGACCGGAGAAGAGGTCTTGGCGTACCCTGACTATGGGCGCCCGTTCATTCTCCACACGGACGCCAGTAATGTGGGACTAGGAGCGGTCTTGTCCCAGGTCCAGGATGGAAAGGAGAAGGTGATTGCCTACGCCAGCCGAAAACTCCGGCCGACCGAAAGGAACCCTGAGAACTATAGCTCCTTCAAGCTCGAGCTATTGGCGTTGGTGTGGGCTATCACCGAGCGGTTCCGCCACTACCTGGCGGCAGCAAAATTCACCGCGTTTACGGACAACAATCCGTTAACTCACCTGAACACGGCCAAGTTGGGCGCGCTGGAGCAGCGGTGGGTAGCCCGGTTAGCCAACTATGATTTCACCATAAAGTACCGAGCTGGTCGTGTCAACATCAATGCAGATGCACTCTCCCGGATGCCCCATTTGTCAGAAGAGGGGTGTGAGGACGACGACCTCGAGGAGATTGAGTTGCCTGCGTTTCACCAGCCGCCTACTGAGAGGGTACAGGTATGTCAGCAAAAGGTGGATCTGGACCCGCGGCCCAGTCAAGAGTGGCAGGACGCCCAGGACCAAGCGCCGGCTGTCCGCCTTGTCAAGACTCTGGTGGAACAAGGCGCCATGGGAATGGACCCCAGCGCTCCAGCCGAAGCCCAACGCTTGTGGAAAGAACGGAAACGGCTTTACCTACACCAAGGGAGGCTGTACCGTGAGCTGATCAACCCGAAGACCCATGAGAAAATATGCCAGTTAATCGTTCCTCAGACTGATGTCGCTACTGTACTGCGGGCATACCATGATGGTGCTGGCCACTTCGGGTGGAAGAAGCTGGAGATGCTGTTGAGGGAGCGGTTCTATTGGAGTGGGATGCGTGAATCGGTGGAAGCCTGGTGCCGAGAGTGCGGTCCTTGTACGCTGAGGAGAAAGGACGAGACTAGCCAGAGGGCACCGTTACATCCCATCGTCACCCATCAGCCGCTGGAACTGGTCGCCCTAGACCATGTTAAGCTCACCCCTAGCCGAAGTGGGTACACCTACGCATTGACCATGGTAGACCACTACTCAAGATTTATGGTGGTAGTCCCCGTCAAGGACCTGACTGGTCGAACTGCTGCTCGTGCGTTCCAGGCTTATTTCTGCCGACCTCATGGGTACCCCGAGAAGGTGCTGACTGACCAAGGTCCGGATTTTGAAGCAGAGGTGTTTCACGAATTCTGCCAGTTGTACGGCTGCAAGAAGATCCGGACCACTCCGTACCACGCCCAAACCAACGGCATGTGCGAGAAAATGAATCACTTGGTCCTGGGGCTCCTCAAGACGCTACCGCTGGAAGAACGGAACATGTGGCCGGAAAAGTTACCCGACTTGGTCGACATGTACAATAATATCCCAACCAGCTCGACGAAGTGCACCCCAGCGTATCTGATGAGGGCTCGGCCTGGCCGCCTGCCGGTGTATCTGGAGATGGGGTTGGAAGCTACGGAAGCACTCCCTTCAACGGCAGAGTGGGAGAGTCGGAGGAGGGCCCAGTACCGGCAAATCCAGGAGTATGTAGAGAAAAACCTCAGTTGAAGTCGAGAACAGCAAGAGCACCGGTTCAACCAGAAGGCGCCTGCAGGTCCTTTCCAGCCAGGAGATGTGGTGCTGAAACGGAAGAGAAAAGCCCACAAACTGGATGACCAGTGGGAGCAAGTCCCTTACGTCGTACAACCCACCGAGTGGGACAATGGGAAAACCTACCAGATCAGTCGTGACCAAGGGGGCACCCTGGCCACAGTTTCTCGGGACCATCTAAAAAAATGCCCCCCAGCATTGAAAGCAGAGGCTGAAGTACCGGTTTCTCCACCAGTGGAAAAGGCAGCAGAGGTAATCCACACCGTAATGGGTGACTTCCCAGCAAACTGGCCTACACAGAACGGCGCGGTGATACTTCCAGTGATACTGTTCCCACAACCCGTGGATGAAGAAGTAGTGGAAGCGGTTAACCGTGAGCCAGAACCCGTGCCAGTGCCCAGGGATGAACCTGTACCCAGCCCCCCTGCACCTCCGCCTGCTCCACACTATAGCCGGGAGGAGGAACCGATTGTTCCCTCTACCCCACTGTCTAGTACCACTGACACCGGGCCCCGAAGGTCCACCCGTTCCAACCTAGGTAGACCCCCACTTAGGTACAGGGAGACCGTTCTATGAATGAAAGGGGCCCGCAAATGTAAAAGAGTGTTGTGTGTTTGTTTGTTAAGTTTGAAAGTTTGAAATGATGAAAATGAAAATGACCGAGTACTTCACCTGATTCACCGTGTGATTTGCAACCGGCTGGAGCCGGCACCGTTGTCCCCGTGGGGACCGTTTAAAATGCATGGGAACTATCCATGGACAAGCCCGTGAACTCTGCAGGGCAACCACAAACGTTAAGTGGCATGTAAATATGTTGGGTACCGTTACCGTTTCCGCAATGCCGCCTCCGGAGAGGCAGGTTGGAGGGAGGGCCCTCAGCAGAGCAGGCCAGGGCCCAGCCACCAAAGGAACCGGTGGCTACCCTCTGGAGGGGAAGGACAGATCCCGCTCGGGTGACTTGTGCTGGACTGTGGGTCAAGGGGTGCTGCCTGGGTTTTAGGGGCAGCATCAGGGCCAGGTTGCTTGAGTGGGAGAGAGCGGAAACCGTGACCGTATACCGTTGCAACGTTTAAGAAAATGTGCCTCCCGTTTGGGAAGAGTTGTGATTAAAAATGTATTTATGTTTTTGTTTAACCCTGTTATCCCCTTTTACAGAAAAATAAAACCGGTGTAGGACGGCAGCCCGCGGACGGTCTGCATTTTGCTAAGGGGGAATGTGTCGCCCTGGGCAAGCCAGGGGACACAGGTCACAACACCACCACACCCCACACTCCAGGTAGGCACACCTGCTAACCAGAAATCCTTGTTGCCTTCCTCCAGGAGTCTGTGATGCACACCAGGGGGTGGGCCAGGCGGTTGGCTCCGCCCACCGAGGAGCTCACAACGCTGGAGGCAGGAAGTAACCAGGCAGTCAGAGTCGAGTGAGAGTCTAGTCAGGGAGGAGGAAGTGGAAGGAGTGAGGAGTAGCCCAGGCAGGGGCTAGAGTAAACAACCAAGAAGTGAAAGTGGAGGAAAGAAAAGGAGTAAAGGAGGAAAGCAAGAAGTGGTGACAGCGCAGAGAGTGTGCAAAGCCTGAGAGCCCAGCTGTGTGTAGGGCTAGAACAGCAAGGTCAGCGACGGCGGTGACTGTTTGGAGGGGGACCGTTTGGAAGTTCCTGGAAGGACCCCGTTGGCTGTGTGCCCGGTGGTCTGGAGCAGTGTTCCGAAGGACAGTCAGCACCAGGGCAGAGGCCTCTCGGACCCCGGCAAGGCTAGGAGTCGCCAAATTTGCCAAATCCGTCAGTGACGGGGACGCAGATCCCCCAGCAACCAAGTCCCGATTGATGGCAACAGCCCGACCATTACCGGGGAGACACCAGTTTCCCCAGGGCCAGCGCCTGCGGGCAGAGTGTAGAGCTCCTCCGGCCCAGATTGCAGTCGGGGAGCGGGTAACCGGAGGGAATCCACCGCTACCATCAGACAACATAGGTGCAAGGAAGAGAAACGTCACCGTCACCTACCGGGAGTGCAGGTGCAGCCGTCTGTGGGACCGTCCTACCAGCCGTTGGTTTACCGTACAAACTGTGTCCGTGTGTCAGGCTGAGTGAGTACCATAGTGCCGCAAGGCACAGCGCTGCCCCCGCGTCCCTGCGCCCTCCAGGCCCTACACTTCACATATCATCACCGGGCCCCGGGATCACCAACCCCTACCCACGGAGGGGCAACACAACACCTGGCTGCTCCGCATCACCATCCCCGGGACCCCCACACTGAGCAGCGGTGGTGCAATCACCACAACCGTGGGTGGCGTCACAAACTATAACAATCCCCACACCCAACAAACACCCCCTTTCACTCACGGGCGAGGAGTGTCGCTCGAGACACCCCGGGATCCGGCCCATGGCTCGAGCCACCAGGAGCAACCGCCGGACCCGAGCAGAAGGGGTGAGCGCGGTGTGCTGACACCCTCCTCCTCGCCCGCGACAACTATAATGTGATATGCCACTTGTGGGGCGGCTGTGGGCTTGTATTTTTATACTGGGAAGGGCCCAATAATCGTGGACCTTCCCAGCTTAATAATATCAGCCCACAACTATCTGCTTTACCTTTGCTGATTTTTTAAAATTATTTATTAGGTTAAACAAGGCTAAACAATCTGCAGTGCCACATGAAATGACTAAAGGTTGCAAGTTTATATGTATGGGGGGTTATGAAATTACATATCTGCAGGATATCGATCTATTCTATCTGATGTGATTCTACAGCTTTATTTTGGTTTGTTTTTTCCTTTGAGATGTGTGTAAACATTGGACAGTGTATGCATCGTCCGTGTGCCGTCCGTTTTTTTCTTGCGCCCATTGACTTGCATTGGCGAGCCTCAGCCATTTTATGAGGCCATATGCAGCATGCTGTGATTTTTCCCTCAGCCCGATGACAGCTGAGGAAAAACTTGCAGATGAGCAATGCCTCATTTAATAACATTGGTGCGAGTACAAGGTGATATTTTACCGCATTGCACTCAACTTATTTCTACTCATGTGGGAGTGAGGCCATTCACACATTATGGCAGTATTATCAGGTTTCCTTTAACCCCTTGCTGACACGTAAAAACAAAAAAGTACACATGTGTACTTATGAGAAATTGCACAGCGAATTGTATGGTCCATTATCTGCTGTTACCTTTGTAAAACTTAAAAATTTGGTGCAAAAGCGACATGATTGTGGGAAAAATATATTTTTTCATTTTCACAGCTCATTCTCATACAATTATGTGGAGCACCTGTAGGTTTAGGATACTGACCAGACCTCTAAATAAATTCCTTCAGGGGTGCATTTTCCCAAATAGGGTCACTTGTGACATAGCGTCTACTAACGATTCCAGGCAATTTTTCATTCCAAAAGTCTAATGGCGCTCCTCCCCTTCCGAACCCTGTCATCTGCCCAAACAGTAGTTTTCAACCACATATGGTTATCGGTATACTCAGGAGAAATTGCACAACAAGTTGTAAGGTCCATTTTCCCCTGTTACCCTTAGGAAAATACAAAATTTGAGGCTAGAGCATAATGTTTTAATGTTTGTGGGGAAAAAGTAAAATTTTCATTTTTTCTTTCCACATTGCTTTAATTCCTGTGAAGCACTTAAAGGGTTAATTAACTTCTTGGATGCGGTTTTGAGCACTTTAAGGGGTGCGGTCTTTAAATGGTGTAATTTTGGGGTATTTTCTGTCACCTAGGCCTCTCAATGTGATGTATTCCCTAAAAAAATGGTTTGTAAATTTTGTTGGAAAAATGAGAAATTGCGGATACATTTTTAACCTTCCTAACAAAAATAATGTATGTTTCAAAAATGAGGCTCATGTAAAGTAGACATGTGGGAAATGATATTCCCTAAGTATATTGTGTGACTCTCTGGTTTAAGGGTATAAAAATTAGAAGTTTGAAATTTACAAAAAATAAAAAGTAAAAAATTTCAAATCTAAATTTACCATTAACACTAGAACTACTGGACTCGTGACACCTATATAGAAATACATGGTGCAAAGTAGTCAAAATGACTACCTCAGTAGTTCTAGTGTTAATATGAAGTACAATGTGTCACAACAAAAAAAAAAACCTCAGAATCCCTGGGATCCGTTGAGGCGTTCTAGAGTTATTGCTGAATAAAGTGACACTGGTCAGACTTGTAAAATTTGGCCTCATCAGGAAGGTAAACCACTGTCAGGAAAGAACAACCCACAATCTGGTGATATCTCTGTAAGAGCCACAGAATCCTTGGGCTGAACTTTCCCCTGAATATCTGCTACTGTGTTTCCCCGAAAATAAGACACCGTCTTATATTATTTCATGTCCTAAAAAATGAGCCAGGGCTTATATTCGGGGTAGGGCTTATTTCCAGGGAAACACGGGTTGGGGATGAGTTTAGCCCTCACACAATTATCAGAGCGCAAGCACACACAACATCCAGTAATACTGTATTGCTTCTGGCTGGCAGGGGAACCTGGGAAGCAGTGCAGTGGAGTATCGATGCGTTCAATCGCAGGTCCTCACGTTCGAATGCGTCCTAGGTCCCCGAAGCAGTACAGCTTATTTTTAAGGAAACACAGTAACATATAGAAAACCACATACCAGTACCTAAATAATAAAAATTACAGATTTTGTAAAATTATCATAAGGCTCAAGGTTTCCCACCACTGGGAGTGTATAGATTTATATTATCAGAAACATCAGCATGAACAATTTTATAACCAGAATATTCTCTAATATATAAAGCTGAGTATGTACAGTGCCTTGCGAATGTATTCAGCCCCTTTGAATTTTTCAACCTTTTCCCACATTTCCCACATTTCAGGCTTCAAACATAAACATAAAAATTTTAATGTTATGGTGAAGAATCAAAAACAAGTGGGACACAATTGTGAAGTTGAACGAAATTTATTGCTTATTTTAAATTTTGTAAAAAAGAATAAACTGAAAATTGGGGCGTGCAATATTATTCGTCCTCTTTACTTTCAGTGCAGCAAACTCACTCCAGAAGTTCATTGAGGATCTCTGAATGATCCAATGTTGTCCTAAATGACTGATGATGATAAATATAATCCACCTGTGTGGAATCAAGTCTCCGTATAAATGCACCTGCTCTGTGATAGTCTCAGGGTTCTGTTTAAAGCGCAGATAGCATCATGAAGACCAAGGAACACAACAGGCAGGTCCGTGATACTGTTGTGGAGAAGTTTAAAGCCGGATTTGGTTACAAAAAGATTTCCACAACTTTAAACATCCCAAGAAGCACTGTGCAAGTGATCATATTGAAATGGAAGGAGTATCATACCACTGCAAATCTACCAAGACCCAGCCGTCCCTCAAAAACTTCATTTTAATTAAGGAGAAGACTGATTGGAGATGCAGCCAAGAGGCCCATGATCACTCTGGATGAACTGCAGAGATCTACAGCTGAGGTGGGAGAGTCTGTACATAGGAAAACAATCAATTGTACACTGCACAAATCTGGCCTTTATGGAACAGTGGCAAAAAAAAGCCATTTCTCAAAGATATCCATAAAAAGTGTTGTTTAATATTTGCCACAAGCCACCTGGGAGACACACCAAACATGTGGAAGAAGGTTCTCTGGTCAGATGAAACCAAAATCAAACTATTTGGGCACAATGCCAAACGATATGTTTGGCGTAAAAGTAACAGCTCATCACCCTGAACACACCATACCCACTGTCAAACATGGTGGTGGCAGCATCATGGCTTGGGCCTGCTTTCTTCAACAGGGGCAGAGAACATGGTTAAAATTGATGTGAAGATGGATGGAGCCAAATTCAGGACCATTCTTGAAGAAAACCTGCTGGAATCTGCAAAAGACCTGAGATTGGGACGGAGATTTGTCTTCCAACAAGACAATGATCCCAAACAAAGCAAAAAAGAGAATTTTGTTTACTTACCGTAAATTCTTTTTCTTATAGTTCCGTAATGGGAGACCCAGACCATGGGTGTATAGCTTCTGCCTCCGGAGGACACACAAAGTACTACACTAAAAAGTGTAGCCCCTCCCTCCGAGCATATACACCCCCTGGATAACCAAATATAGCCAGTTTAGTGCAAAAGCTGAAGGAGGGTATCCACCCACAAGTAGAGATAGAGCAAGAACCGGAACAACTGGAGCCTCTGTCTACAACAACAGCCGGTGATAACACGCGGAACAAGAAACTGCCAACAGGCAACAGGGAGGGTGCTGGGGCTCCCAATACGGAACTATAAGAAAAAGAATTTACGATAAGTAAACAAAATTCTCTTTTTCTTCATCGTTCCTATGGGAGACCCAGACCATGGGACGTCTCAAAGCAGTCCATGGGTGGGAATAAACAGAAAACTTTGAAGTAGGCGAAACCTAACTTCACAAATGGGCGACAGCCGCCTGAAGGGCGCGTGTGCCCAAGCTTGCATCTGCCGAAGCATGAGCATGCACTTGGTAGTGCTTCGAAAAGGTATGCAAACTAGTCCAAGTGGCAGCCTGACCGAGCTACTGAGCCGTAGCCTGGTGCCTGAAAGCCCAAGAGGCACCGACAGCTCTGGTCGAGTGTGCCTTGATCCCCGGCGGGGGAGGCACTTGAGTACACTGGTAGGCATCAGAAATGGCCGACCTAATCCAACGAGCTAGGGTCGGCTTAGAAACCGAGAGGCCCTTACGCCGACCTGTGGTCAGCACAAAAAGAGAGGTGCACCGCCTAAGAACAGCGGTGCGAGACACATAGATCCGGAGCGCCCGCACCAGATCCAGAGTATGCAACGCTTTTTCAAAGCGATGAACAGGAGCCGGACAAAAGGAAGGCAGGGAAATGTCCTGGTTAAGGTGGAAAGGAGAAACCACCTTAGGGAGAAAGTCCGGAGTCGGACGGAGAACCACCTTGTCTTGATGAAAAACCAAAAAAGGTGACTCCGAAGAGAGCGCAGCCAAATCAGACTCTCCTGAGGAAAGCTATGGCCACTAGAAAGACCACTTTCTGTGAAAGACGAGACAAAGAAACCTCCCTAAGAGGCTCAAAGGGGGGTTTCTGCAAGGCCGTGAGGACCAGATCAAGGTCCCAGGGATCCAAAGGCCGCCGGTAAGGCGGAATGATGTGGGATGCGTCCTGCATGAAGCAGCGCACCTGAGCCAGTCGGGCGATACGCCGCTGGAACAACACTGACAGAGCCGAGACCTGTCCCTTGAGGGATAGTCCTAGCTGTAGACCAGACTGTAGAAAGGACAGGAGGGTCGGCAAGGAAAAGGCCAAGGAATACTTCCGAGCCCGAGTCATAGAGGAGACTACTTCAGGAGGGATACCAGAAGTCGTCAAGATCCAGGACTCAAGAACCACGCCGTCAATCTGAGAGCCGCAGAATTCTGGCGGAAAAGCGGACCTTGTGAGAGAAGGTCTGGACGGTCCGGGAGATGCCACGGCACCTCTACGGACAGATGGAGCAGGTCTGGGTACCTAGCTCGCCTGGACCAGTCTGGAGCAATGAGAATGACCCGACGGCCCTCCATTCTGATCTTGCGCAGGACTCTGGGCAAGAACTAGATGGGGAAACACGTAAGACAGACGAAACTGGGACCAATCTTGAACCAGCGCGTCCGCTGCAAGGCCTGAGGTTCGTGGGAGCGAAGATCCACTTCCGGGGAGCCCCACTTGCGGCAGAGTGACCGAAACACTGCCGAATGCAGAGTCCACTTGCCTCTGTCCACGGTATGACGGCTGAGATAGTCTGCCTCCCAGCTTTCCACGCCTGGGCTGTGGACTGCGGATATGGTGGACTAGGAGTCCTCCGTCCACTGAAGGATGCGTTGAACCTCCAACATTGCCAGGCGGTGAGTGTCCCGCCCTGGTGGTTGATGTAGGCAACCGCTGTCGCGTTGTCTGACTGGACTCGAATGTGCTTGCCCGCCAACTTGGTGAAAGGCCAAGAGAGCTAGAAGCACAGCTCTGATTTCCAGCACATTGATCGAGAGGGCTGATTCGGACGGAGTCCAAGTGCCCTGCGCTCTGTGGTGGAGATATACTGCTCCCCAGCCGGATAGACTGGCATCCGTGGTGAGGATCACCCAGGACGGGGCCAGGAAGGAGCGTCCCTGAAGAGAGAGAGGGGCCGAAGCCACCACTGAAGGGAGCCCCTGGCCTGTGGCGACAGAGCCACTAACCTGTGCCTACATGCAGTGCATATTAAGTACAGCCTTGCAGCCTTGCTCCTCGTGTGAGACATGCTGCTGAAGTGGGGGCTCTGAGCCAGAATGACCCCCAGCAGAGTATATACGCAGAGTATATAAGCAGGTCCACAACCGGGGGTTGTGGCTTGCCAGACCGTTTGACATTGGGACATCTATGTGCCCTCCAGATCCCACAGCCCGGACCCCCAGAGAGATGGCCAGTGCCGATCGCTGTCACAATGTGGCTTATGCAGACATGCATAAGAACGCTGATAAAATGGCGCCGGAGCGAGGAGAGGGGGCGGGGCCTACTCTAAGAGCGGGATCCGGAGGGCCAAGGAGATATACAGGGGAGGGAATATTACCTCAGAGAGGAGTGTCCCTCCCCTGTGTCGAACGGCCGCTGGACGGAGCCGCACTGTCCCTCTGCATGATTGGCATGCAGGGGCAGTGAAAACGAAACTAGGCCTCAGGCGAAGCCGGGGCCCAAATTTAACGATGCGGCCGGCGAGCAGGCACCATCGGTGCGGTTCTCAGGTGAAAACCAGAGAACCGGCCGGAAATGTCACAATAGATACACAGCACACTCTCCCCAACAATAAAATACAAGGGACCCCCGATAATAACGTCTCAGATACTTAGCTTGTGAGACGCAGGGCCAGGTCCCTGAGGGGTGAGTGCTCCGTCCGGCAGAATCCTGAAAGGGCTGCGGATGGAGACCGGTCTCCTGCAAGGCAGGGAGAACCGTGCTGGCTCCCACTTCAAGCCAGAGCCCGAGGGATGGTGAAGGAGCGCGGCATGTAAGGCTCCAGCCCTGAATTCAACCTTAACAACACCGCCGACACAGTGGGGTGAGAAGGGACATGCCGGGAGTCCAGGCTTGGACCCGCTTTTCTTCAAACTCTTTCCAAAAATCAAAATCAGATGAGAATGCATGTGTGGATGTGTGCCTCCTGAACACAAAGCATTGAACTGGCTATATTTGGTTATCCAGGGGGTGTATATGCTCGGAGGGAGGGGCTACACTTTTTAGTGTAGTACTTTGTGTGTCCTCCGGAGGCAGAAGCTATACACCCAATGTCTGGGTCTCCCATAGGAACGATGAAGAAATCTACAATGGAATGGATCACAAAAACTTATCCAGGTGTTAGAATGGTCAAGTCAAAGTCCAGACCTGAATCCAATCGAGAATCTGTGGAAAGAGCTGAAAACTGCTGTTCACAAACGCTCTCCATCCAACCTCACTCAGCTCCAGCTGTTTGCAGAGGAAGAATGAGAGACTGAAATTTTTGCCCAATGTGCAAAACTGATAGACATATACCCCAAGCGACTGCAGCTGTAATCGCAGGAAAAAGTAGATTTTGGGTACTCACCGTAAAATCTTTCTTGGAGCCTTCATTGGGGGACACAGAGACCATGGGTTGTATGCTGCTGCCACTAGGAGGCGACACTAAGCAAAACAAGGAAAACTCCTCCTATGCAGTATACACCCACCAACTGGCAATCATTCCTCAGTTAGTGAGAAAGCAATAGGAGACAACAAGTAAAGAACGAACAATCTTACAGAAGTGAACATTAACTCAACATTCAACAGTAACATATGTCCAACACAGGGGCGGGTGCTGTGTCCCCCAATGAAGGCTCCAAGAAAGAGATTTTACGGTGAGTACCCAAAATCTACTTTTCTTTATCGCTTCATTGGGGGACACAGAGACCATGGGACGTCCTAAAGCAGTCCCACAGGTGGGTCTAATGTTACTCTCAGGGCTGACCTCGGTCCACTGCAGCCTGCAGAACTCGTCTACCGAGGCTCACATCGGAGGATGCGAAAGTGTGGACCCTGTAAAACTTTGTGAAGGTGTGGAGCAAAGAACAGGTGGCCGCTTTGCAAAGCTGCGACGCTGGAGCGTGGTGACGGACCGCCCACGAGGCTCCCACCGCCCTGGTGGAGTGGGCCGTAATCCTGAGTGGGCGCGTTCTCCCTCTTACCCGGTTGGCTTCTAGCACGGCAGAGCGAATCCATCGCGCAATGGAGGACTTGGAGGCAAGTAGGCCCCTGCGCGGGCCGGATGGAAGCACAAAGAGGGAATCCGACCGTCTGAAATGAGACGTCCTGGAAATGTACAGGCGGAGGGCTCTGACCAAGTCCAGCTTGTGGAGAAGAATCTCATGAGGGTGAGAAGGGTTCAGGCAAAAGGAGGGAAGAACAATGTCCTCGTTGAGATGGAAAGAGGAAACCACCTTGGGCAGAAAGGACGGTACCGGACGGAGGACTACCTTATCCTGGTGGAAGACGAGATAGGGAGAGCGGCAGGAAAGCGCCGCTAGTTCAGATACCCGCCTGATTGATGTGATGGCAACTAAGAAGGCGACCTTCCAAGAAAGGAACGTTAGAGACACCTCCTGAATAGGTTTGAAGGGGGAATGCTGAAGAACGGACAGAACCAGGTTGAGGTCCCAGGGCTCCACAGGAGGCTGAACGGGGGGCACCGAATGAGCAGCCCCTTGGATGAATGTGCAAACCTGTGAGCGAGAGGCAATCCTCTTCTGGAAGAGAATTGAAAGAGCAGACACTTGCCCCTTGAGAGAGCTGAGTGCCAACCCTGCATCCAGACCAGACTGCAGGAAGGACAACAGAACTGGCAAGGAGAAGATCATGGCTGTGACCTGGTTAGCTTCACACCAGCGGAAATAGGCCTTCCACGTACGGTGGTAGATGCGGGAAGAGGAAGGCTTCCGTGCTTTAATCATTGTCTGGACGACCCTTTCTGAGAATCCCGAAGAAGTTAGTACTGCGGCTTCAACAGCCATGCCGTTAAATTGAGCGACTGTGAATTCTGGTGAAGAAAAGGTCCCTGAGTGAGAAGGTCCGGGACGTCTGGAAGTCTCCACGGAACGTCGGCGAGAAGGTGCACGAGCTCTGCGTACCACGGGCGACGGGGCCAATCTGGGGTCACGAGAATCACCAGTACTCCTTCCGATTTGATCTTCTTGACTAGTTTGGGGATAAGCGGAAGCGGAGGAAAGAGGTACGGCAGAGAGAACTGCGACCAGGGGATCGCTAGGTCATCCGTTGCGAGCGCCAGTGGGTCTCTTGCTCTGGAGACGAACTGGGGCACCTTGTGATTCCACCTGGAGGCCAGGAGATCCACGTCGGGGGTCCCCCACCTGGAACAGATTTGCTGGAAGATTCTGGGATTGAGGGACCACACTCCCGCGTCGAGTCCTTCTCGGCTGAGGAAGTCGGCAGCCCAATTGTCCACTCCCGGGATGTGGACCGCCGAGATCGCTGGGATGTTCTGTTCGGCCCAGTCGAGGATTTGAGATGCCTCCCTCATCGCCGCTCGGCTGCGTATTCCGCCCTGATGGTTTATGTAGGCCACAGTGGTCGCATTGTCGGACTGCACCCGAACTGGGTGTCTGAGAAGCAGGGACTCCGAATGAAAGAGGGCCAGGCGAACTGATCTGAGTTCCAAGATGTTGATGGGAAGCTTGGTTTCCGGCTCGGTCCAGCGACCCTGAACTGTAAGGTCCTGGAATGTGGCTCCCCAGCCTAGCAGGCTGGCGTCTGTCGTGATGACCTTCCATCGAAGGGGAAGAAATGATCTCCCTTGGAGGGTGAGGGGAGAGCGTTTCCACCATTCCAATGACTCTCTGACTCGAAGAGGGAGCGCAATTGGCTGATCCAGGGAGTGAAGAGACTTGTCCCATCTTGCTAGAAGGAGACCCTGAAGAGGGCGAGCATGGAATTGACTGTAGGGCACCGCTTCCATTGACGCCACCATTTTTCCGAGAATGCTCATGCAGTACTGAAGAGAGCAACGGGGTGCGCGTTGGAGCTTCCAAATCCCCCTGAGGATAGCTGAGAGCTTGTCCTTAGGCAGAAGAACCTTCGCCTGTGCGGTGTCGAAGATCATGCCGAGGAATGAGATGCGTTGAGCCGGGATCAGAGATGACTTTGGTCTGTTGATCAACCAGCCGAGATGGGTTAGCGTATCCAGAGTGATGTTGAGGCTCTTGCGGCACTCCGACGCCGAGGGAGCCTTGATCAAAATGTCGTCCAGGTACGGGATGGCTAGAATTCCCCGGGTCCGAAGAATAGCCATGACAGTTGCCATCACCTTGGTGAAGACTCTGGGAGCAGTCGAGAGCCCGAATGGGAGAGCTGTGAATTGAAAGTGTTGCTCCTGAACCACGAAGCGTAAGAATCTCTGATGAGCTGGAAAGATCGGGATGTGGAGATAGGCGTCCTGGATGTCCACCAAACAAAGGAACTCCCTGGGTTCCATGGATGCTATCACTGAGCGTAGAGACTCCATGCGGAATCGCCGGAGACGGACCCGCCTGTTGAGGCGCTTGAGGTCCAGAATGGGACGGACTCTGCCATTCTTTTTCGGGACAACGAAGAGGTTTGAATAAAAACCCCGGAACCGGTCTTGAGGGGGGACGGGGGTGATGACCCCAGAGTCTCGCATGGACTGGATGGCTGCGAAGAATCCCTTGGTGAGAGAGGGATCCTTGGGGGGTTTGGACTTGATGAAGCGCGAGCGTGGGAGAGAAGAAAACTCTATCTTGTAGCCGTGAGAGACGACGTCTCGGACCCAGGCGTCGTCTATCACGGAAAGCCACGCACTTCTGAACATGCGGAGGCGACCGCCGACCCTGGATGAGGATCCGGGAATGGGAGCCCAGTCATGCGGAGGAGAATCTGTTGGATCTGGAGGTCTTGGACTGCTGGCCACGGGAACGCCAGGAACTCCAGTGGGGTGATGCCTTAAAGGAGGGCTTCCGTCTATCCTGACGTGCTGGCGACCGCTCCCGACGTGTGTTGGTGTTGGTAGAAAATTGACGAAAGGGACAAAAGGGAAAAACCCGTCGTTTGGGGGGGGGCACGGGGGATCTTTTGTTGGGGAAGGAAGGTACTTTTGCCCCCAGTAGCCTCAGAGATGATCTTATCCAGCTTTTCTCCGAAGAGTCTGGCACCAAAAAAGGGAAGACTGGAGAGAGACTTTTTGGATCCTGAGTCCGCGTTCCACGCTTTAAGCCACAAGGCTCTGCGGATTGCAGTAATGTTGCCAGCTGCCAGGGCTGCTGAAGCAGCAGAGTCGAGGGACGCAGCAACTAGATACTTTCCGGCATGTGCGATCTGATCTGCGAGATCTGCCAGCTCGGGTCTGGGAGCTTTAGCCAGGATACCACGCCGAAGGAGCTTTGCCCAGGCAGAGACAGCCTTGGAGACCCAGGTGGATGCAAAGGCTGGAGTGATGGCGGAGCCGGAGGCTTCAAAGGCCGACCTGGCTAAGGATTCTATAGTCCTGTCCGAGGGATCCTTAAGGGAGGCACCATCAGAAAGCGGCAAGGTGGTACTGGACGAAAGTCTGGAGATCGGAGGATCCACTGAAGGGGCCACTGACCACTTCTGAAGAAGTTCCGTTGGAAAGGGATAAAGGACCTGTGCCCGCTTGCGCCTCTGGAAACGCTTGTCGGGATGTTCCCACTGTCTAGAGAAAACGTCCTCAAATTCCCTATGGTTGCCAAATCTTCTTGGCAGTTTCTTGGCCCCTTTGAAAGGGACCAATTGACTGGTAGGAGCCGGATCTACATCCTTCATCTCTAGGGTCTGATTGACAGCAATGACCAGTCGATCATACTGGTCAGCTTGGAGATATGTTCAGAGTCTAGATCGGAGTCAGAATCAGGGTCCTGGTCCGAATCTGGGGCTGCCGCAGATGAGGTAGGAGATAGAGAGCGTATTGCTCTGGAGGCCATAGAGGGGCTAGGGGAGCTGGAGGATGACCCCGAGAAGGACCGCTTCCTAGACCTCCTGTGTTCTGCCCTGCCGGGCTGGTGGCGCTGCAGACTCAGACTTGCTCTGGGTCACCGGGGGGACTCCAGAGGTGGAGGCGGGCAGATGCTCTATGGCATAGGCTAAGGTTTGAGATACCTTAGTTAGGTTGTCCACGGACTGAGAGAGAGCTGAGGCCCACCCAGGTATGGGGGCCGAGTCCTCGGTACGGGCGGTGGGGGGCTCCGTAGTCGTCATGCTAGGGGTGCTACAGGCTAGGCAGATGGGAGAGGACTGCCCTGAGGGAAACTTTTTTAGACAAGAGGTGCAGGCGAAGTGAAGTACTATGGCTTGTGTGTGGCTGAGAGCGGGTCGCTCTTGTGCTGGACATGGGACAGCAGGGAGAGGGAGAGAGAGAGAAGAAAACAGAGCAGAGGATGCCAGGTGGATGGGGACTGGGGAAGGAGCTGCCTCCCAGTGGCAGAGCTTACCCAGATTCTGGCGTCCTGTGTGTGCTGGTGCTGCTGTCTGAAGCTGCAGGCTGAGGGAGCAGAGGTGGGGGCTCCGGGGAGCTGCAAGGTACGAGTGGGAAGCTGCACCGGAATGCTGCCGCAGCACAGAGGGATCGCAGGGCTGTAATGGCGCTGCTGAGGGTGTCCAGGCTGAGGGAGGAGCAGAAAAGGAGCGCGAAAAAAACGGCGCCCTGCAGGGTGCAGGGATTGGCTGAGTGAAAGAAGGCCCGTGAATGGATAAAAAAGAGCGCGCAGAGGCCTGCTGGGAATGGCTGTTAGAGCGGGCGGGCCTGCTGGGAAGAAAGGATCCGCGCGATAGGCCGGCCGGGAGGGGGCGTGGCCAGACGGGAGCTAGGCCTGGAGAGAAGCCGGGGGCTAAATTTAGGAATGAGGCCGCAGGGGGAGCCGGAGAACGGCGCCAAGGACGAGAGCGGGGGCAGAGCCTGTCTGAAGGGGGGACCAGGGGTAAGCTAATGCTATGGATCCTAATCCCGTCTTTTCCCCTCTTTTTTTTTTTTATTAAACGGAGCCCCCCATGACCTGGGACAAGGGATGGGTTCATTTAGTCAATTCAGAATCCAAGGAGAGATGGATGAAGATTTTCTATTGATCAGTATGGACTAAATGAACTCTTTTCCGTAAGCTAATGAAGTATATTATTTTTCCTTTCTGTAACTGAACCCTGGCAACCATTTTTAAATAGATAAAATATATTTATTTTTTACATTTTTGAAGTTCTTTCTTTCATGCGCCTTTACGTATTTGAAGAAAAATATATTTAAGAGTATATTTTTAACATTTGGCGAGCTCAGTCATTCGTGTTTTTTTCATTTTTGTACTTCTTTCTTCACTTTGCATAAGGGGGGACAGACAGAGACATATACCTCCTGCAAAGTGATAAGGAATCGACAATTTATAAAAATCACGCAGAACCTAGGAAATACATATAAGTCAAGTTGCATGAAAGTTTTTTTAAATGAACTTTAAAGACTTTATAAAGCCACAGAAGTTAACTTTTGACGTATTTTTGAGCAAGAAAGATAAAGTCAGTCCATAAGAAGTATTGGACGTGCTGAGCAAGGTGAATCAAGTCTTAGAGGATCATCCATGAGATCATCTGATCATTTCAGGTAAGAAAATGGATTTTATCTCTTTATATGTTAAGCAAAGTAAACTTCAGTTCACTTATTCAGATATTTCTAATGTGGAGGAGATTTGGTTACGCTTTTATGAGGAGTGTGAACTTGAGAATTCACGTATAGAATGTGCAAGGTCTTTTAATAGAGAGAAACAGAAAATCAGAAATGTCTGTCATTTAGTCTATGATTTTCACAAGTTAATCGGAGAAAAATGTAAAAATGGTGGAAATAGACAACCTGAATTGTCAGGAGAGTCAGTGATTGACATTCCAGGTTCTAAGCAGACTGGATTTCTCTGTCAGTGATATGGTGAATTTAGACTGTAATTTTGCAAATCAGAATCTTGATAATGGCGGTAGACATGTGCTGTGTATTCAAGGTGACTTTCAGAATACTGGGAAAGAAGCAGGAAATGACGTAGAGAAGCCAGAAGGGGGAGGAGCCAGAGTGGGACACGTGCAGAGAGAAAATGGCGACGATCAGTTTCTAAAAATAGAACAGACTAAGTTAGGAATTAAACTTAGAAAGAATCTATTGGACATATGCAAATTAATTCCCGCATATAATCCTAAAATACATGTTTGCAGAAATTCATAGATATTTGAAAGCTCCGTTGAGAAATTAAATTTAACCAATAGTGAGAAGACTCAGATATTTGATATGTGGATACCTCAGCATTTCTTTAGACAATTGGCATTAAAAAAGTCTTCTGACAATGAGACATTTGATTGTTCAAATGATGATATCATAAGGCTGAAAAATCTCATCTTCTGTGCAAGGAATGAATCTGATCCAGATTATGAGATGTTAAAGGAATTACAAATTGAACAGAATGAGAGTATGTTCTCATTTATGTCCGTTTTTGAACGTTTGTATAGGGCGGTCATTCCAAATGTCAGATTGGATGGAATGATACATTTATTCATCAAGAAATTTAATTTCCTTGATAATGCAGCCTGTGCGGTGGCATTGAGTAAAAAGTCCCTATTCGAATGTACGACATTTATCGATTTTGTTAGAAATCACCAAAGTCAATCAAAACAGAAATTAATTAATTCTGAAAAACCAACACGAAAAAGGGAGAGATTCTGTAAAAAACCAACAGTGTCTCCCAGATCCAGATATTTCTGTGACAGGATGTATGAAATTCGCAGGAAAATGCATACGTGTTACAAACCATACAATCCATCCCAATTATTATCATTAAAAATCTTTTTCCACAGGAAAAACCTTTGTTTCCCTTGTCTCCAGTGAAGGGATTGGTCACTGGGATTGATGATCCCAGACAAATGATGAGTAAAAGCTTTGAAAGACAGAAACAGGTGTCTTGTGCAGATTCTTTCCCCGGGTTAGAATTTGACAGCCAGCAACAGCTGGGTGGTCTTTCAGAGAGAGAAATTCTTTCTCAT
Organism: Anomaloglossus baeobatrachus; assembly: GCF_048569485.1. Taxonomy (NCBI): domain Eukaryota; kingdom Metazoa; phylum Chordata; class Amphibia; order Anura; family Aromobatidae; genus Anomaloglossus; species Anomaloglossus baeobatrachus. The sequence goes on from NC_134353.1 coordinate 845,190,186, forward strand.
TTAAGGGACAAACTCGAGTTACAAAATAATTTCAGAAATTCCTACAAGTTGAAAATGAATCTAATAGATCGAATTTTTGAAGAAAAATTTAAGTTTGGTCTTCAGCTAAATAAAGTGGATTTCTGGGTAAATTAATTGTATTATTTGATAAATAGGATTATTCATATACAGTGAATCTATGCATATATATATATTAAAAGTAGTGATAGTAAATCAAGGTCATATTTTCATTTAGTTAAATGATAGCTTAATGTTATAAATTAATAATTTGATCTCTGTATATGAATAATATTTAAAATGTAATAATAAGAAAGTAACTGATTCTAAGTGTTTCATTTTTATCATAAATATGCTAATAATTTTATTCTTTTATTTCCCTCAGAATTTATCAGTAAAGCAGATTGATGAAGTATTAACTTTTTATTTATACATTTGTTCTTGTCCTCAATCAGGTAACATATATATCTTATTGTGTGAGGTTAATCGCGAAAGCATGATTAATAATAATTATTATTTTCTCAGGTACCAATTGCCAGAGAACTATTACTTTAACGTTTCTTTTATGAATATATATATCTTCTTTAGAGTTATTAGAAATGTAATCTGAGCTTTGGAGTGTAGTAAAACTGCTTGCTGTTTTGGAATGGTGTTCTTTGCACGTGACCAGAGCATGTGACTTCTGAATTACTAAAGCTAATAATAAATGTTTGTTCTATGGTCAAATGTACAGTATGTGACTATCAAAGGTACCTATTTTTTTAGGAGTATATGTAATAAATGTATTCGTATACTTCAAGAAGTTTTGAGATGTGCATAGAGAAATTAAAAATCAAAAACAGGGATTTGTGTCTGTCAGTTTCTATGTGGTTATATGTTAAAGAACCATGACAGTCTTGTGTGCATAGATGTGTCTATGAATGATTGATTGTCTGAGCAGCTGCCAATGTCAAGTACTTGGATAAGAGGTCTTTGAAGCTTCCAAAAAAAAAAAAGGAATTTTTGTTTTAACTTCGAGGTTATAATATGTATGTATATTATCAGAATAAATAAGTTATAGTACATAAGTATAAATAATGAAGGAATTTATACCGAATATATCTTATTCTTAGACATATTTCTTTAGTATAGAGATGTTAGGATTTTTATTAAGGGTTTATTCTGAAGAGATACATTCTAGAATAAGGTTTTAACGTTTTGATTTTTATATAGGTTTGTGTTAGTTACTTTTACTGATACACAGATTGGTAATCATTTTTTCTTTTCAAATATGGAAGTGATATTTATAATATGGTCTTGAAGATATACAACATAAATTTTAATTTAATTTAATCTTGACATATATTAATTTTTATAATATCATATTTCATGATATTGAAAGGGAAGGGTTTGGTCTCAATCACACATTTACATTTGATAAATATATGTATTTACAGGATACTTTAATAATTAATATTTCAAGTACAAAGGAAGAATTGGGAATAAAAAATATATTTGAAGTATATTATAATGCATTTATATACTAAGAGAAGAGTATTATTTGCAAGGTTACATGACTTAATTATTTTTATAGGTTACTGATATGATAGGTATGGAAATCCTATAAGATACTGGTAACATTAAGGTTATGTATTATTAAAGACATAGGTGTTATATACATAGAAGGCCTTATTTTTATTTCAATGCCTTATTTTTATTTCAATTTTTATTTTTATTCCGATTTTCATTTTTCCTTTTATTCCTATTTTTTATATTATTTAATATTCACATTTTTAATCAAAATTTTAATTCTACAATTTTTATTTTTTCTTCAAATTTTAAATATCTCAATTGAGAAAACACTTCAATATTTAGTTCAGTAATATCTAATATAAGAATATTACTTTATTAAATATGAATCATATTAAAAGGGAAAAGTTTCATTTTTTGGAAGAAAAGATACTTCCTTCATCAATATATACAATTGTCTACTTCCTAGTAATACATTATTTTTATATTAATATGTTAACACAATAAGGATGAAATATTACTTAGTTACACATTTTCTTATATAGTAGGTTATTTAATAAATAATAGACAAATCAAATAAATTAAATTAGAGTAATAAAGATGGAAGATCGAGGTACATCTAGGTTTACCTTCCTATATTTACAAATAATATTTATATTATATTTTTAATCAATAATAATTTATAATGGGTATTATTGTGTTTTGATGAAATCAGTCTTTCCTAAAAAGTTATTTGCTTTGGTTTATAATTTTACAAATGATCTAACTAAATAAGCTACATTGTTGCCTTTCATATTTATAATATGATACATGTTATAGGTACACATTATATTGTTTCATATTTTATATTATATTTTGGTTACATTCAACACATTGCCATGCTATGGGTTTGGAAGGGTAATGCACAATGACAAAAAAGGGTTATTACATAAGAATACTATTGTCTATACCATTATGCAGTATTATTACATCATTCTAAGTATCAATTATATTAATACTTCTACGATAATAATGACATGGTATTATAGTATTAGAGTTATGATACGCTGTGACATTTATTAGCGATAGTTATTGCCATATTTGGTATCTAGATTAGGGAATGAAGTCTTCAATCAAGATTACAGAAGATAAAAAGACTTTATAATTTTCCTAAAGTTAAAAGGGATTCTGCAAAAAGGTCCAAAAGGTAACGTCTCAAATAAGACTGTGTTACATACAAAATACACTTACCGCGTTTGCACCTCAGAAACACAGTGATCCTATGGTTCCAGGATGGACAATGACACATGGTCTGTGCATTAAGACCTCACTACAGTTACTAAGAAGAGCAATGACGTGTTAAAGTTAACCCGTCGTGCTGACCAAGAACGTCTTAACATCTGTTCCAGGATTTGACAACAGGCAGCGCGGAGGATAAAGGTGACTAATGTAAATTACACTGCACAGACATCAAAGACTGATGCTATTCTTCTACACTCATGAACTGTGGTTTATCAACATTGGCTATGGACTTTGTAATAAAGAATAAAGTTTATGGAACGATGATCTAACGATGATAAACGCAATACGGGACTGTATTAAATTTTTAACCATTCATTTTTAATCAAAGGATTTTTTTCTAAGAGACTGTGTTTATGCTGGATTACATCGGAGATAAGAAGACATCAACTCAGAGGACATCATATGGTGACCAGATTTGTTTTTGCATTTCTTTTTAGGTCTAGCGAAGTATAGTTATATATTTTTATATGATTGATCAGTCACGGTCTATCATAACATGAATCCACATTATTATATTATTGAACGTACAATATGAATAATGCAAATTATTATTCATCATTATTATTGATATGAATCCATTATCGCCAAATAAGGAAAGATTTGTTATTTTAATGATGTATTAATTAATTTTCGGGGTTAATTCTCCCGCTTCAAGGGGGAATTGTTAAAAATATTAAAATTAATACATCTAGTTATCAAATATTTTATAGTAGGACATATATGTTCACAGTTCTGTTTATGTTGGAGGGCATAGTTTATTAATAAAGTTCTTATAAGGAATAAATATTAAAATATCCATATTGAATTTACTTAAGTGCTGATATGGAAGGATGTATATATATTCTTTTGGAAGCTTCTAGAGATTACACCATGTGACATGCGTCCAGCAGTAATTTCCCTATATGGACTGGACAGTTGTCATATAACACACGATGGAGGGGGCTACGGAGGCTCCTGCACGTCGTCAGAATGCTTACAGGCTGCAAGATGAACACATGCTGTCCAGCCTAGGGTAAATCACCCCTGCTTGCCATTCAGAATCCAAGGAGAGATGGATGAAGATTTTCTATTGATCAGTATGGACTAAATGAACTCTTTTCCGTAAGCTAATGAAGTATATTATTTTTCCTTTCTGTAACTGAACCCTGGCAACCATTTTTAAATAGATAAAATATATTTATTTTTTACATTTTTGAAGTTCTTTCTTTCATGCGCCTTTACGTATTTGAAGAAAAATATATTTAAGAGTATATTTTTAACACTGTCCCGATGGCTGATAGTCCTCCTTGATCCTGGCTTGATCCTGGCCTCCTGGGAAATACGTAGGGAGACTGGTATCTTCCGGTGATTTTTCGTCTCCCCTCCCTGATCAGGCCGGCTGTGGAGGGCGAGCGTGCATGGGGAGGGGGGCAAGGACCACCCGCCTGTCCGGATGCCCCCCAAACAGTCTTGAGAGTGTTAGGGGGGTAGGGTTCTGCCAGACAGACACGGAGGACAACGGAAGTGGCGGACGGACCCCACTTCTGTGCGACCGGTCTCTAGGGGGGAGAGCAGGGTGAGCTATTACACCCTGTCACCCGACGAGCTGTAACTGAAACGAAAAAAGGAAAATATTAAAAATACAAACCTGAGGGGCTGGGAGCAGCCCCAAGTGTGTCCACCTCCTATGGACACTAAGCTTAAACTGAGGAATGATTGCCAGTTGGAGGGTGTATACTGCATAGGAGGAGTTTTCCTTGTTTTGCTTAGTGTCGCCTCCTAGTGGCAGCAGCATACAACCCATGGTCTCTGTGTCCCCCAATGAAGCGATAAAGAAAGGTGGCGCTATAAAGTATTAACTTAAAGGAGACGAATAATATTGCACGCCCCAAATTTCAGTTATTTTTTATAAAAGTGTAACCTAAGCAATAAATTTCGATCAAATTCACAATTGTGTCCCATTTGTTGTTGATTCTTCACCATAAAATTAATTTTTTTTATCTTTATGTTTGAAGCCTGAAATGTGGGGAAAGGTTGAAAAATTCAAAGAGGCCGAATACTTTCGCAAGGCACTGTATGTATGTACGTATGCGCGCGTGTCCGCTAAATGAATCCGCTTCGTCACATTTACAATCATGAAATTTTGCAGACGCCTCACTTGACTCAGGGAATATCAGACTGTTTTGAGGGGAAAATTTAACCCCGCGCTTTACAGTTATTCGCCTAAAAACCTCCTTATATTAAAGTCAATGGAGCTGGGAGCTACAGGTCATTAATAGGAGCGGTGATTGGTTGCTATAGGCAACAAAGGACATTGTTAGTATAAGAGGCTTCTGTGCTAGTTAATATGATTTCGGTGGAGAGACGGACACACACACACACACACACACACACACACACACACAAACACGCAGAGTGAGAGAGACAGACAGAGAGGAAAGGAAAGATGACAGCGTCATTTGGGTGAAATAAACTCTTTTCTTTATTCCGTCAGTGCACAGGAGAGCAACGTTTCAACCAATTTGTCTTTATCAAGCTTGACAAAGACGAATTGGTTGAAACGTTGCTCTTCTGTGCACTGACGCAATAAAGAAAAGAAAGTTTATTTCACCCAAAGGAAGCGGTCATCTCTCCTTTGCTGCGGTATGTGTAATCAAGTGATCCCTTGATATTGGACGTGTGTCCAAATGCTGCTATATTGTGCGATGTGCACGAGCAGCTACTGACTGAAGGTGCTGCAGTTTTTGCAATTTATACGATTGTGGGAGACAGACGGGGGAAGGGGGGGGGGGGGGAGACAGACGGGGGGAGGAGGGAGACGGGGGGGGGGGGAGACAGACGGGGGGAGGGGGGAGACAGACAGACGGGGAGACAGACAGACGGGGAGACAGACAGACGGGGAGACAGACAGACGGGGAGACAGACAGACGGGGAGACAGACAGACGGGGAGACAGACAGAGAGGGAGACAGACAGAGAGGGAGACAGACAGAGAGGGAGACAGACAGAGAGGGAGACAGACAGAGAGGGAGACAGACAGAGAGGGAGACAGACAGAGAGGGAGACAGACAGAGAGGGAGACAGACAGAGAGGGAGACAGACAGAGAGGGAGACAGACAGAGAGGGAGACAGACAGAGAGGGAGACAGACAGAGAGGGAGACAGACAGAGAGGGAGACAGACAGAGAGGGAGACAGACAGAGAGGGAGACAGACAGAGAGGGAGACAGACAGAGAGGGAGACAGACAGAGAGGGAGACAGACAGAGAGGGAGACAGACAGAGAGGGAGACAGACAGAGAGGGAGAGTGAGAGACACCTAGTTACTATCCTGTGCAACGCCGGTACTACAGCTAGTAACTAATAAGAATGGCTTGTGGAAAGCTGAATATAATGCTGAAACATAGATTTCATCAGCAGTGCAATGTTACCATCTCAGATCCTGACAGGCAGTTCATATGTTCGGGAGCTGTGGACCCCGGAAGTGGCCACTGACTCATGGACCATGGACACAATTCGCTCATCTCTTCTAATAGGAACCCATTTTTGGAACAGCAGCTATTTTATCATACTCCTTAAGTTATGCCATAGATACTCCGGTCATGTGGCAATGCCGGGATACCCCCAGTCTACACCATGTGACAAGACCAGGATCCTGCCAACTCTGCAAGAGCAAATTAGACAAACCAGCATCATGCCCCCTAAAACACCACACAGGAAGATGGAGGACTTTTATCTGTATTAATTTACAATGATGCCATTTGACAAATATCCAGTCCATGTAGAAACGAAGTCGCCTCAAACACTTTCTTTAAAAGGCGGTGACTGATCAACCCTCAGAATTAGGAAACCGGCTACATGGGATCTAAAACAAGGTTTACATTTGCTTTACATCAATCCATCCCATATAAAATATATTAAAAGTGGTATCAAAAAATATCTGTCCGCTGGTGATGGTGGGATCACGACGAGGATTTTACAGTCAAGTTCTTTTCGTCTGAAATACTTGTTGGTTTGGTCTCTGTGGGGACGGCTGTTTTTTTACTTGCCATAGTGGCAAAAAGAGTGTCCATCATCCCCAAAACTTCCAGCAGCTCTTCCTGATAACTGACTTCTTTTTCCAGTGTATCCTGGAGCCTCAGAAATAATTTATCCACTACAGATGACTGGTTTATGGTGGAAGAATAAATGTCTAAAAAGAAAAAGAATAAATGTTTGGACATTGAACACAAATTCAACAAATGCCCCCAAAATGGACAGTGACCCCCGATCCATAAATACATTTATCTGTCTCAGAATCAGAAGACGCCATCTCCTTTCAGGAACTCAAAGTGATGAACAATCCTATGTATTAGATTCTCTCCAAAAAGAACATAAGTACAAAAGTGAAGTACACGTGGAGTGTATAAAGCGCGTCGGGTGCGGTGTGGTACCCCGATACCCGGCTCTCTCTATTGGAGGTTTACTGTTCTTATTCTGATTTCTGCATCCCTTATTCATGTATGTGACTTGCTTAATATTGCTTCTGTACTTCTATTCTCTATGTAAGTTCTATACTAATTAAACAGAATTTGTCACCAGGTTTTTGGTCCCCCATCTGAGAGCAGCATAATGTAGAGGCAGAGACCCCGATTCCAGAGATACAAAAACATATATGGGGTCACGTGGGGTCCTTGACAATTAAAGAAAAATGTCTTTATTCATCCAAAAATATAAAGTTAAAAATGGTTACTTCACTTCTATGGCAGATCACTGGGTGTAGGTACAGCAGGGGCTACGCGTTTCAGCGCTACAATGCGACTTCCTCATGGTCCATAACCAGCCTGTGTGAAAGTCCAATGTTACCCTCTATTTTAGAAACATTGCACTTTCACACAGGCTGGTTATGGACCGTGAGGAAAGGACATTGTAGCGCCAAAACGCGTAGCCCCTACTGGACCTACACCCAGTGATCTGCCATAGAAATGAAGTAGCCCCTTTTCACTTTATATTTTTGGATGAATAAAGAACTTTTTTTTTAATTTTTTTTTTATTACGTGTCAAGGAACCCAGGTTTTTCCTTTATTTCTCTTGTCCGATGCATTCTCTTCCTTTTTCCTTTACTGATTCCAGTGATGTGTCACTGACTGAGCTGTCTGCTGTCTATGTTTTCTCTGCTGCACATTTAGCAGTTATACGGAACTCATGAATACGCTGGACTACCGGGCACAACGCCAAGTAGTCCTGTAATGATAATCTACTGCTGATTAATCAGTGATTTTATCAAAACTACAGTAAATAGCCCAGTAAGAGACACATCACTGGAATCAGGGTCTCTGTCTCTACATTATGCTGCTCTCAGCTTAGGTGGCAAAAACTTGGTGACACATTCCCTTTAAGATTGATTTTTCCTATTTCTCTGCCAGCATTTTACTTTGATCCTTTGTAATGTAATCTAGATATTCTTTCCTTTGATGCAGTCTATTTGGACCGGTCGCCTCCAGCTTTCTTTTCCGTGTGCAGTTCCATATTTTTTATTACCTTCTGATATGTTTTTAAATGTCTTGTTTTAATGAAATATTAATTACATTAAAACAAGACAAGAACTTTGGTTTTCTACCTCTATTCTGGTACTATCCGTGCTTCCTTGTGGGGGGGTTTATTAACTAAAGGTCACCATTAGTGATGAGTGAGCACTACCATGCTCAGTACTCGTAATGAGCAGGTCGTATACTCGGATGGGTGCATCTCGAGTATAATGGAAGACAATGGGGGAACTCAAGCATTTTTCTAGAAGAGTTACTGTAAAGTGGCTCAAGTTCCCAATTCATAGTATCATAGTATCATAGTTTTTAAGGTTGAAGGGAGACTCTAAGTCCATCTAGTTCAACCCGTAGCCTAACATGTTGATCCAGAGGAAGGCAAAAAAACCCCAATGTGGCAAACAAGTTCCAATGGGGAAAAGAAGGGAATTTTGTTTACTTACCGTAAATTCCTTTTCTTCTAGCTCCAATTGGGAGACCCAGACAATTGGGTGTATAGGCTATGCCTCCTCCGGAGGCCGCACAAAGTATTACACTAAAAGTGTAAAGCCCCTCCCCTTCTGCCTATACACCCCCCGTGCTCCCACGGGCTCCTCAGTTTTGGTGCAAAAGCAAGAAGGAGGAAAAAAAATTATAAACTGGTTTAAAGTAAATTCAATCCGAAGGAATTTCGGAGAACTGAAACCATTCAACATGAACAACATGTGTACACAAAAAAACAGGGGCGGGTGCTGGGTCTCCCAATTGGAGCTAGAAGAAAAGGAATTTACGGTAAGTAAACAAAATTCCCTTCTTCTTTGTCGCTCCATTGGGAGACCCAGACAATTGGGACGTCCAAAAGCAGTCCCTGGGTGGGTAAATAATCTCATAATAGAGCCGTAATGGCTCCGTCCTACAGGTGGGCAACCGCCGCCTGAAGGACTCGCCTACCTAGGCTGGCATCCGCCGAAGCATAGGTATGCACCTGATAGTGTTTCGTGAAAGTGTGCAGGCTCGACCAGGTAGCCGCCTGACACACCTGCTGAGCCGTAGCCTGGTGCCTCAAAGCCCAGGACGCACCCACGGCTCTGGTAGAATGGGCCTTCAGCCCTGAGGGAACCGGAAGCCCAGCAGAACGGTAAGCTTCGAGAATTGGTTCCTTGATCCACCGAGCCAGGGTTGATTTGGAAGCCTGTGACCCTTTACGCTGGCCAGCGACAAGGACAAAGAGTGCATCCGAGCGGCGCAGGGGCGCCGTACGAGAAATGTAGAGTCTGAGTGCTCTCACCAGATCTAACAAGTGCAAATCCTTTTCACATTGGTGAATTGGATGAGGGCAAAAAGAGGGTAAGGAGATATCCTGATTGAGATGAAAGGGGGATATCACCTTAGGGAGAAATTCCGGAACCGGACGCAGAACCACCTTGTCCTGATGAAACACCAGGAAGGGGGCTTTGCATGACAGAGCTGCCAGCTCAGACACCCTCCGAAGTGAAGTGACTGCTACTAGGAAAACCACTTTCTGCGAAAGGCGTGCGAGAGAAATATCCCTCATTGGCTCGAACGGTGGTTTCTGAAGAACCATCAGCACCCTGTTCAGATCCCAGGGTTCCAACGGACGTTTGTAAGGAGGAACGATGTGACAAACCCCCTGCAGGAACGTGCGTACCTGTGGAAGCCTGGCCAGGCGCTTCTGAAAAAACACAGAGAGCGCGGAGACTTGTCCCTTAAGGGAGCCGAGTGACAAACCCTTTTCCAGTCCGGACTGAAGGAAGGACAGAAAAGTGGGCAAGGCAAATGGCCAGGGAGAAAAACCCCCAGCAGAGCACCACGACAGGAATATTTTCCACGTCCTGTGGTAGATCTTGGCGGACGTTGGTTTCCTAGCCTGTCTCATAGTGGCAATGACCTCCTGGGATAATCCTGAAGACGCTAAGATCCAGGACTCAATGGCCACACAGTCAGGTTGAGGGCCGCAGAATTCAGATGGAAAAACGGCCCTTGAGACAGCAAGTCTGGTCGGTCTGGCAGTGCCCACGGTTGGCCGACCGTGAGATGCCACAGATCCGGGTACCACGACCTCCTCGGCCAGTCTGGAGCAACGAGGATGGCGCGGCGGCAGTCGGCCCTGATCTTGCGTAACACTCTGGGCAACAGTGCCAGCGGAGGAAACACATAAGGGAGTTGAAACTGCGACCAATCCTGAACTAAGGCGTCTGCCGCCAGAGCTCTGTGATCGTGAGAACGTGCCATGAATGCCGTGACCTTGTTGTTGTGCCGGGACGCCATTAGGTCGACGTCCGGCATTCCCCAGCGGCAACAGATCTCCTGAAACACGTCCGGGTGAAGGGACCATTCCCCCGCGTCCATGCCCTGGCGACTGAGAAAATCTGCTTCCCAATTTTCCACGCCTGGGATGTGAACTGCGGAGATGGTGGAGGCCGTGGCTTCCACCCACATCAAAATCCGCCGGACTTCCTGAAAGGCTTGCCGACTGCGTGTCCCTCCTTGGTGGTTGATGTAAGCCACCGCGGTGGAGTTGTCCGACTGAATTCGGATCTGCTTGCCTTCCAGCCACTGCTGGAACGCTTTTAGGGCAAGATACACTGCCCTTATCTCCAGAACATTGATCTGAAGTGAGGACTCTTGCTGGGTCCACGTACCCTGAGCCCTGTGGTGGAGAAAGACTGCTCCCCACCCTGACAGACTCGCGTCCGTCGTGACCACCGCCCAGGATGGGGGTAGGAAGGATTTCCCCTTCGATAATGAAGTGGGAAGAAGCCACCACCGAAGGGAAGCTTTGGTTGCCTGAGAGAGGGAGACATTCCTGTCGAGGGACGTCGGCTTCCTGTCCCATTTGCGTAGGATGTCCCATTGAAGAGGTCGCAGGTGAAACTGCGCGAAAGGGACTGCCTCAAGGCGCCTCAAGGGGTGTGACTGACCTTGAAAGAGAGATTGCACCCCCGTCTGTAGTGAACGCTGCTTGTTCAGCGGAAGCTTCACTATCGCTGAGAGGGTATGAAACTCCATGCCAAGATATGTCAGCGAATGGGCCGGTGTCAGATTTGACTTTGGAAAATTGATGATCCACCCGAAACTCTGGAGAGTCTCCAGAGTAGCGGTGAGGCTGTGCTGGCATGCCTCTTGAGAGGGAGCCTTGACCAGCAGATCGTCTAAGTAAGGGATCACCGAGTGACCCTGAGAGTGGAGGACCGCAACTACTGCAGCCATGACCTTGGTGAAAACCCGTGGGGCTGTCGCCAGGCCGAACGGCAGTGCCACGAACTGAAGGTGTTCGTCTCCTATGGCGAAGCGCAGGAAGCGCTGATGCTCTGGAGCAATCGGTACGTGGAGATAAGCATCTTTGATATCGATCGATGCAAGGAAATCTCCTTGGGACATTGAGGCGATGACGGAGCGGAGGGATTCCATCCGGAACCGCCTGGTCTTTACGTGTTTGTTGAGCAGTTTTAGGTCCAGGACAGGACAGAAAGACCCGTCCTTCTTTGGAACCACAAACAGGTTGGAGTAAAAACCATGACCCTGTTGCTGAAGAGGAACAGGGACCACCACTCCTTCTGCCTTCAGAGTGCCCAGCGCCTGCAGAAGAGCATCGGCTCGCTCGGGAGGCGGAGATGTTCTGAAAAATCGAGTCGGAGGACGAGAGCTGAACTCTATCCTGTAACCGTGAGACAGAATGTCTCTCACCCAACGGTCTTTTACCTGTGGCAGCCAGGTGTCGGAAAAGCGGGAGAGCCTGCCACCGACCGAGGATGCGGTGTGAGGAGGCCGTAAGTCATGAGGAAGCCGCCTTGGTAGCGGCACCTCCGGCGGTCTTTTTAGGGCGTGACTTAGACCGCCATGAGTCGGAGTTCCTCTGATCCTTCTGAGGCCTTTTGGACGAGGAGAATTGGGACCTGCCCGCACCCCGAAAGGACCGAAACCTCGACTGTCCCCTCCTCTGTTGGGGTAATTTTGGTTTGGCCTGTGGTAAGGATGTTTCCTTTCCCTTGGATTGTTTGATGATTTCATCCAGCCTCTCACCAAACAAACGGTCGCCAGAAAGTGGCAAACCGGTTAAGCACTTTTTGGAAGCCGAATCTGCCTTCCATTCCCGTAGCCACAAGGCCCTGCGTATTGCCACCGAATTGTCGGCTGCAACCGCCGTACGGCTCGCAGAGTCCAGGACAGCATTAATAGCGTAGGACGCAAATGCCGACGTTTGAGAAGTTATGGACGCCACTTGCGGCGCAGACGTACGTGTGAGTGCGTCAATTTGCGCCTGACCCGCTGAAATAGCTTGGAGTGCCCATACGGCTGCGAATGCTGGAGCAAAAGACGCGCCGATAGCTTCATAGATGGATTTCAACCAGAGCTCCATCTGTCTGTCAGTGGCATCTTTGAGCGAAGCCCCATCTTCAACTGCAACTATGGATCTAGCCGCCAGTCTGGAGATTGGAGGATCCACCTTGGGACACTGAGTCCAGCCCTTGACCACGTCAGGGGGGAAGGGATAACGTGTATCCTTAAGGCGCTTGGAAAAACGCTTATCTGGACAAACTCGGTGTTTCTGGACTGCCTCTCTGAAGTCGGAGTGATCCAGAAACATGCTCGTTGTACGCTTGGGGAACCTGAAACGGAATTTCTCCTGCTGAGAGGCTGACTCCTCCACCGGAGGAGCCGAGGGAGAAATATCCAACATTTGATTTATGGACGCGATAAGATCATTCACTATGGCGTCACCATCAGGAGTATCAAGGTTGAGAGCGGCCTCAGGATCGGAATCCTGATCAGCTACCTCCGGTTCATCATACAGAGAGTCCTCCCTCTGAGACCCTGAACAATGTGATGAGGTTGAGGGGATTTCCCAGCAAGCTCGCATAGGCGGTCTGGGGCTGCGGTCCGTGTCAGAGACCTCACCCCGAGATCTATGAGACCCCCCGGGGGAACATTGTTGTCCCAACTGAGGGGAACCAGGGGGCAATGATTCCACAGTGCCCATGGTCTGAGATACCGGTCTGGACTGCAAAGCTTCTAGAATCTTAGCCATAGTCTCAGAAAGTCTTTCAGTAAAAACTGTAAACTCCGTCCCTGTCACCTGGACAGTGTTAGCAGGTGGTTCCCCCTGGGCCCCCCTTAGCAGAGGCTCCGGCTGAGTAAGTGCCACGGGGGCCGAGCAGTGCACACAATGAGGGTCAGTGGAACCTGCCGGTAGCGAGGTCGTACATGCGGCGCAGGCAGCATAGTAAGCCTGTGTTTTGGCACCCCTGCTTCTTGTGGGCGCCATGCTGTTGTCTCCCCTGAGCAACACAATAGAGTATATAGCCAGAAATCAACCGTGCACCGTACAGTGTAAAATATAGCCCATAAACATATAATCTATAATCACACTTCAGCACAAGTGGGGCCAGCACCTCAGGTGCTGCTTACCGGCCGCTTAAAGCGGTTGTGTGGCCACCAGAATCCCTGCCTGGGTCTCCCAGAGCTTGTCTCCCCTCTGCAGTGTCAGAGGAGCTGACAGGAATGGCTGCCGGCGTCCTGAGGAGAGGAGGGAGCCGTGGGCGTGACCCAGAAAGTGCGGGAACTGGTGCCCCACTGTGCACAGTGAGGGGGGTGGAGTATGCAAAGCATGCTCCAGCCCTCAGTGCTGCTGTCCTGCACAGCGTCCCGCCCTTCCCCTGACTGGCAGGCCTGGGGGCGGGAAGAAAAAGACTAGGCCGCAAAAGCCGGGGACTCGAGTTATAAGCGCGGCCGCCGTAAAAGCGCGGTCGGCGCGGAAGTCCCCGGCGCACTAACAGTCCCAGCCGCGCCACAGTAATAACAATGGTAGCGGCGGTCCGCGCGGTAGTCCCCATACACTAACACACTCAGCGACGCTGCAGTGTGTAAGGGCACAAACGCGGTCAGCGCCGCGGTCCCCGGTGCACTAGCACACCCAGCAATGCTGGAGTGTTGCTGTGCGCGGTCCCCACGGGGACACAGAGTACCTCCAAGTAGCAGGGCCATGTCCCTGAACGATACTCGGCTCCTATCCAGCAGAGTCCTCAGGAGCTGTGGATGGAGCACAGTCTCAGTGCCTGGAGACCGATAGGATCCCACTTCACCCAGAGCCCTAAGGGGGATGGGGAAGGAAAACAGCATGTGGGCTCCAGCCTCCGTACCCGCAATGGATACCTCAACCTTAACAACACCGCCGACAAGAGTGGGGTGAGAAGGGAGCATGCTGGGGGCCCTAGTATGGGCCCTCTTTTCTTCCATCCGACATAGTCAGCAGCTGCTGCTGACTAAGCTTTGGAGCTATGCGTGCATGTCTGCCTCCTTCGCACAAAGCAAAAAACTGAGGAGCCCGTGGGAGCACGGGGGGTGTATAGGCAGAAGGGGAGAGCTTTACACTTTTAGTGTAATACTTTGTGCGGCCTCCGGAGGCATAGCCTATACACCCAATTGTCTGGGTCTCCCAATGGAGCGACAAAGAAAATGTCCTTCCTGACTCCACATAGGGCAATCAGACTAGTTCCCTGGATCAATACCCTGTCATAAAATCTAATATACATAACTGGTAATATTACATTTTTCAAGAAAGGCATCCAGGTTCTGCTTAAATGTTAGTAGTGAATCACTCATTACAACATCATGCGGCAGAGAGTTCCATAGTCTCACTGCTCGTACAGTAAAGAATCCTCGTCTGTGATTATGATTAAACCTTCTTTCCTCAAGACGTAGCGGATGCCCCCGTGTTCCAGTCGCAGGCCTAGGTGTAAAAAGATCTTTGGAAAGGTCTCTGTACTGTCCCCTCATATATTTATACATTGTGATTAGATCCCCCCTAAGCCTTAGTTTTTCCAGACTAAATAACCCCAAGTTTAATAACCTGTCTTGGTATTGCAGCCCACCCATTCCTCTAATAATCTTGGTGGCTCTTCTCTGCACCCTTTCCAGTTCAGCTATGTCCTTCTTATATATCGGTGACCAGAATTGTACACAGTATTCTAAATGCGGTCGCACTAGTGACTTGTACAGAGGTAGAACTATATTTTTTTCATGAACACTTATACCTTTTTTAATACATCCCATTATTTTATTAGCCCTGGCAGCAGTTGCCTGACACTGTCCACTAAAGTGAAGTTTACCATCCACCCATACACCCAAGTCTTTTTCTGTGTCTGTTTTACCCAGTGTTCTACAATTAAGTACATAATCATAAATGTTATTTCCTCTACCCAAGTGCATGACCTTACATTTATCTACATTAAACTTCAATTGCTACTTCTCAGCCCAATCCTCCAATTTACATAAATCTCCCTGTAATATAAAATTATCCTACTCTGTATTGATTACCCTGCAGAGTTTAGTATCATCTGCAAATATTGAAATTCTACTCCGCATGCCCCCAACAAGGTCATTTATAAATATGTTGAAAAGAAGCGGGCCCAATACTGACCCCTGTGGTACCCCACTATGAACTGAGACCCAGTCCGAGTACGTACCATTAATTAACCACCCTTTGTTTCCTATCACTGAGCCAGTTTTTAACCCAGTTACACATATTTTCCCCTATCTCCATTATTCTCATTTTATGTACCAACCTTTTGTGTGGCACCGTATCAAAAGCTTTTGAAAAGTTCATATACACAACATCCACTGCATTTCCCTGGTCCAGGCTTGAACTTACCTCTTCATAGAAGCTGATCAAATTAGTTTGACAGGATCGATCCCTCATAAACCCATGTTGATACTCTGTCATAAGGTTATTTTTCTTGAGATACTCCAGTATAGCATCTCTCAAGAAACCCTCAAGGATTTTACCAACCGTAGAGGTTAAACTTACCGGCCTATAATTTCCCGGCTCAGTTTTTGTCCCCTTTTTGAATATTGGCACCACATTTGCTATGCGCCAGTCCTGCGGTACCGACCCTGTTATTAAGGAATCTGAGAAGATTAAAAATAATGGTATATCCATCACAGAACTCAATTCCTGTAGTACTCTGGGGTGTATGCCATCCGGGCCCGGAGATTTGTCAACCTTAGTGATTTCGAGGCGGCGGCGTACTTCCTGCTGGGTTAAGCAGGTAATATTCAAGGGTGAATTTATGGTATCACTGGTCATGTCATCTGCCATGGCATTTTCTTGTATAAAAACCGTAGAAAAAAAAAGTCATTCAGCAGGTTGGCTTTACCCTCATCCCCTTCCACCATTTCACCAAGACTATTTTTAAGGGGGCCAACACTATCGCTTTTCAGTTTTTTACCGTTTATGTAATTAAAGAATATTTTAGGATTATTTTTACTTTCTCTCGCAATGAGTCTCTCTGTCTCAAACTTAGCTAACTTAATTTGCTTTTTACATATTTTATTTAATTTTCTATAATTATATAATGCCTCATCACTACCTACCCTCTTTAATTCTTTTAAGGCTTTGTTTTTCTTTTATTGCTTCCCTTACAGCTCTATTTAGCCATAGGGGTTTCCTCCTATTTCTAGCATGTTTGTTTCCATAGGGTATATTTTCTGCACAAGCCCTAGTCAGGATGCTCATAAAAGTCTCCCATTTGCTTTGTGTACTTTTATTACTTAGTACATCATCCCAGTTTATTGCACTAAGATCATCTCTCAACCGTTTAAAATTTGCTTTCCTGAAGTTTAGTGTCCTTGTAGCCCCTCTACTAGACATCTTACTAAAGAATACATGAAAACTTATTATTTTGTGATCACTATTCCCCAAGTAACCCCCAACTTGTATATTTGATATGCGGTCTGGCACATTGGTTAGTACAAGGTCTAGTAGTGCTCCCCCTCTTGTGGGGTCCTGTACCATTTGTGAAAGGTAATTATCTTTCATTATTATCAAAAATCTATTTCCTTTGCTGGAACTGCAAGTTTCTGTTCCCCAATTTATATCAGGATAGTTAAAGTCCCCCATAATAATTACCTCTCCGAGACTTGCTGCTTTATCAATTTGCTTTATGAGGAGATTCTCTACCTCTTCCATAATATTCGGCGTCTTATAACACACCCCTATCAGTATTTTATTATTCATTCTCCCCCCCCCCCTAATCTCCACCCATAGGGACTCTACATTCTCAGTACCCTCACATATGTTGTTACGCAGGATGGGTTTTACATATAGACACACACCTCCCCCTCGCTTATTTGTACGGTCATTCCTGAATAGGCTATAACCCTGTAAATTAACAGCCCAGTCATAGCTCTCATCCAGCCATGTCTCTGATATCCCCACTATATCATAATTTTCTTCCAACAATATTAATTCTAATTCCTCCACCTTATTTGTGAGGCTTCGGGCATTAGTGTACATGCACGTTACGTATGACTCTGTACCTGTATTCCTGCTTACTGTATTAACTGTCCTAACCCTTCCCCCCGTACCACCCCCAATTTCATTACTTGTGCCCTGGTCACTATCTGCACTACATTCCCCTTCTATAAAGTGAATACCCTCGCCCCCCATTCCTATTTTAAACACTCCTCCAACCTTCTAGCCATTTTCTGCCCCAGCAGAGCTGCACCCTCCCCATTAAGATGCAGCCCATCCCTAGCATAGAATCTGTAGCCAACTGAAAAGTCGGCCCAATTCTCCAGGAACCCAAAACCCTCTTTCCTACACCAATTCCTGAGCCACCTGTTAACCTCCCTGATCTCTCTTTGCCTCTCTGGTGTGGCTCGTGGCACAGGTAGTATTTCCGAAAATACCACCTTTGAGGTCTATGCTTTAAGCTTACAACCTAATTCCCTGAAATCATCTTTAAGGACCTTCCACCTACCTCTAACTTTGTCATTTGTGCCAATGTGTACAATGACCGCTGGGTCCTCCCCAGCCCCTCCCAGTAATCTGTCAACCCGATCAGCGATGTGCCGAACTCGAGCGCCAGGAAGACAACACACTGTTCGGCGATCCCTGTCTTTGTGACAGATTGCCCTATCTGTCCCCCTAATAATTTAGTCCCCCACTACCAGTACCTGTCTTGCCTGCCCTGCACTCCTATTCCCCCCCTTACTGGAGCAGACACTCCTCTGGCGTTCAGAGGTCATGCCTTGCTGCAGCAATGCTACCCCTGTAATGACATCCCCCTCATCTGCCAAGTTTTCAAACCTATTGGGGTGTGTCAGTTCAGGACTAGCCTTCCTAGCACTTTTCCCTTTAGCCCCCTTTCTAACTGTCACCCAGCTACCTACCTCACCGTCCTGCCGCTCCCTACTACGATCCTCCCCCACATCTGACCCAGCAAGCTGCTGCTCAGTGAGCAGCAAACTCCTTTCCATATTGCTAATGCACCTCAGAGTTGCCAGCTGCTCATTTAAATCCAGTATCTGGGCTTCCAAATGTGCAACTTGCGTACATCTCGAATAACAGTATGCACCCTCGAACGGATTTTCAAGGATTGCATACATGAGACAAGATGTACACTGGATCGCATTAGCAATAGTGGAGCACATTTTCTAATGGGGATAGCACTAAACAAATGTTAAGTAATTAAACAACTAAATACAAACAATTCTACTCACACTTTTGCTCACACTTTGCTCACTCACGCTCACAATGAAGAAGACAGGCTAAAATTCGCGCGCCACTAGGCGCTCGGTTTTCAGAAGTCTTCCTTCCGGCTGTAACGGCCAAAACCCGGTTCTCCTTGAGCTCGCGGTGACTCTTCACTTATCCCAGAAGGCACGGGGAATATGCAAATTATCCTCGCAAGACTCCTTCCCTGGCTTTGACTTCCATTATACTCGGTACTCGAGTTTGTCCATCCGAGCATCCAACAACTCGTTACAAGTACTGAACACCCGAGCATGGTAGTGCGCACTCATCACTAGTAACCACTAACATATGAAAACATTGTTTAAGTCAGTCATCTATAGCCTTTAAATCCCTGTGCAATATTTCTAATTCTATAAAGAGAGCATAATTGTAACCAAATTAAACATGAGCTACAGAACGCGGCCAACGTGTCCTTAGAGGGTGGAGAAGACCAAGTAGAGAGTAACCAGTGCTGGTTAATGGAGTTACATGCTGACCCCTTTATCACACCTACCAATTACTTTTTCGGATACATTTAACAAGATTGGGGAAAATCGAGGATCTACTATGTGCCTGTAAAAATAAAAATAAAGAGGTGATTAATGTTATCATATATTCTGCAGAGAAAATATCACAATCCTGGCTGATAAAAATGAAATGTATATTCAGTCTATGATATCGTATGTGAAGTATATGAAGACCCTGCTCCTCGATATGGGGGCCATTAGGAACAAAGAAGACATTCCAGGAAAATAAGAGTATTTTGGCAACTTATAATTTTCTGATAAGATTTCAGATTTAAAGGAGTTGTCTACAATTATTAAAGATGGCCACACATAGCCGAGCTGCACCAAACTATATGGGTCTGAGCTTCACTGGCTTCAATACCACACACGACCTATTGACAGGTACAGCACGGAAAGAAGCGGCCATGTTTTTCTTCTATTGTACAACCCCTCTAATATTAAAGGTTTCCATATATTGGCATACAGAGTCTTCTATTTATAGATGTATTCAACTCTGATGAGTAAAATGTCGCTGACGACTTACTTTATGAGGAAGGTGAGTATTAGGCAGAGCTGCTTCTCGTCCCTCCCTGCTAGGGCGTTTTTAAGAGTTCCTCTTCGGTCAATTTCATTCATCACGGCCACAGTCACTTCTGGGGTTGAGCGACTAACCTGAGTGAGATAAAGGCTAACGAGTCAGAATATGAAATTGGAGACTTCTAGAGAAATAATATGGAACAGTGATACAAAGTAATAGTGATCTTGTTCATGTCGGCCATGGGAATACATGGAATGTAATGGACGCAAACACCTGATCCAACAATCCGCTGATGAGCAGTGATGGGGTAAGGCGCGGGCTAGAGGGACTGAGACCGAGCTTTGGTACCATATGTAGACGCCAGTACACAACAGCCGCTGGGCCTGTACTGCCGGAGCAGAAACACTGAGAAGAGCACTATGGCCCCTTCAGACTCCACCACTGTGCTGCCCCATGTCTGGCACAGGGTAACAATTCCCATGGTAAGGTTTCCATATTCAGTCACCATCTCCTGGGGCTGCACAGCGCACACATGTATCACATAATGGCACTGGTTCGGCATCAGTGAGGTGAGGCAGTGTCTATCAATACCAGTTATCCAATATTAGGGACACTCATCTCATCCAATAGACAGAGGACAAGTACAGGGAAAGAATATCTAGTAAATGATAGCAGTCCAGAAAGCAATGAAGGCTCGAAATATACACCCAAGGGTATGACTGTAGCATATACAGGGTATATACAGGGTGATTCACACGAAAGAGCCCATGAAAATCCTGTAATATTCTCGCTGGGATGAATCAATCTGAACAAAACAACGAGCAATGTGCTCCTCGGTATACGGAGCTTCACACAATCCAGGACGCCTCCGCATCAGAGTGATGAGGTACACGGTGGGCAGACGCTGAAAATCCTTCTTCCTCTCACTAAAAAACTCTGATAAGAAAAATTTGGTGTATGGTGTGCGAGGTCTGATTTGTGCATCATAAGCCTCGTTTTCTTGGGCTCCACTATGAACACCGATGTGTGCCTAGACATTTCTGAACAGTTCATGAATCAAATGGAAGATTGCGAGATTACTGCCCGAAAGATGGCGCAACGTGTCCCACATCAGAGAGAGAGACGAGTCCGTTTTTAGCAACAGGGTAATTTCAAAGGGGCTTTGGTACCCACGATCACCGGATCTGACACCATCAGACTGCTTCCTTTGGTGTACGCTAGAAGGAAAAGTCTATTGGCACAAGCCTTGCACTGTAGAGGATTTGAAGGAAAATATCCAACATGTAATTCCTATCCCCCATCCCCGATATGTTTCCCAATACGATCAGGAACATGAAGTGCCCCGCTGAAATGTGTCTAACAGAAAATAGAGATCGCTTCCAACATTGCATTGAAGAGTTTGTCACATATTTCAAAGAAAAGATCGATCAAACCAGACAAGTCTTTTCTGCTCAACCACCACAACCCCTTCATATAACTGACCACTGCTCCTCCCCCATAAACTTCCTCTCCACTATAACCGAAGGAGAGCTTGTACATCTTCTCTCAAAAGCGCACCTCACCACCTGCGCACTTGATCTCATCCCATCCCACCTCCCCACTATCCTTATTCCAGCCTTAAGCCATCTCTTCAACCTATCTTTAACAACTGGTACCTTCCCTTCTGCCTTTAAACATGCAACAGTCACACCCATCCTAAAGAAATCTTCCCTTGACACAACCTCAGCTGCCAGCTATCGCCCCATATCACTACTCCCATTCGCCTCAAAACTCCTGGAGCAGCACGTCCATGCTGAAATTTCCTCCCACCTCTCCTCTAACTCTCACTTTGACAATCTACAGTCCGGCTTCCGTCCACATCATTCCACTGAAACTGCCCTGACTAAAATCACAAATGACTTACTGCCAAAGCCAACAAGCACTTCTCTATACTCCTACTTATAGACCCATCCTCAGCTTTTGATACTGTTGACCACTCCCTCCTACTACAGATATTCTCTTCCCTTGGTGTCAGAGACGTCGCCCTCTCTTGGATCTCTTCATACCTCTCCAACCGCACTTTTAGTGTCTCCCACACAACCTCTTCACCCCGTCCTCTCTCTGTTGGTGTCCCTCAAGGCTCTGTCCTGGGACCCTTACTCTTTTCCATCTATACATTTGGCCTGGGACAACTCAAAGTCCCATGGCTTCCAGTACCACCTATATGCCGATGACACTCAGATCTACCTCTCTGGTCCAGATGTCCCTTCTCTGCTGTCCAGAATCCCAAAGTGTCTATCTGCTAAATCTTCCTTCTCCTCTCGCTTCCTAAAGCTCAATGTGGCCAAAACTGAACTGATCTTCTTTCCTCCGTCTCACCTACACTCCCTACCTGATCTATTACAATAAACATCACGCTCTCCCCAGCACCCAAAGTTCGGTGCCTCGGAGTGACCTTTGACTCTGCCTTGTCCTTCATACCACACATTCAATCCCTCACCACCTCCTGCCGTCTTCAACTCAAAAATATTTCCAGAATCCGTCACTTCCTCAATTCTCAATCTACAAAGAAGGGAATTTTGTTACTTACCGTAAATTCCTTTTCTTCTAGCTCTTATTGGGAGACCCAGACGATTGGGGTATAGCTACTGCCCTCCGGAGGCCACACAAAGCACTACACTAAAAAGTGCAAGGCCCCTCCCCTTCTGGCTATACCCCCCCGTGGTATCACGGGTTCTCCAGTTTTAGTGCCAAAGCAAGAAGGAGGAAGCCAATAACTGGTTTAAACAAATTAACTCCGAATAACGTCGGAGAACTGAAAAACCGTTCAACATGAACAACATGTGTACCCGCAAACAACAAAAAAATCCCGAAGGACAACAGGGCGGGTGCTGGGTCTCCCAATAAGAGCTAGAAGAAAAGGAATTTACGGTAAGTAACAAAATTCCCTTCTTCTTCAGCGCTCTATTGGGAGACCCAGACGATTGGGACGTCCAAAAGCTGTCCCTGGGTGGGTAAAGAGATACCTCATGTTAGAGCTGCAAAACAGCCCTCCCCTACGGGGGTGTCACTGCCGCCTGCAGGACTCTTCTACCTAAGCTGGCATCCGCCGAAGCATAGGTATGCACCTGGTAATGCTTGGTGAAAGTGTGCAGACTCGACCAGGTAGCTGCCTGGCACACTTGTTGAGCCGAAGCCTGGTGTCGTAATGCCCAGGACGCACCCACGGCTCTGGTTGAGTGGGCTTTTAGCCCTGAAGGAACCGGAAGCCCCGCAGAACGGTAGGCCTCTAGAATTGGTTCTTTGATCCATCGAGCCAGGGTGGCTTTAGAAGCCTGCAACCCCTTGCGCGGACCAGCGACAAGGACAAAAAGTGCATCGGAACGGCGCATGGGCGCCGTGCGGGAAATGTAGATTCTGAGTGCTCTCACCAGATCTAGCAAACGTAAGTCCTTTTCATACCGGTGAACCGGATGAGGACAAAAGGAAGGCAAGGATATATCCTGATTAAGATGAAACGAGGATACGACCTTAGGGAGAAACTCCGGAATGGGGCGCAGCACTACCTTGTCCTGGTGGAACACCAGGAAGGGAGCCTTGGATGACAGAGCTGCCAGCTCCGACACTCGCCGAAGCGATGTGATCGCAACAAGAAACGCCACTTTCTGTGACAGGCGAGAAAAGGAAACTTCCTTCAAAGGCTCGAAAGGCGGCTTCTGGAGAGCAACTAGTACCCTGTTCAGATCCCATGGATCTAACGGCCGCCTGTACGGGGGCACAATATGACAGACCCCCTGCAGAAACGTGCGCACCTTAGGAAGACGTGCTAGACGCTTCTGAAAAAACACGGATAGTGCCGAGACTTGCCCTTTAAGGGAGCTGAGCGACAAGCCCTTTTCCAACCCCGATTGCAGGAAGGAAAGAAAGGTGGGCAATGCAAATGGCCACGGGGATACTCTCTGTGCAGAGCACCAGGATAAGAAAATCTTCCACGTTCTGTGGTAGATCTTAGCAGACGTTGACTTCCTAGCTTGTCTCATTGTGGCTACGACTCCTTGAGATAATCCTGCGGACGCTAGGATCCAGGACTCAATGGCCACACAGTCAGGTTCAGGGCCGCAGAATTCTGATGGAAAAACGGCCCTTGGGACAGTAAGTCTGGTCGGTCTGGCAGTGACCACGGTCGACCGACCGTGAGATGCCACAGATCCGGATACCACGATCTCCTCGGCCAGTCTGGGGCGACGAGTATGACGCGGCTGCAATCGGATCTGATCTTGCGTAACACTCTGGGCAAGAGTGCCAGAGGTGGGAAGACGTATGGGAGCCGGAACTGCGACCAATCTTGAACTAATGCGTCTGCCGCCAGAGCTCTTTGATCGCGCGACCTCGCCATGAATGCCGGGACCTTGTTGTTGTGCCGGGACGCCATTAGGTCGACGTCCGGCACTCCCCATCGGCGACAGATTTCCTGAAACACGTCCGGGTGAAGGGACCACTCCCCTGCGTCCATGCCCTGGCGACTGAGGAAGTCTGCTTCCCAATTTTCTACGCCTGGGATGTGAACCGCGGATATGGTGGAGGCTGTGTCCTCCACCCACATTAGAATGCGCCGGACTTCTTGGAATGCTTGCCGACTGCGCGTCCCTCCTTGGTGGTTGATGTATGCCACCGCTGTGGAGTTGTCCGACTGGATTCGGATCTGCTTTCCTTCCAGCCACTGTTGGAAGGCCAGTAGGGCAAGATACACTGCCCTGATTTCCAGAACATTGATCTGAAGGGTGGACTCCTGCGGAGTCCACGTCCCCTGGGCCCTGTGGTGGAGAAACACTGCTCCCCACCCTGACAGACTCGCATCTGTCGTGACCACTGCCCAGGATGGAGGCAGGAAGGATCTTCCCTGAGACAATGAGGTGGGAAGGAGCCACCATTGTAGAGAGTCCTTGGCCGTCTGGGAAAGAGAGACTTTCCTGTCCAGGGACGTTGACTTCCCGTCCCATTGGCGGAGAATGTCCCATTGAAGTGGGCGCAGATGAAACTGCGCAAAGGGAACTGCTTCCATGGCTGCCACCATCTTCCCGAGGAAGTGCATGAGGCGCCGTAAGGGGTGCGACTGGCCTTGAAGGAGGGATTGCACCCCTGTCTGTAGGGACCGCTGCTTGTTCAGCGGAAGCTTCACTCTCGCTGCTCGAGTATGAAACTCCATGCCAAGATACGTTAGCGACTGTGACGGTGACAGATTCGACTTTGGAAAGTTGATGATCCATCCGAACGTCCGTAGAGTCTCCAGCGTAGCATGTAGACTGAGTTGGCATGCCTCTTGAGAGGGTGCCTTGACAAGTAGATCGTCTAGGTAAGGGATCACCGAGTGTCCCTGAGAGTGCAAGACTGCTACCACCGCCGCCATGACCTTGGTGAAGACCCGGGGGGCTGTCGCCAGACCGAATGGCAGAGCTACGAACTGAAGATGGTCGTTTCCTATCACAAAACGTAGAAAACGTTGATGTTCTGTAGCAATTGGCACGTGGAGATAAGCATCTTTGATGTCTATTGAGGCAAGGAAGTCTCCTTGAGACATTGAGGCAACGACAGAGCGGAGGGTTTCCATCCGGAACCGTCTGGCGTGCACATGTTTGTTGAGCAGCTTTAGATCCAGAACAGGACGGAACGAGCCGTCCTTTTTTGGAACCACAAAGAGATTGGAGTAAAACCCTCGCCCTTGTTCCTGAGGCGGTACAGGAACCACTACTCCTTCCGCTCTTAGGGAGTCCACCGCCTGCAGCAGGGCATCTGCTCGGTCTGGATGTGGGGAGGTTCTGAAGAACCGAGCTGGAGGACGAGAACTGAACTCGATTCTGTACCCGCGAGACAAAATGTTTGTCACCCACCGGTCTTTGACCTGTGACGTCCAAATGTCGGAAAAGCGGGAGAGCCTGCCCCCAACCGGAGATGCGGAGGGGGGGGGCTGGAAGTCATGAGGTAGCCGCTTTGGAAGCGGTTCCTCCATTTGCTTTCTTGGGGCGTGCGTGAGCCCGCCAGGAATCTGAGACTCTTTGCGTCCTCTGAGTCCCTTTGGACGAGGAGAATTGTGTCTTGCCCGAACCTCGAAAGGACTGAAACCTCTGCTGCCATTTTTTCTGCTGAGGTTTGCTTGATCTGGGCTGGGGTAAGGAAGAGTCTTTACCCTTGGACTGTTTAATGATGTCAGCCAATGGCTCGCCAAACAGTCTCTCTCTAGATAAAGGCAAGCTGGTTAAACATTTTTTGGAACCAGCATCTGCTTTCCAGTCCTTTAACCACAAGGCTCTGCGCAAAACTACCGAATTGGCGGACGCCATTGAGGTGCGGCTGGTAGATTCTAGGACCGCATTGATAGCGTAAGACGCAAACGCAGACATCTGCGAGGTAAGGGACGCCACTTGCGGCGCCGCTGGATGTATGATAGCATCCACTTTTGCTAAACCAGCTGAAATAGCTTGGAGTGCCCATACGGCTGCGAATGCTGGAGCAAACGACGCGCCGATAGCTTCATAGACAGATTTTAACCAAAGGTCCATCTGTCTGTCATTGGCATCCTTAAGTGAAGCGCCATCCTCCACTGCAACTATGGATCTAGCTGCAAGTTTGGAAATCGGGGGGTCTACTTTTGGACACTGGGTCCAGCGCTTGACCACATCAGGGGGGAAAGGAAAACGTGTATCCTTAGAACGTTTAGCGAAACGCCTTTCTGGATGAGCGTCGTGTTTCTGGATTGATTCTCTGAAGTCAGAGTGATCCAAGAAAGCACTCAATTTACGCTTGGGATAGAGGAAACGAAACTTCTCCTGCTCTGCAGCTGCCTCCTCTGCAGAAGGAGCTGGGGGAGAAATATCCAACAGTCTATTGATGGCTGAGATAAGATCGTTTACCATGGCGTCCCCATCCGGGGTATCCAGATTGAGAGGGGTTCCAGGATAAGACTCCTGATCACTCTCTTCAGACGCATCACAGGGCGACTGATTGCGCTGAGACCCTGAGCAGTGTGATGACGTTGAGGGTCTTTCCCAGCGAGCTCGCTTAGGGTGGCTGGGGCTATCATCTGAGTCATAATACTCAGCCTGGGAAGCCGGGGACCCCCTTGCAGTCTGGACTAATTCCAACTGAGGGGGATTAGAGGACAGAGACCTCGCCGTGTCCATAGACTGAGCCCCAGACATGGATTGCAAAGTTTCAAGGATCTTTGCCATAGTCACAGACATTCCATCAGCAAAAACTGCAAAGTCTGTCCCTGACACCGGGGCAGGACTTACAAGCGTCTCAGCCTGGGTCACTACCCCTCCGGACTCCGGCTGGCGAAGCAGCACCGGATCTGAGCATTGCACACAATGGGGGTCTTTGGAACCTGCTGGTAGAGCAGCCCCACATGCAGCACACGCAGTGTACACAGCCCTAGCCTTGGCAGCCTTGCGTTTTGTGGATGACATGTTGCTGCCTCCTCAGAGCGATCTGGGGTCTAGCCAGGAAGCGACCTCACAGTGCAAGAAATAACTAAATATATATATCTGGTGACACAGTACACCAATACACACTGAGGCACTAGAGGGGCCAGCTGAAAAGCCGCTTACCGCCCGCTTAAGAGCGGGTGTGTGTTCTCCAAAAGCCCCCTAGTCCAGGTCTACCAGAGCCTTGCGTCCTTCCTCCAGCCAGACTGCATGTAATGGCTGCCGGCGTCCTGGGAGAGGAGGGAGGGCGGGCCCTGGGCGTTCCTGACTAAGAGCGGGAAGCCTGCTTCCCTCTGTGCCTAGTGAGAGGGCTGGAGCATGTAAATCAGGCTCCAGCCCTCGTCGCTGCTGCGAAACAGCGTCTCTCCCCTACCCTGATTGACAGGGTGGGGGGCGGGAACGAAGCGGAGCTAGGCCGCAAAAGCCGGGGACTGGATTTATAAACGCCGCCGCCGTAAAAGCGCGGTTGGCGTGTCCCCGGCGCACCACAAGTCACAGCAGCGCCGCCCGGTCCAGTGGGGGTCGGCGCTGTGTTCCCACAACACAAAGTCCCCCAGTAAACTGTAGGAACACTAACTCCAACGTTACGGTCCCCGGCGCACTACAACACCCAGCCAGCCCGGAGTGTGTCTGTGCCTGCCGGGGACACAGAGTACCTGTATGATGCAGGGCCATGTCCCTGATTGTACTCCTGCTCCGTATCCATCAGGTTCAACTGGGTCTGTGGATGGAGCCCGGCGTCAGAGCTTAGAGGCTGGCAGGATCCCACTTCCACAGAGCCCTACAAGGGGATGTGGAAGGAAAACAGCATGTGGGGCTCCAGCCCCTGTACCAGCAATAGGTACCTCAACCTTACAACACCATCCACGGGTGAGAAGGGAGCATGCTGGGGGCCCCATATGGGCCCTCTTTTCTTCCATCCGAAATAGTCAGCAGCTACTGCTGACTAAAATCTGTGGAGCTATGCGTGGATGTCTGACCTCCTTCGCACAAAGCTTGAAAACTGGAGAACCCGTGATACCACGGGGGGGTATAGCCAGAAGGGGAGGGGCCTTGCACTTTTTAGTGTAGTGCTTTGTGTGGCCTCCGGAGGGCAGTAGCTATACCCCAATCGTCTGGGTCTCCCAATAGAGCGCTGAAGAAAATGCTAGTGCATGCTCTCATAATCTCCCGCCTCGACTACTGCAACATCCTCCGCTGTGGTCTCCCTGCTAACACGCTCGCCCCTCTCCAGTCCATCCTTAATTCTGCTGCCCGACTGATCCACCTCTCGCCTCAATAACACCCTGCTTCTCCTCTCTGCAAGTCCCTTCACTGGCTCCCAATCTTCCATCGTATCCAATTCAAACTACTAACACTGACTTACAAAGCCATCCATAATCTGTCTCCCCCGTATATCTTTGAACTAATCTCTCGCTACACTCCAAAACGTAATCTCCGGTCCTCCCAAGATCTCCTTCTCTCCTCCTCGCTCATTCGCTCTTCAGGCAACCGCCTCCAAGACTTCTCCCGAGCATCCCCAGTCTCCTGGAACTCACTGCCTCAACACGTCAGACTATCTACTACACTTGCAAACTTCAAATGGAACCTGAAAACTCATCTGTTCAGAAGAAGGGAATTTTGTTTACTTACCGTAAATTCCTTTTCTTCTAGCTCCAATTGGGAGACCCAGACAATTGGGTGTATAGGCTATGCCTCCGGAGGCCGCACAAAGTATTACACTTAAAAGTGTTAAGCCCCTCCCCTTCTGCCTATACACCCCCCGTGCTCCCACGGGCTCCTCAGTTTTGGTGCAAAAGCAAGAAGGAGGAAAAAGAATTATCAACTGGTTTAAAGTAACTTCAATCCGAAGGAATATCGGAGAACTGAAACCATTCAACATGAACAACATGTGTACACAAAAAAACAGGGGCGGGCGCTGGGTCTCCCAATTGGAGCTAGAAGAAAAGGAATTTACGGTAAGTAAACAAAATTCCCTTCTTCTTTGTCGCTCCATTGGGAGACCCAGACAATTGGGACGTCCAAAAGCAGTCCCTGGGTGGGTAAAATAATACCTCGTAAGAGAGCCGTAAAACGGCCTCTTCCTACAGGTGGGCAACCGCCGCCTAAAGGACTCGTCTACCTAGGCTGGCATCCGCCGAAGCATAGGTATGCACCTGATAGTGTTTCGTGAAAGTGTGCAGGCTCGACCAGGTAGCCGCCTGACACACCTGCTGAGCCGTAGCCTGGTGCCTCAAAGCCCAGGACGCGCCCACGGCTCTGGTAGAATGGGCCTTCAGCCCTGAGGGAACCGGAAGCCCAGCCGAACGGTAGGCTTCGAGAATTGGCTCCTTGATCCACCGAGCCAAGGTTGATTTGGAAGCCTGTGACCCTTTACGCTGGCCAGCGACAAGGACAAAGAGTGCATCCGAGCGGCGCAGGGGCGCCGTACGAGAAATGTAGAGTCTGAGTGCTCTCACCAGATCTAACAAGTGCAAATCCTTTTCACATTGGTGAACTGGATGAGGACAAAGAAGGGAATTTTGTTACTTACCGTAAATTCCTTTTCTTCTAGCTCCTATTGGGAGACCCAGACGATTGGGTGTATAGCACTGCCTCCGGAGGCCACACAAAGCACTACACTAAAAAGTGCAAGGCCCCTCCCCTTCTGGCTATACACCCCCAGTGGGATCACTGGCTCACCAGTTTTAGTGCAAAAGCAAGAAGGAGGAAAGCCAAGAACTGGTTTAAACAAATTGACTCCGAAGTAACGTCGGAGAACTGAAAACCATTCAACATGAACAACATGTGTACCCGAAAAACAACCAAAAATCCCGAAGGACAACAGGGCGGGTGCTGGGTCTCCCAATAGGAGCTAGAAGAAAAGGAATTTACGGTAAGTAACAAAATTCCCTTCTTCTTCGGCGCTCCATTGGGAGACCCAGACGATTGGGACGTCCAAAAGCTGTCCCTGGGTGGGTAAGAATACCTCATGTTAGAGCTGCGAAGACAGCCCTCCCCTACGGAGAGGCAACTGCCGCCTGCAGGACTCTTCTACCTAGGCTGGCGTCCGCCGATGCATAGGTATGCACCTGATAATGTTTGGTGAAAGTGTGCAGACTCGACCAGGTAGCTGCCTGGCACACCTGTTGAGCCGTAGCCTGGTGTTGTAATGCCCAGGACGCACCCACGGCTCTGGTAGAATGGGCCTTCAGCCCTGATGGAACCGGAAGCCCAGCAGAACGGTAGGCTTCAAGAATTGGTTCTTTGATCCATCGAGCCAGGGTGGCCTTAGAAGCCTGCGACCCTTTGCGCTTACCAGCGACCAGGACAAAGAGTGCATCCGAACGGCGCAGGGGCGCCGTGCGGGAAATGTAGATTCTGAGTGCTCTCACCAGACCTAACAAATGTAAATCCTTCTCATACCGATGAACTGTATGAGGACAAAAAGAAGGCAAAGAAATATCCTGATTAAGATGAAAAGAGGATACCACCTTCGGGAGAAACTCCTGAATGGGACGCAGCACTACCTTGTCCTGGTGGAAGACCAGGAAGGGAGCCTTGGATGACAGCGCTGCTAGCTCAGACACTCTCCGAAGAGATGTGATCGCTACCAGAAAAGCCACTTTCTGTGATAGTCTAGAAAGTGAAACCTCCCTCAGAGGCTCGAAGGGCGGCTTCTGGAGGGCAACTAGTACCCTGTTCAGATCCCATGGATCTAACGGCCGCTTGTACGGGGGTACGATATGACAAACCCCCTGCAGGAACGTGCGTATCTTAGAAAGTCGTGCTAGCCTCTTCTGAAAAAAGACGGATAGCGCCGAGACTTGCCCTTTAAGGGAGCCGAGCGACAAACCTTTTTCTAACCCAGATTGCAGGAAAGAAAGAAAGGTAGGCAATGCAAATGGCCAGGGAGACACTCCCTGAGCAGAGCACCAGGATAAGAATATCCTCCACGTTCTGTGGTAGATCTTAGCGGACGTGGGCTTCCTAGCCTGTCTCATGGTGGCAACGACCTCTTGGGATAATCCTGAAGACGCTAGGATCCAGGACTCAATGGCCACACAGTCAGGTTCAGGGCCGCAGAATTCCGATGGAAAAACGGCCCTTGGGACAGCAAGTCTGGCCGGTCTGGAAGTGCCCACGGTTGGCCGACCGTGAGATGCCACAGATCCGGATACCACGCCCTCCTTGGCCAGTCTGAGGCGACGAGTATGACGCGGCTGCAGTCGGATCTGATCTTGCGTAGCACTCTGGGCAAGAGTGCCAGAGGTGGAAACACATAAGGGAGCCGGAACTGCGACCAATCTTGCACCAAGGCGTCTGCCGCCAGAGCTCTGTGATCGCGAGACCGTGCCATGAAGGTTGGGACCTTGTTGTTGTGCCGGGACGCCATTAGGTCGACGTCCGGCACCCCCCAGCGGCAACAGATCTCCTGAAACAAGTCCGGGTGAAGGGACCATTCCCCTGCGTCCATGCCCTGGCGACTGAGATAATCTGCTTCCCAGTTTTCCACGCCTGGAATGTGAACTGCAGAGATGGTGGAGGCCGTGGCTTCCACCCACATCAAAATCCGCCGGACTTCCTGGAAGGCTTGCCGACTGCGTGTGCCGCCTTGGTGGTTGATGTATGCCACCGCTGTGGAATTGTCCGACTGAATTCTGATCTGCTTGCCTTCCAGCCACTGCTGGAACGCTTTCAGGGCAAGATACACTGCCCGTATTTCCAGAACATTGATCTGAAGCGAGGACTCTTGCTGGGTCCACGTACCCTGAGCCCTGTGGTGGAGAAAAACCGCTCCCCACCCTGACAGACTCGCGTCCGTCGTGACCACCTCCCAGGATGGGGGTAGGAAGGATTTCCCCTTCGATAATGAAGTGGGAAGAAGCCACCACCGAAGGGAAGCTTTGGTCGCCTGAGAGAGGGAGACGTTCCTGTCGAGGGACGTCGGCTTCCTGTCCCATTTGCGTAGGATGTCCCATTGAAGAGGACGCAGGTGAAACTGCGCAAAAGGAACTGCCTCCATTGCTGCCACCATCTTCCCCAGGAAGTGCATGAGGCGCCTCAAGGGGTGTGACTGGCCTTGAAGGAGAGATTGTACCCCTGTCTGTAGTGACCGCTGCTTGATCAGCGGAAGCTTCACTATCGCTGAGAGGGTATGAAACTCCATGCCAAGGTATGTGAGCGATTGGGCCGGTGTCAGATTTGACTTTGGAAAATTGATGATCCACCCGAAACTCTGGAGAGTCTCCAGGGTAGCGTCGAGGCTGTGTTGGCATGCCTCTTGAGAGGGTGTCTTGATCAGGAGATCGTCCAAGTAAGGGATCACCGAGTGACCCTGAGAGTGGAGGACCGCTACTACAGTAGCCATAACCTTGGTGAAAACCCGTGGGGCTGTTGCCAGGCCGAACGGCAGTGCCACGAACTGCAGGTGTTCGTTTTCTATGGCGAAGCGCAATAAGCGCTGGTGCTCTGGAGCAATCGGTACGTGGAGATAAGCATCTTTGATATCGATCGATGCAAGGAAATCTCCTTGGGACATTGAGGCGATGACGGAGCGGAGGGATTCCATCCGGAACCGCCTGGTCGTTACGTGTTTGTTGAGAAGTTTCAGGTCCAGGACAGGACGGAAAGACCCGTCCTTCTTTGGGACCACAAACAAGTTGGAGTAAAAACCGTGGCCCTGTTGCTGAAGAGGAACAGGGACCACCACTCCTTCTGCCTTCAGAGTGCCCAGCACCTGCAGAAGAGCCTCGGCTCGCTCGGGAGGCGGGGATGACCTGAAGAATCGAGTCGGGGGACGAGAGGTGAACTTTATCTTGTAACCGTGAGACAGAATGTCTCTCACCCAACGGTCTTTTACCCGTGGCAGCCAGGCGTCGCAAAAGCGGGAGAGCCTGCCACCGACCGAAGATGCGGAGTGAGGAGGCCGAAAGTCATGAGGAAGCCGCTTTGGTAGCGGCACCTCCGGTGGCCTTTTTAGGACGTGACTTAGACCGCCATGAATCAGAGTTCCTTTGATCTTTCTGAGGCCTTTTGGACGAGGAGAATTGGGACCTGTCCGCGCCCCGAAAGGACCGAAACCTCGACTGCCCCTTCCTCTGTTGGGGTATGTTCGGTTTGGGCTGGGGTAAGGATGTATCCTTTCCCTTGGATTGTTTGATGATTTCATCCAAACGCTCGCCAAACAATCGATCGCCAGAAATTGGCAAACTGGTTAAGCGCTTTTTGGAAACAGAATCTGCCTTCCATTCCCGTAGCCACAAGGCCCTGCGGAGTACCACCGAATTGGCGGCTGCAACCGCCGTACGGCTCGCAGAGTCCAGGACAGCATTAATAGCGTAAGACGCAAATGCCGACGTCTGAGTGGTTATGGACGCCACCTGTGGCGCGGACGTGCGTGTTGCTGCGTCAATTTGCGCTTGACCTGCTGAGATAGCTTGTAGCGCCCATACGGCTGCGAACGCTGGGGCAAAAGAAGCGCCGATAGCTTCATAGATGGATTTCAACCAGAGTTCCATCTGCCTGTCAGTGGCATCTTTGAGTGAAGCCCCATCTTCCAGTGCAAGTATGGATCTAGCTGCCAGTCTGGAGATTGGAGGATCCACTTTGGGACACTGAGCCCAACTTTTGACCACGTCAGGGGGAAAAGGATAACGTGTATCCTTAAGGCGCTTAGAAAAACGCTTATCTGGACAAGCATGGTGATTCTGGACTGCCTCTCTGAAATCAGAGTGGTCCAGAAACATACTCGATGTACGCTTGGGAAACCTGAAACGGAATTTCTCCTGCTGAGAAGCTGACTCCTCCACCGGAGGAGCTGAGGGAGAAATATCCAACATACGATTGATGGACGCAATAAGGTCGTTCACTATGGCGTCCCCGTCCGGAGTATCAAGATTGAGAGCGGCCTCAGGATCAAAATCCTGATCAGCTGTCTCCGCATCATCAACCAGAGATTCCCCCCTCTGAGACCCTGCACAATATGATGATGTCGAGGGAAAATCTAAGCGAGCTCGCTTAGTCGGTCTGGGGCTGAGGTCTGTTAGCAGGTGGCTCCCCCTGGGCCCCTCTTAGCAAAGGCTCCGGCTGAGTAAGTGCCACAGGGGCCGAACAGTGCACGCAATGAGGGTCAGTGGAACCTGCCGGTAGCGGGGTCGTACATGCGGCGCAGGCAACATAATAAGCCTGTGTTTTGGCACCCCTGCCTTTCGTGGGCGCCATGCTATTATCTTCCCTGAGTAACACAATAGGGTATATAGCCAGAAATCAACTGTGCACCATACAGTGTAAAACATATATACCATAAACATATAATGTTACACTACTGCACAATGGGGCTAGCACCACAGGTGCTGCTTACCACCCGCCTAAAGCGGTTGTGAGGCCACCAGAGTCCCTGCCTGGGTCTCCCAGACTTTGTCCCCCTCTGCAGCGTCCGAGGAGCTGACAGGAATGGCTGCCGGCGTCCTGAGGAGAGGAGGGAGCCGTGGGCGTGACCCAGAAAGAGCGGGAACTGGTGCCCGCACTGTGCACAGTGAGAGGGGTGGAGTATGCAAAGCATGCTCCAGCCCTCAGTGCTGCTCGTTCTGTGCAGCGTCCCGCCCTTCCCCTGCCTGTCAGGGCTGTGGGCGGGAGGAAAGGAAACTAGGCCGCAAAAAGCCGGGGACTCTACTAATAAACGCGGCCGCCGTAAAAGCGCGGCCGACGTGAAAGTCCCCGGCGCACTACAAGTCCCAGCCGCGCCGCAGTGTTTCCATGGCCGCGGCGGTCAGTGCGGCAGTCCCTATACATAAACACACTCAGCAACGCTGAGTGTGTAATGGCACATATTAACCCGGTCAGCGCCGTGGTCCCCGGTGCACTAGCACACCCAGCAAAGCTGGAGTGTTGCTGTGCGCTGTCCCCACAGGGATACAGAGTACCTCCAAGTAGCAGGGCCATGTCCCTGAACGATACCCGGCTCCTATCCAGCAGGCTCCACAGGAGTTGTGGATGAAGCACGGTCTCAGTGCCTGGAGACCGATAGGATCCCACTTCACCCAGAGCCCTGAGGGGGATGGGGAAGGAAAACAGCATGTGGGCTCCAGCCTCCGTACCCGCAATGGATACCTCAACCTTACAACACCACCGACAAGAGTGGGGTGAGAAGGGAGCATGCTGGGGGCTCTATATGGGCCCACTTTTCTTCCATCCGACATGGTCAGCAGCTGCTGCTGACCAATCTGTGGAGCTGTGCGTGCGTGTCTGACCTCCTTCGCACAAAGCAAAAAACTGAGGAGCCCGTGGGAGCACGGGGGGTGTATAGGCAGAAGGGGAGGGGCTTAACACTTTTAAGTGTAATACTTTGTGCGGCCTCCGGAGGCATAGCCTATACACCCAATTGTCTGGGTCTCCCAATGGAGCGACAAAGAAATGCCTATAATCTTCAATGACCCCGCGCCCCACCACCGTGCGGAGCTGCCGCCCCACCCCCGTGCGGAGCTGCCGCCCCACCACCGTGCGGAGCTGCCGCCCCACCACCGTGCGGAGCTGCCGCCCCACCACCGTGCGGAGCTGCCGCCCCACCACCGTG
The DNA here is from genome assembly GCF_048569485.1 of Anomaloglossus baeobatrachus. Lineage (NCBI taxonomy): Eukaryota > Metazoa > Chordata > Amphibia > Anura > Aromobatidae > Anomaloglossus > Anomaloglossus baeobatrachus. Next base: position 845,226,044 of record NC_134353.1, read on the forward strand.
CGGAGCTGCCGCCCCACCACCGTGCGGAGCTGCCGCCCCACCACCGTGCGGAGCTGCCGCCCCACCACCGTGCAGAGCTGCCGCCCCACCACCGTGCAGAGCTGCCGCCCCACCACCGTGCAGAGCTGCCGCCCCACCACCGTGCAGAGCTGCCGCCCCACCACCGTGCAGAGCTGCCGCCCCACCACCGTGCAGAGCTGCCGCCCCACCACCGTGCAGAGCTGTCGCCCCACCACTGTGCAGAGCTGCCGCCCGACCCCCACCCCACCTACTGTCTCCTCCCCAAAATCCTATAGAATGTAAGCCCGCCGCAAGGGCAGGGCCCTCTTCCCTCTGTACTAGTCTGTCTATTGTAACTTGTATATGTATTCTGTATGTAATCCCATCTCATGTACAGCACCATGGAATCAATGGTGCTCTATAAATAAATAAAAATAATAGTATAAATCAAATAATTACACATACATCAAAGTATATAGTGGAATTTTTTGGCTCAGATGGTGCCATCCTAATGGAAGATACAGAATATCCGGGGTCTCTGTGGAGTGAATCTCCCTGTATATTCCCATTACAGCCGGTGGCCTCTTACCTCTAATGCAGCATCCAAAGCCGCAGACACCTGGAAACCTCGGAGCAGCCGGTCATATTTCTTTAAGTGCTGTTTGACTGGTTTGCTGACAATGAAGTCATCCTGTACAGAACACAGAGAATTAAGAAAATTATATTAAGTCTCTTAAACTAAAAGCATTTCTGCAGCTTTCTGCAGGCAGCCCAACACCACTGCCTTCCTGACCTGCCGGACCTTCAGCCACTTTACCTGCTTTGCCATGTAGTCCTTCCCTTTCACAAACATTCGGTATCTCGGATGCTTCTTTTGTGGTGGTTCATTTGGTTTCTTTTCTTCCAGCTTTCGATGTTTAACATTCAAGACGCTGTTGGTCATTCCAACCACGATCATCTCATCATCAGGCTGAAGAGAGAAAGAACGCGTTAGTTAATAAAGGTTACAGTGACACTAAGCATTATGTCTCCTTATGTCTTACTATCACATCCAGACCCTGGCTCACTGCAGAACAGTGGATTATGAGTAGCTGCTATCTAGAATAAGCCTAGAAGTCACCTCTACAAAATTCTGGACCTGACGGTAAGAGGACTCCGTGCTATGGCTGTGGGTTAATCATCATCTTACTATAGGTCCATGGCTACCTGCAGGTTTGGAGAAGCCCACTGAGCACCACTTGTGGGTCCTAATGAGCAGTAATCAAGAGACCAATCACATATAGGAGATATCAGAGGAGACGTCATACTTACAGCCAATGCAAGGCTTAAAATTGAAGCTGCATAGTCAAAACTGTAGACAACTTTGTAGTTCATTGTGCTGTAGACCTTCACATGCCTGGAGAGGAGAATGGAGAGAAATCAGATGACGGAGGAGGAAATAACCAGAGAGGTCTTCATCTCTCATAAATTATTAGTCTCAATAATACAATGAAATGAGATTAATAAAGATTATTACTGCATGTAGTATGTGTATTGTGTTTAAAACCCAGAATCTTGGGTCCCCATACAGAATATACAGCAGTGGTCCATACACCTCATCACGGTGAGGCCGGCTAACCAGCTGATGTGTTTGGTGGTGTCCTCTCCTTACAGGAAAGAGTAAGTGGAATTTCAACCCCTTAACCCCTTCACGACCATGGACGGATCTTTCCGTCATGGATCGTGTCCCGGTAAGCCCCGCCCCCTGCCGCGGGCAGGCGGCGTGGATCGGCACACATATCAGCTGTTTTCAACAGCTGACATGTGTGCCTACATGTTCCGAGTGGAATCGCATTCCACCCAGAACATTAAGCCCTTAGATCTCGCTGCCAAAGTCTGGCATCGAGATCTATATGCGCGCGCCATGTTTTTTTACTTACCGCCGCCCCCTCCGGACGTCACGTGAGTGATCACGTGACGTTCGGTGGTTGCCATCATAGCACAGGGTCATGTGATGACGCCTGCTGCTACGAAGTTTCACTTTCATTCTTCCTCGGCACGGAGCAGAGGAAAAAAGAAAGTGACTATTTCTGCTGTTTACAGCGGTATAGCTGTGATCAGCAGATAGCGATCAGCAATCGGATTGCTGATCGCTATAGCCCCCTAGGGGGGACTAGTAAAATAAAATAAAAAAAAAGTTTTAAAAAATTAAAAAAAAAACAAAAAATTAAAAAAAAAAAAACCCTAAAAGTTCAAATCACCCCCCTTTCACCCCATTGAAAATTAAAGGGTTAAAAAATAAATAAATATACACATTTGGTATCGCCGCGTTCAGAAATGCCAGATCTATCAAAATATAAAATCAATTAATCTGATTGGTAAACGGCGTAGTGGCAAAAAAATTCCAAACGCCAAAATTACGTTTTTGGTCGCCGCAAGTTTTACGCAAAATGCAATAACAGGCGATCAAAACGTGGCATCTGCGCAAAAATGCTACCATTAGAAACATCAGCTCGAGACGGAAAAAATAAGCCGTCACTGAGCCATAGATCCCAAAAAATAAGAACGCTACGGGTTTCGGAAAATGGAGCAAAACGTGCGCCACTTTTATTGGACAAACTTGTGAATTTTTTTTAACCCCTTAGATACAAGTAAATCTATACATGTTTGGTGTCTACAAACTCGCACCGACCTCAGGCATCATACCCACACATCAGTTTTACCATATAGTGAACACCATGAATAAAACATCCCAAAAACTATTGTGCCACCACATTTTTTTTGCAATTTTTCCACACTTGGAATTTTTTTGCTGCTTTCCAGTACACCATATGGTAAAACTTATGGTTTCATTTAAAAGTACAACTTGTCCCGCAAAAAACAAGCCCTCATATGGCAAGATTGACGGAAAAATAAAAAAGTTACGGCTCTCGGAAGAAGGGGAGCAAAAAACAAAAACGCAAAGTGCCCCGGGGCTGAAGGGGTTAAGGGGAGATAAACCAGCACCAGGATTCTTGTCAGCGGCTTTCTCCTCTCTCCCCATTGAAAACAGATGAACACTGAGCAGAGCTCTCAGGTGTATGGGGCAGTCAGGAGAGGTCGCTGTCTGCCCACAGCTTTGGTTTTATTCATGGCCAGCTCTAGCTTACCAATGACGCCAGGATGTAACACTTGGAAACGTTTATTCCTAGCTCTGTGACTGTCTAGGAGAGCTCCAAGAAAGAGCAGGAAAAGTGATCACAGCCGGGCAATTGCCTTGCACCAGGGGTGTAACATGAGAAATGTATTTTATATTCCCCACCCTTATTACTCTACACCATAAACAAATTCGAATTTTGCGGCTTTTTGGGGATTTTTAATTGATAGCCCTCAGGACTCCTCCAGATAACAAAATGAAGCATGTGCCATAGGGTGCAGTGATCGGCACAACCACACGTGTGTGACGGATTCTGAGATTGCTTAAGAAAAATGGATTCTGATGAAGATGAGGATCCTATGGGTGGAATTTAAGACTTTAAAGTGGGCTTTACACGCTACGATATCGTTGATGAATTATCGGCGAGGTCAGTGTTTCTGACGCACATCCACCGTCATTAACGAGATCGCAGCGTGTAACAATTAAGAGGGATCTTAAACGATCGCAAAACAGGGCAAAATAGTTTACCTTGGAGAGGTCGTCCTGAAACAAAAAAATCGTTTTCAGGATGTTAGCGATGTTGTTCGTCGTTCCTGCGGCAGCATACTTCGCTATGTGTGACACCGCAGGAGAGACGAACATCTCCTTACCTGCCTCCACCGCCAATGCGGAAGGAAGGAGGTGGGCGGGATATTTAAGTCCCACTCATCTCCGCCCCTCTGCTTCTATTGGCTGTCTGCCGTGAGACGCCGCGCCCCATTAGGAAGGAGGCGGGTGGCCAGCCAAAGCGACGTCGCAGTGCAGGTAAGTGAATGTGACGGGGGTAAGCGAGGTTGTGCGACACGGGCAGCGATATGCCCATGTCGCACAACCGACGGGGGCGGGTACAATCGCTTGCGATCTCGCTAGCGAGATTGCAGCGTGTAAAGCCTGTTTAAAGGGAGTCTGTCAGCAAAAAATGACTGTTCAAACCAAGCACAGCCCCCTCTAGGAGGATATAGGTCTAAAAAAGCAAAGCTTTAGTGTCCACATCCATTGCTGAAATTGCCAAAAATCATTTTCTATTCAAATATGCTTATTAGGAGCTCGGTGCACCCTGGATGTGGTTGAACAGTTCACTGCACCTTCCCCCTGGTTGGTTTCCATCTATCTCAGCCACCTCTTCCTTGATTGACAGCTGTGGCTTTACAGGAGTAGATGGGAAGATGCAGTGAAATACTTGGCCACGTCCAGGGAGCACCGAGGACTTCATTACCAGATCTGAATACCGGACAATTTTCAGCAATGGTTTGGCCATTAAAGGAACGATTTGTACCAACAGACTGCCTTTAGTTCAGGACACAAAGCACGTGTTAGGGCTCCAGGCCAAAAATCACAACTCTACAAATTTAGTAGCCACACATTATTTGGTGGCATGACCCATATCATCCGCCATCTGCAGTTGTGCGTGTGCTATTTATTCTGCCCTACTCTACTGCAGGAGGAGGACGGGAGCGGCAGGATTGTGCACAAACACTTCACTGTATACACGTCTCATGTCCGGAGAACCCATCCTCTTATCCACACCATTTGCTGTGGAACCTACCTGTCCAGCGACGCCGACAGCAGCCTCTGACCGGAGCCACTGAGGCACAGACTGGTCACTGTTTTGTGATGATTTCTTAAGGACACCAATAACTGCCCCCCCTTCAGCAGGTCCCACACTTTCACATATCGACCACCTAAAGGAGTGAGGATAAAGAAACGCATCAGTAATTAAACACCATGTATTGCAGCCGTGTTTAACCCTTAAGTGGCCAGTCTAGTCTTCTGCGGCCAGTAAATACAGATGATTAGGGTGTGCTGCATTATACAATTGTAATCTCAGCTCCCGGTCTACACAATGCTTTGCCCCGTAGTGCTGGGCTACAGAAAAGGATCCAAAATCAGACCCAATTTACATCTTCTACGTCATATCCAAGGATTTACAGGATTACCACCTCCTGGTGCTCCAGCTATGGATAACTTTGCACAGATAGATTTTTTATTATTATTACTTCACTTCCTAAATAAAAAGTTAAACAATTTTCTGATCAATCTGCCTTAAAATGTTTCTACCACTCTGCTACTGCGAAGCGTTCAAGTCCAGTATTTACTAGAGGTTAACTCCGGCACACTATAAATTTCCCATGAAAGTAAAGGAACGCAGCAGTTGGGAATCAAAATCCTTTTCTTTTATTTTGTAAGTGTCACACGTGAAAAAGAAGGGAATTTTGTTTACTTACCGTAAATTCCTTTTCTTCTAGCTCCTATTGGGAGACCCAGACAATTGGGTGTATAGCTTCTGCCTCCGGAGGCCACACAAAGTATTACACTTTAAAAAGTGTAACCCCTCCCCTCTGCCTATACACCCTCCCGTGGATCACGGGCTCCTCAGTTTTAGTGCAAAAGCAGGAAGGAGAAGACTTATGAATTGGTCTAGGGCAAATTCAATCCGAAGGATGTTCGGAGAACTGAACCATGAACCAAAAGAACAATTCAACATGAACAACATGTGTACACAAAAGAACAACCAGCCCGAAGGGAACAGGGGCGGGTGCTGGGTCTCCCAATAGGAGCTAGAAGAAAAGGAATTTACGGTAAGTAAACAAAATTCCCTTCTTCTTTGTCGCTCCATTGGGAGACCCAGACAATTGGGACGTCCAAAAGCAGTCCCTGGGTGGGTAAAAGAATACCTCAGTAACAAGAGCCGAAACGGCCCTCCTCTTACAGGTGGGCAACCGCCGCCTGAAGGACTCGCCTACCTAGACTGGCGTCTGCCAAAGCATAGGTATGCACTTGATAGTGTTTCGTGAAAGTGTGCAGACTAGACCACGTCGCTGCCTGACACACCTGCTGAGCCGTAGCCCGGTGCCGCAATGCCCAGGACGCACCCACGGCTCTGGTAGAATGGGCTTTCAGCCCTGAAGGAAGCGGAAGCCCAGAAGAACGGTAGGCTTCGAGAATCGGTTCCTTGATCCACCGAGCCAAGGTTGACTTGGAAGCCTGCGAACCCTTACGCTGGCCAGCGACAAGGACAAAGAGCGCATCTGAACGGCGCAGGGGCGCCGTGCGAGACACGTAGAGCCGGAGTGCTCTCACCAGATCCAAAGAGTGCAAATCCTTTTCACATTGGTGAATTGGATTAGGGCAAAATGAAGGTAAGGAGATATCCTGATTGAGATGAAAAGTAGATACCACCTTAGGGAGAAATTCCGGAACCGGACGCAGAACCACCTTATCCTGGTGAAACACCAGGAAGGGGGCTTTGCATGAAAGCGCTGCAAGCTCAGACACTCTACGGAGTGATGTAATTGCCACTAGAAAGGCCACCTTTTGCGAAAGACGTGATAAAGAGACATCCCGCAGCGGCTCGAAAGGTGGTTTCTGAAGAGCAGTTAGCACCCTGTTAAGATCCCAGGGCTCCAGCGGACGCTTGTAAAGTGGGACTATGTGGCAAACTCCCTGCAGGAACGTGCGGACCTGCGGAAGCCTGGCTAGACGCTTTTGAAAAAATACGGAGAGCGCCGATACTTGGCCCTTGAGAGAGCCGAGTGACAAACCCTTGTCCATTCCGGATTGGAGGAATGAAAGAAAAGTGGGTAAGGCAAACGGCCATGGAGAGAAGCCGTTATCAGAGCACCAGGATAAGAAGATTTGCCAAGACCTGTAATAGATCTTGGCGGACGTTGGCTTCCTGGCCTGTCTCATGGTGGCAATGACATCCTGAGATAACCCTGAAGACGCTAGGAGCCAGGATTCAATGGCCACACAGTCAGGTTGAGGGCCACAGAATTCAGATGGAAAAATGGCCCTTGTGACAGCAAGTCTGGGCGGTCTGGAAGCGCCCACGGCTGACCCACCGTGAGATGCCACAGATCCGGGTACCACGCCCGCCTCGGCCAATCTGGAGCGACGAGAATGGCGCGACGGCAGTCGGACCTGATCTTGCGTAACACTCTGGGCAGCATCGCCAGAGGAGGAAACACATAAGGCAGTCGGAACTGCGACCAGTCCTGAACTAACGCGTCCGCCGCCAGAGCTCTGTGATCCTGAGACCGTGCCATGAATGCCGGGACTTTGTTGTTGTGCCGTGATGCTACGTCCGGCGTTCCCCAGCGGCGACAGATCTCTCGGAACACTTCTGGGTGCAGAGACCATTCCCCCGCATCCATGCCCTGACTACTGAGAAAATCTGCTTCCCAGTTTTCTACGCCCGGGATGTGAACTGCGGAGATGGTGGAGGCTGTGGCTTCCACCCACTGCAGAATCCGCCGGACTTCCTGGAAGGCTTGACGACTGCGAGTGCCGCCTTTGTGGTTGATGTATGCGACGGCAGTGGCGTTGTCCGACTGGATACGGATCTGCCTGCCCTCCAGCCACCGCTGAAAAGCCAATAGGGCTAGATACACTGCCCTTATTTCCAGAACATTGATCTGAAGGGAAGACTCTATCGGAGTCCAGGTTCCCTGAGCCCTGTGGTGGAGAAAAAACGCTCCCCACCCTGACAGGCTCGCGTCCGTGGTGACCACAGCCCAGGTTGGGGGTAGGAAGGATTTTCCCTGCGATAGAGAATTGGGAAGGAGCCACCACTGAAGTGACGTCTTGGTTGCAAGGGAAAGAGAGACGTTCCTGTCGAGGGAAGCCGACCTCCTGTCCCATTTGCGGAGAATGTCCCATTGGAGCTGCCGTAGATGGAATTGCGCGAACGGCACTGCCTCCATCGCTGCCACCATCTTCCCCAGGAAGTGCATGAGGCGTCTTAAGGGGTGTGACTGACTCCGAAGAAGTGATTGCACCCCTGCCTGCAGAGAAAGCTGCTTGTCTCGCGGTAGCTTGACTACCGCTGACTGTGTATGAAACTCGATCCCGAGGTAAGTCAGTGATTGGGTCGGTGTCAACTTGGATTTTGGGAAGTTGATTATCCACCCGAACTGCTGGAGAGTCGTCAGAGCGACTGTAAGGCTGTGTTGACACGCCACCCGAGAAGGGGCCCTGACTAGGAGATCGTCTAGGTAGGGAATCACCGAGTGGCCCTGAGAGTGTAGGACCGCCACGACGGATGCCATGACTTTGGTGAAAACCCGTGGGGCTGTCGCCAGGCCGAAAGGCAATGCCACGAACTGAAGGTGTTCGTCCCTGATGGCGAAACGCAAGAAGCGTTGATGTTCGGGTGCGATCAGCACGTCGAGATAAGCATCTTTGATGTCGATCGATGCTAGGAAGTCTCCTTGTGACATCGAGGCGATGACCGAGCGGAGAGATTCCATCCGAAACCGTCTGGTTCTCACGTGTCTGTTGAGCAGTTTGAGGTCCAGAACGGGTCGGAATGATCCGTCCTTTTTTGGCACCACGAACAAGTTGGAGTAAAAGCCGCGACCACGTTCCTGAAGGGGAACGGGGGTCACAACTCCTTCTGTCTTCAGAGCGTCCACCGCCTGAAAAAGTGCGTCGGCCCGAGCGGGGGGCGGAGAGGTTCTGAAGAAACGAGCCGCAGGACGGGAGCTGAACTCTATCCTGTAACCGTGAGACAGAATGTCTCTCACCCATCGGTCTTGAACATGTGGCCACCAGGCGTCGCCAAAGCGGGAGAGCCTGCCACCGACCGAGGATGCGGTTAGGGGATGCCGAGAGTCATGAGGAGGCCGCCTTGGAGGCAGTGCCTCCTGCGGCCTTTTGGGGGCGTGACTTGGACCGCCACGCATAGGAGTTCCTCTGGCCTTTCTCCTGCCTGCTGGAAGAAGAGGATTGGGGCTTGGTGGAGGGACGAAAGGACCGAAACCTCGATTGTATTTTCCGTTGTTGAGGTCTCTTAGGTCTGGACTGGGGTAAGGATGAGTCCTTTCCCTTGGATTCCTTAATAATCTCATCCAGTCGTTCGCCAAACAAGCGTTCGCCAGCAAATGGCAAACCTGTTAAGAACCTCTTGGAGGCCGAGTCTGCCTTCCATTCGCGCAGCCACATGGCCCTGCGGACTGCCACAGAGTTAGCTGATGCCACAGCTGTACGGCTAGCCGAGTCTAGGACTGCGTTCATGGCGTAGGAAGAAAAAGCTGACGCTTGAGAAGTCAAAGACGCAACTTGCGGAGCAGAATTACGTGTGACAGCATTAATCTCAGTCAGACAAGCCGAGATAGCTTGGAGTGCCCACACGGCTGCAAAGGCCGGGGCAAAAGACGCGCCCGTGGCCTCATAGATGGACTTCACCAGGAGCTCTATCTGCCTGTCGGTGGCATCCATTAGCGATGAGCCATCTGCCACCGATACCACAGATCTAGCCGCCAATCTAGAGACTGGAGGATCCACCTTGGGACATTGAGCCCACCCCTTAACGACTTCAGTGGGGAAGGGGTAACGCGTGTCAGTGAGGCGCTTAGTAAAGCGCTTGTCCGAAACCGCTCTGGGCTTCTGGACAGCGTCTCTGAAGTTAGAGTGATCGAAGAACGCACTACGTGTACGTTTGGGGAACCGAAACTGGTGTTTCTCCTGTTGAGACGCTGACTCCTCCACAGTAGGAGGTGGGGGAGAGAGATCCAACACCTGGTTGATGGACGAGATAAGATCATTCACTAATGCGTCCCCCTCAGGTGTATCAAGGTTAAGGGCGACGTCAGGGTCAGAACCCTGAGCTGCGACGTCCGCCTCGTCCTCCAGAGAGTCCTCAAGCTGGGAACCCGAGCAGCGTGAAGAAGTCGGGGAAGATTCCCAGCGAGCCCGCTTAGCCCGACTAGGACTGTGGTCCTGGCAGGAGTCCTGCGCGTGGGACCTAGGGCCCAACCTGGGAGCGCGCTGCGGCTCGGACCGAGAGGGGCCTGGAGGTGACGATCCAACAGGGGCCAGGGCCTGTGTAAGGACCGGTCTGGACTGCAAAGCTTCTAGCAGCTTGGCAGACCATTTGTCCATAGACTGAGCCATGGATTGTGAAAGTGACTCAGAGAGTTTCTCAGCAAAAGAGGAGAACTCTGTCCCTGGCACCTGGACAGGGGGAGCAGGGGGGGTCTACATGAGCCGAGGGGTCCACTAGTGACCGAGGCTCCGGCTGAGCAAGTGAAACAGGGGTCGAGCATTGCTCACAGTGAGGGTAGGTGGAACCCACAGGTAACATAGCCCCACAAGAGGTACAGGCCGCAAAAAACCCCTGTGCCTTAACAGCTTTGCTCCTTGTGGACGACATGCTGTTGTCTCCTAGGAGAATGATCACTGAGGGTATATGGGCAAAGACAGGGTATACAGCCCGACCGAACAGAAATATATATATAAATACGTATCTATTCCGGCACCCTAGGGGGGACCAGCACCGGGTGACCGGTGTGGCTTACCGACCGCTAACAAGCGGAGTGTGTGCCTCCAGATTCCCAGCTTTAGGTCCCCTGGAGCTGTGAGAGCTGTTCCTGAGAATCCTCCACCGGCAGAATGCCCAAAAAATGACTGCCGGAGATCTCAGGGGAGGAGTGGAGCCGTGGGCGGCGCCAGGAAAGTGCGGGAATCTGGGGTCCCCACAGTGATCAGTGAGGGGGGAGGAAACATGCAGGATGCTCCAGCCCTCACATCCGACGTCAGGTCGGCAGTCCCGCCCTTACCCCTGACAGGCAGGCCCGGGGGCGGGATTTTTGCGACTAGGCCGCGATGAAGCCGGGGACTAAATTTGAGACCGCGCCCGACAAGCAGGCACGGTCGGCGCGGAAGTCCGCCGGTCTTCACAATCCAGCAGCTGCCGCAGCGTCCGGGAAGAAGGTGCGCTCCTGCACATTCCCCAATGGGGACACAGAGTACCTTAGAGTTGCAGGGCCCGATCCCTGAGGTTTAACATACTCCGGTCCGGCAGATTCCCACAGGGGCTGCGGAGGGAGCACGGTCCCAGCAACTGGATGACCGTTCAGGATCCCACTTCTCCCAGAGCCGCTAAGGGATGGTGAAGGAGACGGCATGTGGCTCCAGCCTTTGTACCCGCAATGGGTACCTCAACCTTAACAACACCGCCGACATAGTGGGGTGAGAAGGGAGCATGCCGGGGGCCCCGTGGGGGCCCTCTTTTCTTCCAACCGACATAACTAGTATGAGAATGCATGAGTGGATGTGTGCCTCCTTCCACACAAAGCATAAAACTGAGGAGCCCGTGATCCACGGGAGGGTGTATAGGCAGAGGGGAGGGGTTACACTTTTTAAAGTGTAATACTTTGTGTGGCCTCCGGAGGCAGAAGCTATACACCCAATTGTCTGGGTCTCCCAATGGAGCGACAAAGAAAAGTGCTGTACAAATGTCCGCCAGGTGTCGACGTTTCGGCTAACAAGCCTTCATCAGGTCGGACAGACTTGACCTATACTGGAATCGTAGTCTGGTAAGTATATGGGATAGCTGTGATAACACTGTAGAGACTGCCTGTTTGAGGTCCCTGGGTGAAGCCGGCATATAAAATCAGATCATATGCAGATATGTGAGACAAAGGAAGTCTTGGTAGTCATATGTCTCTCTTGTTCAGAGTAGCCGGAGAAATAGCGGACAAGGGGGTATTAGGGAGAGGCAGCTCATTCAGAATGGTACCAGGGCCCAGGATTCAGGCTTGGGATCAAGATAAAAGGGCTCGGCTGCTATTATAGCTATTGATTTCTATATTGTAGCCTGGATAAAGGTTCACTGGGTAGAGAAGATATTGTGGTTATAGCTAAGGATCCCGCAGTGTGGAGCCGGGTTCCAGGGTTCACGCTTGGAATCGGTGTCCACAGGACACGCGGTTTAGCACTGCGGCACCACAGGCTCATGCTGCCTCTGACTTTCTTCATGCCCAACGGACCTCCCTCCAGGCTATAACACAGAAGTCATTAGCAATTACCAGGCATATTACCCCGATTCCAAGCGTGAACCCTGGAACCCGGCTCCACACTGCGGGATCCTTAGATATAAAACACAATATCTTCTCTACCCAGTGAACCTTTATCCAGGCTACACCATAGAAATCAATAGCTATAATAGCAGCCGAGCCCTTTTATCTTGATCCCAAGCCTGAATCCTGGGCCCTGGTACCATTCTGAACGAGCTGCCTCTCCCTGATACCCCCTTGTCTGCTATTTCTCCGGCTACTCTGAACAAGAGACACATATGACTACCAAGACTTCCTTTGTCTCACATATCTGCATATGATCTGATTTTATATGCCGGCTTCACCCAGGGACCTTAAACAGGCAGTCTCTACAGTGTTATCACAGCTATCCCATATACTTACCAGACTACGATTCCAGTATAGGTCAAGTCTGTCCGACCTGATGAAGGCTTGTTAGCAGAAACGTCGACACCTGGCGGACATTTGTACAGCACTTTTTTTCACGTGTGACACTTACAAAATAAAAGAAAAGGATTTTGATACCAAACTGCTGCGTTCCTTTACTTTCATGGGAAATTTATAGTGTGCCGGAGTTAACCTCTAGTGACTGTTAATTTGTTTCTCCTGAGCACCTATGACAAGAGGTGATGCGAGGTCTTCTCCCTTTTATTACAAGTCCAGTATTTAATCTGTCACCCTCCTGGTCCTCACTTCTTTTTTCCTACTTCTCCATGTGTTGGAGATATGAGCAGGGAGAGGGCTGTACATAGATCTACAAAGCATGAAAAGAGGAGAAAGTATCTACAGCCTCAGGGAGGGCAGAGACCCTGGGCTATAGAAAAGGAGAAGAGCACATAGGGAGAATATAAGCACAGTTCTGTAGCTAGGCCCACATATGCGCCCTGGATACACACAGATCTCAGATCCAGCCTATATTACTAACAAAATCTCCCAGAAGAATAAAACGGATTTTTGTGTACTCACCGTAAAATCGTTTTCTCTTAGCCATCATTGGGGGACACAGGACCATGGGGTGTTATGCTGCTTATCCATAGGAGGACACTAAGCAGATGCAAAGATGTTAGCTCCTCCCCTGCAGTATACACCCCCTGGCCCAGCCAGGCTACTTCAGTTTTAGTACACAAGCAGTAGGAGAACAAGTAACAAAAAATTTGAGTGAATACTCATAACAAAGAAGTACCGAGAGAGAAAAAAAATGTAAGGCCCAACAGGGCAATAGGGAGGGTGCGGTGTCCCCCCAATGATGGCTAAGAGAAAACGATTTTACGGTGAGTACACAAAAATCCGTTTTTCTCTGACACCTCATTGGGGGACACAGGACCATGGGACGTCCTAAAGCAGTCCCTGGGTGGGTAAACAATAAACAACGCAACCCAAGGACTAGGAACCAGTCCCAGAAAGCCTGGAGCGCCTACTGAGATAGGTGCTCCACTATCGTTTGCAGAATTTTCCTACCTAGGTTCGCCTCAGCCAAAGCCTGGGTATGGACTCGGTAATGCTTTGAAACAGTACGTAGGCAAGACCAGGTCGCAGCCTTACACCTCTGTTCCACTGAAGCCTAATGGTCCAAGAGGCACCAACTGCTCGCGTGGAATGAGTCCGCAGCCTACTAGGAATGGGCTTGAGTTGCAAGCGGTAGACCTCCAGGATCGCAGAGCGAATCCAGCGAGCCAGCTGCCTCTCCTTTCTTAAGCCTTTCAGGAATGACGAACATGGAGTCTAATGTTCCTAAAGGGGCTGTCCTGGGTAAATAATATCTGAGAGCCCTCACAAGGTCTAGCGAATATAGAAACCTTACCACCCTATGGACTGGGTGTGGAGAAAAGGAAGGCAGAACAATGTCCTCGTTCATATGAAACGGGGAAGTAACCTTCGGAAGAAAATCCGGAAGGTGGCGTAGAACCACCTTGTCCTGATGAAAGATCAGAAAGGGTTCGCAGCAAGAGAGTGCTGCCAGTTCCAAAACTTGTCTGATGGACGTAAATCGCCACTAAGAATGTTACCTTCCAGGAGAGATGAGCAATAGAAGATTCCTTAATAGGTTCAAAGGGGGACATCTGGATACCGTCCAAAACGAGAATGAGGTCCCATGGGTCCAGCGACCGTTTATACGAGGAAACTAGATGGGAAACGCCCTCGAGGAAAGCCTTGACTTGCGGATTGCAAGCTAGGCGGTATTGATAGAATATTGAGAGAGATGAAACCTGCCCCTTAAGGGAGCTGAGGGCCAACCCCTTTTGCAACCTGACTGCAAAAAAAAAAAAAAAAAAATCAAGAATTCTGGGGATCGCCAGAGGCATAGGTTGGACATTAGATTCCCTGCACTGGGAAAGGAAAGTTTTCCACATACGGTGATAAATACGGGATGAAGGCCAGCTTTCGGGCACTGTACATGGTGGAGATGACCACAGGAGAGAATTTCGCTCTTGTTAAAGTCCAGGTCGCAATGGCCAGGCCGTCAGCTTCAGGGCTCTGGAGTTGATGGGAAATGGGCCCTTGGGTCAGCAGGTCTGGGATGCTTACAAGGCGCCATGAGCAATTGTACTAATTCAGCATACCAGGCGCACCTGGGCTAGTCCGGTGCTATTAGTATCACCGAGACTCCTTCTGCCTTGATCTTCCTGATTACTCGCGGCAGCAGGGGCAGAGGCGAAAAACATGTAAGGTAGACGGAAACGACTTCAGGAGACTAGAGCATCCGCGCCAATGGACTGTGGATCACGTGACCTGGCTAAGAACGCGGGTACCTTTGCGTTCAACCTTGAGGCCATTAGATCCACGTCTGGTGTACCCCAGCGAGTGCAGATGTGTGGGAACACTTCTGGGTGGAGAAACCACTATTCGGCGGCCAGGCCTTGGCGACTTAGAAGGTCCGCCACCCAGTTCTCTACTCCCGGTATGTGTAAACGCTGAAAACACAGACCCCAGTCAATTCGGCCCAGGTAAGGATCCTGAGGACCTCGAGATAAGCTGTCTTGCTGCTGGTACCTCCCTGCCGATTGACATAGGCCATAGCTGTTGCATTGTCCAATTGGACCCGAATCAAACGACCTGCTAGCGGAAGGGGGGGAATGAAGATCGCGCTGATTTTCAGGATGATTTCTGGGAAGGGAAGACTCCTGGGGCATCCAACGTCCCGAAGCAGTGTGGAGCCAGTACGCTGCTCCCCAGACTAAGAGGCTGGAGTCCGTGGTCAGGAGTAGCCAGTCCACTTGGGGGACAAAAACTCCTCCTCGATATGGAAGAGGACTGAACCAACTAGCAAAGTACATACCTGACTGAAGGAGTCAGGTGAAAAGTTCGTCCAAGGAAAAGGGGCTCTTGTCCCAGGCAGCTAGAAGCGCAAGCTGCAGTGGGCGGTGGTGTGGCTAAGCAAGCAGCACTGCCTCTATAGCCGCCGCTATCCTACCTAGCACTCTCATACTGAATCGTATGGAGCGAGAGGTGTACATAGAGGGCAAGGTACCGCTTGTTGTAGAGCGGTCGCCTTGTCTTGAGGGAGAAATATCAAGCCCCGAAGGGTGTCCAGGGACATGCCCAGGGAGGTGACGGATTTTGACGGGACCGGGGATGATTTGACTGGAGTCAGAAGCCGCCCTAAGCGGGATAGGATGCCCACAGAGATCTGCACGCTGGTTGAGCCCTTGATGAGGAGGTCATCCAAGCCAGGCAGAACAGCCACTCTCCTGGCGTGAAGGGCACTCATGGCGGCCGCCATGACCTTTGTTAAGCCCCTTGGTGCTGTGGCAGAGCCGAGGGTAGGGCCACAAATGTAAAATAAAAAAAAAAGTCCTGAACCGCGAAGCGGAGGAACTTTTGGTGAGCTGGAGCGATGGGTATGTGCAGGTACGCGTCCCTGATAGCTAGGGAGGCAAGGAATTCTCCTTCGACCATAAAGGTAATAATGGACCCTAGGAATTCCATTCTGAATCTCCTTACGTGCACATGTTTGCTCCGGTGTTAGAGGTCCAGGATGGGTCGAACTGACCCGTCCTTTTTTGGGGACCACAAGAGGTTGGAATAGAAGGACTTGAACTCCTCGGCGTCCGGAACAGGTACCATCGCCCCCGCCGTTTGGAGGGAGTGGATTGCTGAGAGAAGGCCTCGCGGTGTTTTTGAGCCTTTGGGGGGTTTGAGAGAAAAGACTGACCAGGGGATCGGGTCCAGAATTCAATGTGGTAACTGGAAGACACAAGGTATCGCACACCCATTTGTGGTCTGAGGCGGCGGCCCAGATGGAGGAGGACAAGACTCCTCGGTCTTTGTCTAGACTGCCAGGACGAGGTGGACTCGAGGAGGGCTGAGAAGGTCGGGCCCTGCGTGTCTAGTAAAAAACATCCTGGGCTAGAGTTGGAGGAGGGAGGTACTCTTTTCCTCCTGTGGCGTCAGAAAAAAAGAGCCTGTCCAGACGATCAGCAAACCATCGGTCTGGAAAGGAGTACTGTGAGAGGCTTCTTAGAGACAGAGTCCGCTCTCCATTATTGGAACCAGAGGGCCTTACGGATGGCTATGGTATTTGAAGCGGCAATAACTGCGCTGGTAGCAGCGTCGAGGGAGGCCTGCATGAGGTACTCTGCCGCCGCAGCAATGTGAACTGTTACATCTGTGAGGGTCTGAGGGAAACTGGTAGTCCTGGTGCCTGTGCGACCCACACGGAAGGGGAGAGGGACCCGCAGCCTCAAGGCGGAGCGATCGAGCTGCCCCACTTGTCCGTCTGTAAAAGACAGGAGGGTCCTTCAGGCAGGCGGGAAGCCGGGTGAGGGTCCACTGAAGCCGGAACGGCCCAGCCCTTAGAGACAGCTAAGCCAAAGGGGTACCGGGACTCCATGAGTTTACAGATACAGAAGCGGCGTCAAAATTTTTTTTTGAGGTTTCCTCACCCTTTTAAAGGAGACCGCAGGGTCATTAGTAATGGATGGAAGATCTTCACATGCAGAGTTTGGTTGATTGCTGCAATAAGGGAGTCCATCGCAGCTTGATCGCTCGGGGAGGTTGAAACCAAGGAATCATCCCAGTACAAACATCATTCCCCTTCCTCCGGCTCCTCAGAGAGCGCGGAACATGTGGGAGAACCCCATCTGTGTACCCTAAAAGGAGAACCATGGGGGTCATGCCCTTTTTCTGATCTGCAACCGGTGAAGCAGAGGGCTGATTGTTATCAGAAGGACCCTCTATATAGGTGTCATCAGGCTGCCTTCTGTCCAGGGGCCCCGAAGGGTGTGAGGACAATGTTGCATAGCCAGCACCAGGTTCTGGGAACTGTGCCCATTTCGGGGGACTGAGAGCTGTAGGCTCTGGGCTGGCAGCGGTTGCGGCGGGGAAGGGGGGGAGCTACAGGGGCACCGGACTCACAGAAGGAAGAGGTGCTATCATCCCCTAGTAGCTCAGTGTGGCAGGATACATTAAAAGTCTTATAGTTGTTGCCGTTGTCGTGTAGTCGTGCAGGGCATAAAACATGTGACAGCAGCCTCTGGCTGATGAGCCACAAACTGATTGTAATGAGGGAGCAATGCTCTGCAGAGCTAATGTGCAAGTGAGGATATAACTCACCCAGAACCTGATGACCCCTCCCCCCCCTGCTCCTGTGTCCCAGTTCCTGTGGGAAGGAGGAAACCAGCTCTGAGAGACGCCCACAGGCTCTGATCACAACAAGAGGGAGCAATGCTCTGCAGAGCTCCTGTGTGAGGAGGGTTACACGCGCTTTTGTGAGGGGGCGTGTCTTATCGAGTGTCGGAGGGGGCAGGGCTTAGCTCCGACAAGAAGGCATGAGAAAATATAATAAACAAAAAATAAATGGTGGGAAGGGACCCCCCCTTACCCCCTCCAGCCCTGCACAACAACGGTGGACAGAAAAAACTAAGTGTACCGCAGCTGCGGGTGCACTGAGTCCTGGGAGCTCTCCCCTCCCCAGGTGGAATGCTATGCAGGAGTCTGCAATCAGCCCATGTGCATCCAGTCAGTGAGACCTTTGCTCCAATTCCTGTCAGGGAGCCAGTGTGGAGATTCTGACGCCTGCTGTGAAGCTGCCTCTCCTTTCTTAAGCCCCCGGTCACAGAGCTTTTATCAACTCAGAGCCTGCCAGAGGAAGTTTTTTTATCTGCTCTGGAAATCGGAAGGATCTCACCTCATGTGGAGATGGCAGTCTCTACCTGGTCATGCTGGTGCAGAGCGTGTATCAACTCAGAGCCTAGTTTTCATCTGCTCTGGGACTGGAAAATTGGTGCCTGTGAGAACCATCGTCCAGTGAGTAACAGCCCAGGATCCAGCGTCGCAGGAGGGGGTACGGGGAGGCAACACTCCGCGTTCCCGCCTGTTGATGGTTTTGGGAAATCGGTCCCCGAAGGAAACCGTCGCCCTCTAAAAACAAAAAATTCTTGCTGCAGTAGTGTGCACAGATGTGCCTCCTATAGACACTAAGCTAAAACTGAAGTAGCCTGGCTGGGCCAGGGGGTGTATATTGCAGAGGAGGAGCTAACATCTTTGCATCTACTTAGTGTCCTCCTATGAATAAGTAGCATAACACCCATGGTCCTGTGTCCCCCAATGAAGCGTCAGAGAAAAGTCTGAAACCAAGATGAGGAAAACAGTAAATGAGTTGACTAAGGGTAGCCACTAACATAAGTAATAATCAGTTTTCCATGACATTAAGCTGTATTTTATCTCAATAAGTAATAGCATACGCCATCACTTATTGATTTTCAGGAGGTCCGATCCCTGAAACGTCCATTAATTATGAGAATGAATGGGCCACAGCTTAGTGTCCAGTTTACACTTTTTCGTCTACAAATGGGCATCCCTGGCTACCTGCCGCAGTGCGACCCAACCCACGGTGCATGGACCGATGGCTGGGAGCGCTTCATGAAATCAAGCAACAGGATGATGCCCAATAACTAATACTCCATTTATATTTTTGGTCCCGCGTGGTCTACATAAGTGTTAATATACAAGATATGTTAAACTTGTCATACATAAAACCATAACATATAACAAACATATTATGGAAATAAAGGAATATAGCAGTAAGAGCTGCAACTAGTCACTCCATTACAAGTAAAACGAAAAATAGAAGCAGCCTAGTAACATAAAGCAGCTGGACCCCTCAATGTGAGAAGTAGCCTCCATACCTGCAGAGACAAGAAGCCCCCCAGAAGGGAAGAGCAGGACGTTCTCCACCGGTTGTTCATGCTCCATGGTCATCACACTCTTTTCCGTTCGAGCATCAAAAACCTTTACGGTGTGATCATAGGAGCCTGGAAAGTAACGACAACAATGAAAACAATCGCAAGTAATAGAAAGAATCAGCGTCTATATAGGATTGTGAGTCTTCTGTCTCCTTTATAAACAAGCACAATTATATCATGCAAAGAGACATGAGCCAAAGCAGATATCTCTGCCATATCCCCCAGAAAAACATAACCTAACGCCCCAATATTGTATGCCATTCAGGCTTCCGAAATCTGTAGGTTCCACCAACATTTATCTAGAGTGTGGTCTTCTACAATCATTGTATGTATTCTATACATGATCGGAGTGACCCCAATTTTTCTGCTCACCTAACCTGGACAGCAAACCCATGCATAGGAGACTAGCAGAGCAGCTCCCCAAATGTGCCGGTCATGAGGTATAACCAAACTTGTAATAAGCTGAGCAGACTGATACCACCCCAGCAGAAAAATAAAGAAACACGCTGGAGGGGGGCTTTAAAGTGTTAAAAAAAAAAAAAAAAAAAAAAAAAAAAGGTAATTAAGGGGCCGATGTTCATCAGCGTTTGGTCAGCAAGTCAGTATTTACTATCCGTGTTTCCTTTGTTTGCAAAAAACCCAGAGGTTCCTCAAGCTTCTCCTAACTGTATGCTTTTAACTGGCACAATCCCTTGAATGGGCGAGTTTGGTCCATAAACCGGATCAATGTTGAACATGCCTTTATTATACGAAGGGCTGCTGATAAGTCTTTCACTTTATCCAGAAAGAAACGAGATAGGATGATGAAACTTTACATGTATTCACCATTCTCTCCACTGATGTCAACACACTTCTTACATTGGGATTCTAAGTTCTGTAATACTAGAAAATAGAAGGATTTCGGTTCTGCCTCAAACCAGGCATCCGTAGCAGCCATGGCAGTAGAAATGGTGTGAAATTTGGTATCCTTGAGGTGTTTCTTCAGGTTTGGAAACAGAGGATAGTCAGAGGGAGCTAGATCTGGTGAATAAGGTGGGTGGTCAACCAGCTGGAAGCCCAGCTCTACCAGTTTTGCCGTGGTCGCTTGTGCAGTGTGAGCGGAGGCATTGTCTTGCAGGAACAAGATTCCTTTGGACAGCTTGTCGCGCGTTTTGGCCTTCAGAGCTGCCTTCAATTGGTCCAAAAGTTCAATGTAATACCTTGCATTGATGGTGGAACCCTTTTGTAGGTAGTCCACTAGCAGCACGCCCTCCTTATCCAAGAACACAGATGCCATCACCTTAGTGGCTGATTTTTGCACCCTGAACTTCTTTAGATGAGGAGAACCACTGTGCCTCCAATTCTTTTGACAGCTTCTTGTTTTCAGGGTCATACAAATAAATCCAGGTCTCATCCATAGTGACCAGTCGATCCAGGAAGTTCTTATCAGTCCGGAAACGCTGACAAATGGACCGGGAAGTTTTCACTCGCATGCTTCTCTGATCTGTTGTCAGACATTTGGGGACCCACTTTGCAGACAGCTTCCTCATGTCCAAATGTTCATGGATGATGACACAAACACGTTCACGGGAAATCCCCCTGATGTCTGCTATTGCTTTAGCTGAAATTAGTCCAGTATGAGGTTGTGCACAGCATCGATGATCTCCGGAACAACCACCACTCTCGGTCGTCCAGGACGTCCCTCATCATTGGTGCTGAAGGGCCTGTTTTAAATTTAGTAACCCCGTTATTAACTGTGGAATATGAAGGGCATTGATCACCCAATGTCTGCGACATATCACCATGAATATCCTTCGCGGACTTTCCTTGCAGAAACAAGAATTTTATCCCTCCTCTGCTCTCAGTTGCTGTGAATATCGCATTAGACTCTGCCATTTTGTTTTCCCACGTGTGTAGAACACTGTTGCCATAAGCAACAAACACAAAATTTTGTAAACATATATTAGACAGATAAGGCTTTCATGTGATGTAACATTCATTACCATAGAAACAATAAAAGATCACAAAGTCGAAGACTTATCAGCAGCCCTTTGTATATCTAAAGATTTGGTAAGAAAAAAAAAGTGGCCATGTGAACAGACGCAAAGACTAGCACATGAATGAAAAGCAGAAGTCTGTATATTTTGAAGTCCTTGCTCATTCTTGGCTCATCAGTCTTGTGGCCGCTCCTAATCATTAACATGACAGATGTCTCTGCACACGGTGAAGGCTGTCCATCACTGATCAGGACGGCCCTCCAGTCTGCTACCCCAGAGTACAATACCAGTAAGGCTCTGTTCCCCAGTGGCGTTTCTGCAGTCAAAACCTTCACTCTTGGCAGTAAAAATGCTGCGTATAAAATACAGAAAATAGCTGAGTTTTTACTGCACTTTTCAGGCAGATTACATGTGCAGTCCATCTTAATAAATGATTGATTTGGCTGTTGCTGCTCAGCATTTCTAAGTGACTGACAATACTTACAAGTTATCACTTATTCAAAGGATAGTTGATGACTTGCAGATCGGTGGTGGTCCGATCACTGGGCCATTCTTGAAAACGATGCTCCAAAAAAGAGAATTTTGTTACCGTAAATTCTTTTTCTTATAGTTCCGACATGGGAGACCCAGACCATGGGTGTATAGCTTCTGCCTCCGGTGGACACACAAAGTACTACACTCAAACGTGTAGCTCCTCCCTCCTAGCATATACACCCCCTGGTAGCCAGTCCTAGCCAGTTTAGTGCAAAAGCTGAAGGAGGACATCCACCCACAAGTAGAGACAGAGCAAAACCCGGAACAACCGGAACCTCTGTCTACAACAACAACAGCCGGTGAAAACACACGGAACAAGAAACCTTCCAACAGGCAACAGGGAGGGTGCTGGGTCTCCCATGTCGGAACTATAAGAAAAAGAATTTACGGTAAGTAACAAAATTCTCTTTTTCTTCATCATTCCTTATGGGAGACCCAGACCATGGGACGTTCCAAAGCAGTCCATGGGTGGGAATAAACAGAAAAACTGAGAAGTAGGCGAAACCTAACTTCACAAATGGGCGACAGCCGCCTGAAGGATGCGTCTGCCCAAGCTCGCATCTGCCGACGCATGAGCATGCACTTGGTAGTGCTTCGAAAAGGTATGCAGACTAATCCAAGTGGCAGTCTGACAGACCTGCTGAGCCGTAGCCTGGGCCTGAAAGCCTAAGAGGCACCGACAGCTCTGGTCAAGTGTGCCTTGATCCCCGGCGGGAGAGGCACTTGAGTACACTGGTATCGGAAATGGCCGACCTAATCCAACGAGCCAGGGTCGGCTTAGATGCCGAGAGGCCCTTACGCTGACCAGTGGTCAGCACAAAAGAGAGGTGCACCGCCTAAGAACAGCGGTGCGAGACACATAGATCCGGAGCGCCCGCACCAGATCCAGAGTATGCAACGCCTTTTCAAAGCGATGAACAGGAGCCGGACAAAAGGAAGGCAGGGAAAATGCCCCGGTTAAGGTGGAAGCAGCAACCACCTTAGGGAGAAAGTCCGGAGTCGGACGGAGAACCACCTTGTCTTGATGAAAAACCAAAAAAGGGGTGACTCCGAAGAGAGTGCAGCCAAAACAGAGACTCTCTTGAGGGAAGTTATGGCCACTAGAAAGACCACTTTCTGTGAAAGACGAAACAAAGAAACCTCCCAATGAGGCTCAAAGGGGGGTTTCCGGAAGCCGTGAGGACCGGATTAAGGTCCCAGGGCTCCAAAGGCCGCCGGTAAGGCGGAATGATGTGAGATGCGCCCTGCATGAAGGAGCGCACCTGAGCCAGCCGGGCGATACGCCGCTGGCACAACACTGACAGAGCCGAGACCTGTCCCTTAAGGGAATTGAGGGATAGTCCTTGTCACGAACCACCGGGGGGGTCACTCAGAAATCCCCCGCGCTGGCTACCAGTACGTCACAATCGGGGGGTAACAAGTGGGGGTCACCCCTCCTTTATACCTCCCGACCGACAGACAGAGCACGTGACGCGCTCTCTAGCGCCCCTCTTATAGTCAGGCCAATTATGGAATTGCCCGACAATAAGCAAGGAGGCCGCTATACTACTTATGCCGATTATTGAAGGGCCCCCGGTGAGAGTAGGGTATATATTCCCCCGACCTCCGCGGGCGGAATATATAAAACCTCCCCGAATCTCACTGGCCTCCCCACAATAATCCTTGGCACAACTCGCTGCCACCAACCGCTTCACGGTAACTATTAGCCGAACACACGGACGTGGGATTCAAGATCGAGATAACAAAACAGCCCAAGATTAATTATATAATTTAATCAGCCTAAAGCACACTAGAAACTACAATATATACAATAGGGAATCTACAGAATATACATAGGTCAGAGTACAGTTACAAGCAAAGCATGGGTTACAAACAGGCATACACAGTTCCAGCAGTTACCTTGTGCGTCTGGCCACAGGGGGGCGCCATAGACCAGGTTTCCAGGAACTCCCTCACAGGTCTTTCCCAACCAGGCCCCCGAGCAGAAGAACCCTGGAAAATGGCCGAAGTAGGGTTATCAACCTGGGCAAATCCAGGTCCCCTCCTACCTTAGTGACCTCAGAGGGAGCACTGCTCCACCCCTGGCTGGAGTTATGGACAATATCCACAACAGGGGATATGGCCATAACTTGGCCTGGGAGCGTCGTAGGCAGACGCCAACGCTCTCATTGTGACAGTTATGAATTTAGCTACAGAACGAGAGGACTCATGACTTGTCTACTAGTTCCCCATTGGCTGATATCACGCCTGGGGTATTTCCCCAGGTCCTGCTCCCATAAAAAGGGTGTGCCAGCATCGTCCGCATGCGGAGACACCATTTCTATGGTTGCCATATTTATCGGAAATATGGCTTGCGAGATATGAACCATATTTTACTGGAGTCGTCCTGTCTGGATACTTCCATAGCCTTGCTAATTAGATAGCAGCCCCTACCACAGGGTCACGGCAGGGAGTCATCCTGTGTCCATTGTTCCCACATCATCTAATCTCCATATCACAGGAGATGGCCATGGGATGTGTAAGTGGAACACAGACCAGTTCCTTTGACACCTATCTGCTAAACAAACCGTTTATCCCTGTGGTAAATTTTCTGATTGAAGGAGTTGTGTGAAGGAAAGGGGGGTGACACCAGGAGAGGGCTTCCTGACATAACTTGAATATCATGATTTATCGTCATATCTCCGGATTTACCTCACACCTCCCCCCTTTTGAGGGCGCTAGGGGGCAGCACACTCCGGTGTTCCCCCGTGCGCCCGTCCGCGACCTCTCCTTGTCGGGACAGCCCGTCTGCGTTACCGTGGTCACGGCCCCTTTTGTGTCGAATGGTGAAGTTGTATTGCTGGAGCGCCAGGCTCCATCGCAACAACCTGCCATTCGTCCCGGAGACTGTGTGTAACCAGCTGAGGGGATTGTGGTCCGTCTCCACGATGAAGTGGCGCCCGTATAGATAGGGTTGCAGACGCTGCAGGGCCCACACTATGGCCAGGCACTCCTTTTCCATCGTGGAATAGGCCACTTCCCTTGGCAACAGCTTCCTGCTCAGGTACAAGACTGGGTGCTCTTGGCTCGCAGAGTCCACCTGGCTGAGCACCGCACCGAGGCCGAAGTCACTGGCGTCGGTCTGTACTACAAACGGCCGCGTGAAGTCGGCTGCCTGTAGCACGGGCGGGCTGGACAGGGCGTCCTTTAGGGCCCGGAAGGCTGTCTCGCAGTCCATTGTCCAATCGACTGCAGAGGGCAGCTTCTTCTTGGTGAGGTCCGTCAAGGGCTTTGCCAGGCTACTATAGCATGGAACAAACCTCCTATAGTACCCAGCAGTCCCCAAGAAGGACATCACCTGCTTCTTGGTCCTGGGGGTGGGCCAGGACGCGATGGCCTCCACTTTCTCAGGCTCGGGCTTCAGTGTTCTCCCGCCTACCCGGTGACCGAGGTACTGGACCTCGCTCATGGCCAGCTGACACTTTCCCGGCTTGATGGTCAAACCTGCCTGGTGGATCCGCCTGAGCACCTGTGCTAGATGCTCTAGGTGATCTTCCCAGGTGGGACTGAAGACGGCAATGTCATCCAGGTACGCGGCCGCGTACCCTTCAAGTCCCTTGAGCAGGGTGTTGACCATCCGCTGGAAAGTGGCAGGGGCATTCCTCATCCCGAATGGCATCACCGTGGACTCGTACAGTCCAAATGGGGTAATAAAGGCCGAGCGTTCCCTGGCCTTGCGAGTCAGGGGGATCTGCCAATATCCCCGGCTCAGGTCCATGATGGTCAGGTACTGAGCCCCGGCCAACTGATCGAGCAGGTCATCGATGCGTGGCATTGGGTACGCATCGGCGACCGTGACAGCATTGAGCCCCCTGTAGTCCACGCAGAACCGAGTGGTTCGGTCCTTCTTAGGGACGAGGACTACAGGCGAGGCCCAAGCGCTGTTGGATGCCTGGATCACCCCCAGCTTCAGCATCTCGTCAATCTCCTGGCGCATGTGTTGCTGCACCTCCAGGGAGACACGATATGCTGAACGCCGGATCGGGGGATGATCCCCAGTGTCCACGTGATGGACAGCCAAGTCAGTCCTTCCGGGCTGGTTGGTAAACAACCCCCGGAAGGGGTGTAGGGTGGCCCACAGCTGGGACCGTTGGTCCTCCAAGAGCTGGTGGCCAACCTCCACATCCTCAATGGATCCGCCTGCCCTAACCTGGGCTAGCATATCCAAGAGGGTTTCCGCTTCTCCCTCCTCGGGCAGGTTGCACACAGGGAGTGCACATGCCTCCCACTCATGATGTGCCTTCATCATGTTCACATGGAAGGGCTTCCGCCTTCCACGGGCAGGGTCCAGGGTGACCAGGTACGTTACAGGGTTGAGCTGCTGGTACACGAGGTATGGGCCTTCCCAGGCTGCCTGAAGCTTGTCCTGTG
Source organism: Anomaloglossus baeobatrachus (assembly GCF_048569485.1). NCBI lineage: Eukaryota > Metazoa > Chordata > Amphibia > Anura > Aromobatidae > Anomaloglossus > Anomaloglossus baeobatrachus. The sequence continues at coordinate 845,252,118 of NC_134353.1, forward strand.
GTACGGGGACCAGTACCCACACCTTTTGACCCACTTGGTAGGTCCTCTCACAAGCGTTCTGGTCGTACCAACGCTTCTGATCGGCCTGGGCTTGAGCCATATTGTCGTGTACCAGTTGCGTCAAGGCCTGCATTTTGTCCCGGAAGCGCATGACATACTCGATAACCGACACTCCAGGGGTGGCCAAATCCCCTTCCCAAGCCTCTTTCACCAGAGCCAGGGGGCCCCGCACACGTCGCCCGTACAGGAGCTCAAACGGTGAGAATCCTGTTGAGGCCTGTGGAACCTCCCGGTAAGCAAATAACAGGTGTGGGAGATACCGCTCCCAGTCACACCCATGGGAGTCGACCAACATCTTAAGCATCTGCTTTAAGGTGCCATTAAACAGCTCGCACAGGCCATTAGTCTGTGGATGGTACGGGCTGGCCACCAGATGTCGCACCTGGACTTGCTTACAGAGGGCCTCCATCAGCTGGGACATGAATTGGGTTCCCCGGTCAGTGAGCATTTCCTGGGGAAAACCCACTCGGGAGAAAATCTCCAGCAATGCGGTGGCCACCTTGTCAGCCCGAATGGACGACAAGGCCACTGCTTCTGGGTACCGGGTGGCATAGTCCACTACCGTCAGTATGAAGCGTTTCCCGGAGCTGCTGGGGATGGCCAGCGGGCCGACCAGATCCACAGCCACCCTCCTGAAAGGCTCATCGATGATGGGCAGAGATACCAGTGGGGCTTTGGGGTGTGGCCCCGCCTTCCCCACTCTCTGACAGGTTTCACACGAACGGCAGTAGGCAGCCACATCGGCCCCCATTTTTGGCCAGTAGAAATGCTGGTTTAACCTGGCCTTGGTCTTAGCGATCCCTAGGTGTCCGGCCATCGGAATCTCATGTGCGATCCGCAACAACTCCGTCCGGAACGGATAGGGTACCACCAACTGTCGGTCCCTGGGCCACGCCTCCGGTGAACCCTGCTGGACCGTGACCCGGTACAGCCGTCCTTGGTCCCAGACCACTCGCTCCGGGTCCGAGTCCGAGGGAGGCTGTGCCGCCTGCTCCTTTAGAGCTTTCAGGCTGTCGTCAGCTTCTAACGCTGCCTGAAACCCCTGACTAGATGTGGCCAGAATCGACGAGACTGTCACATCTTCGGTCAGTACCCCGGGACCTGTGTCCTGGCCTCCACCTGACTCGGCTGCCACTTGGTCAGAAGGGGAAGAGCTATCGGACCTCCTCCGGGAGGCCCCTTGGCTTCCAGCACTCCCACTGCGGGTGACAGCGGCCACAGCTGCTGCGACCGTGGGTCGTGCCTGCTCCTCCTCCGTTCCTGACCAAGTCGCCGGTTCAGGCAGACCTACCTGGCTTCCTGACACCCCGGTTGTGGGGGAACCCTGCACCGAGATCTTACCTGGGAGCACTTCCGCTCCGGGACCGGCCCCAATCTCACCTGCCTGTTCCCCCCCTGCAGCAACAGAACCCCGCTGTGAAATCTCTGGGGACCCCACATTTGCTGTGGTAGCCCCCACCCCACACACTGGTCCTCCCCCTGCAGCACCCTGCTCTCTGCTTATCCCTGCAGAGGGCAACAGATCCCAGCTCACTGGCTGATCACTTGTAGAGGCATTGTCACACCTTTCTCTGACCCCCTCCCCTCCTGTCACAGCTGCAGCTGTGTGTGTGTCTATGGTGTCTATGCAAGCAGAAAAATCAGAGTTCACTCCCTCCTCCCTTACATCATTCATAGATAACACATTAACATTGTCCGGAGGCACGTCAGTACTGGCTGAAGGTTCAGCCCTTGGGGGGGGCCCAAACTGGGAGGTTATCTGCCCCAAATCTGTCCCAAGTAGCACGTTTGCAGGGATCCGATCAGTTACCCCCACCTCCCTCACCCCTCGCCCTGCGCCCCAGTCCACATAAATGCCAGCAACAGGCAGCGCCGGGTCAATGCCTCCAATCCCGGAGACAGCGAGGGTTTTTCCAGGTATCAAGTCTTGGGGGGACACCATCTCAGGCCGCACCAGAGTCACCTCCGAGGCGCTGTCTCGCAGTCCTATGGTCACAGACCGGCCGACGGTGACAGGTTGGAAGCTGTCCAGGGACCTACCACCACCCCCACCCACACAATACACCTTGGGCGGCCCTTGGGACGGGGACGGAGCCGGGGCCTTGGGACGCTGAGGGCACTTGGCCTTGAAGTGTCCAGGTAGGTTGCACTGGTGGCACCGTCTTGGCTCTGCCACGGGCCTGGAGAGGGGAGTTGAGGGGGACACCCCCTGCAGTCTAGGGGCAGGTGGGGCAGTCGCAGAATTCATCTTACCCCCTCTCCAGGTGCTGCTGGTGGCTGCTCTCCTGGCCTCAGGAGCCCGATTGTTGGTGTAGTCATCGGCCAGGGCAGCTGTAGCCGTGGACCCCTTTGGCTTCTGGTCTCGGATGAACTGGCGGAGATCCTCAGGGCAGTTCCACAAGAGTTGCTCCGTGATGAACAAGTCCAGGATCTCCGGTCCGGTGGAAAGCTGCAGGCCTTGGGTCCAGTGGTCGGCAGCTCGGGCAAGTGCCCGCCGGTGGTCAGCCCAGGAGTCCTTTGGTCCCTTTTGCAGGGTCCGGAACTTCTTGCGGTAGGACTCCGGAGTGAGGTTGTACTGTTGGATCAGGGCCCGCTTGATGGTGTCGTAGCCTTGATCTGCCTCAGCAGGCAAGTCCCCAAGGATTTCCAGGGCCTTACCCCTTAAACGGGGGGTCAGGTATTTGGCCCACTGGTCCTTGTCCAGATGGTGCTGCAGGCAAGTCCGTTCAAAAGCAGTCAAGAAAGAGTCCAAGTCTCCATCCTTCTCCAGCACTGGGAAGTCCTCAACACGGACCTTTGGAAGTTTGGTGTCTTGAAGGTCACGTGTGGCTGATGAGGGCCGGAGCTGAGCTAGCTGCAGCTGGTGGTCACGGTCTGCCTGTTGCCGTCGCTCCGCAGCCTCACGCTCTGCCTGGCGCTCTTCACGCGCTGCCTGCCGCTCTGCCCTGCGCTCTGCCAGGAGTTCCTTGTAGCCCTCCTGGTCTCCAGCCTGGAGAAGGGCCATAGCCATTTGAAGAAGGCTATCCGAGCCTCCCAGGCTCGGTGGAATGGCACGTGGTGATCTGCGGCCCGCTGCGGAGCCTGGTGATTCACTGTCCATTGCAGAGCGGAGGGCTGGCATCTGGCTCGTTGAGGACCCTTGGGTGAGCTGCTCCTCATCTTGTCCATAATTGCCAGGTTGTGCGCTGTCCTCTGCAGAACGGTTTTCTGGCGTCGAGCTCCTGGAGGACTCGTGGGCAACCTCCTCATTACTGTCCACAGCACCGTCCTCCCTCTCTTCGGCTCCTGCTTTAGCATTGGCCAGTTGCATAGCTCTGCTCCTGGTGCCATCAGCCATTCTTGCAGACTTTTGGTCACTGACACAGAACTGACACCTGATGCACCCACACACCTTACAGTATCTGCACTCTGACACTCTAGTGTTGAGCTAGTCTGAAGACCCCAGCAGCCACAGCTGCTGCAGGCAGTCTTTAGTGTCTGGGAGTATGGGTCTCACACTCACACACACTATTATCTCGATCCCACCGCTGCCACCAATATGTCACGAACCACCGGGGGGGTCACTCAGAAATCCCCCGCGCTGGCTACCAGTACGTCACAATCGGGGGGTAACAAGTGGGGGTCACCCCTCCTTTATACCTCCCGACCGACAGACAGAGCACGTGACGCGCTCTCTAGCGCCCCTCTTATAGTCAGGCCAATTATGGAATTGCCCGACAATAAGCAAGGAGGCCGCTATACTACTTATGCCGATTATTGAAGGGCCCCCGGTGAGAGTAGGGTATATATTCCCCCGACCTCCGCGGGCGGAATATATAAAACCTCCCCGAATCTCACTGGCCTCCCCACAATAATCCTTGGCACAACTCGCTGCCACCAACCGCTTCACGGTAACTATTAGCCGAACACACGGACGTGGGATTCAAGATCGAGATAACAGAACAGCCCAAGATTAATTATATAATTTAATCAGCCTAAAGCACACTAGAAACTACAATATATACAATAGGGAATCTACAGAATATACATAGGTCAGAGTACAGTTACAAGCAAAGCATGGGTTACAAACAGGCATACACAGTTCCAGCAGTTACCTTGTGCGTCTGGCCACAGGGGGGCGCCATAGACCAGGTTTCCAGGAACTCCCTCACAGGTCTTTCCCAACCAGGCCCCCGAGCAGAAGAACCCTGGAAAATGGCCGAAGTAGGGTTATCAACCTGGGCAAATCCAGGTCCCCTCCTACCTTAGTGACCTCAGAGGGAGCACTGCTCCACCCCTGGCTGGAGTTATGGACAATATCCACAACAGGGGATATGGCCATAACTTGGCCTGGGAGCGTCGTAGGCAGACGCCAACGCTCTCATTGTGACAGTTATGAATTTAGCTACAGAACGAGAGGACTCATGACTTGTCTACTAGTTCCCCATTGGCTGATATCACGCCTGGGGTATTTCCCCAGGTCCTGCTCCCATAAAAAGGGTGTGCCAGCATCGTCCGCATGCGGAGACACCATTTCTATGGTTGCCATATTTATCGGAAATATGGCTTGTGAGATATGAACCATATTTTACTGGAGTCGTCCTGTCTGGATACTTCCATAGCCTTGCTAATTAGATAGCAGCCCCTACCACAGGGTCACGGCAGGGAGTCATCCTGTGTCCATTGTTCCCACATCATCTAATCTCCATATCACAGGAGATGGCCATGGGATGTGTAAGTGGAACACAGACCAGTTCCTTTGACACCTATCTGCTAAACAAACCGTTTATCCCTGTGGTAAATTTTCTGATTGAAGGAGTTGTGTGAAGGAAAGGGGGGGTGACACCAGGAGAGGGCTTCCTGACATAACTTGAATATCATGATTTATCGTCATATCTCCGGATTTACCTCACAGTCCTAGCTGCAGACCGGACTGTAGAAGGGACAGGAGGGTCGGCAAGGCAAAAAGGCCAAAGGATACTTCCGAGCTCGAGTCATAGTGGAGATGACTTCAGGAGGGATACCAGAAGTCGTCAAGATCCAGGACTCAAAAGCCACGCCGTCAATCTGAGAGCCGCAGGATTCTGGCGGAAAGACGGACCTCGTGAGAGAAGGTCTGGACAGTCCGGGAGATGCCATGGCACCTCTACGGACAGATGGAGCAGGTCAGGGTACCAAGCTTGCATGGGTCAGTCTGGAGTAATGAGAATGACCCGACGGCCCTCCATTCTGATCTTGCGCAGGACTCTGGGCAGGAGCTAGAGGGTGAAACACGTAAGACAGACGAAGCTGGGACCAAACTTGAACCAGTGCGTCTGCCGCAAAAGCCTGAGGATCGTGGAGCCACGGTTTGACGGCTGAGATAATCTGCCTCCCAATTTTCCACGTCTGGGATGTGGACTGCGGATATGGTGGACTAGGAGTCCTCCGTCCACTGAAGAATGCGTTGAACCTCCAACATTGCCAGGCGGCTGAGTGTCCCGCCCTGGAGGTTGATGTAGGCAAACGCTGTCGCGTTGTCTGACTGGACTCGAATGTGCCTGGCCGCCAACAGATGGTGAAAGGCTTAGAGAGCTAGAAACACAGCTCTGATTTCCAGCACATTGATCCAGAGGGCTGATTCGGACAGAGTCCAAGTGCCCTGCGCTCCATGGTGGAGATATACTGCTCCCCAGCCGGATAAACTAGCATCCTGGTGAGGATCACCCGGGACGGGGCCAGGAAGGAGCGTCCCTGAGACAGAGGGGCCGAAGCCACCACTGAAACGAGCCCCTGGTCTGTGGCGAAGCCACCACCCCGTGGAAGGAGGAAGTCCGCTTATTCCAACAGCGGAAAATATCCAGCCGCAGAGGACGCAGATGGAACTGGGCAAGGGAATCGCTTCCATTGACGCCACCATCTGATCCAGCACCTGTATTAGGTGCCTGATGGAACGACGTCGACCGCCAGCGGAGGGACTGCTGTGACTAAGGGCAGCTTCACAAGTGCCGACAGAGTCTCGAATTGCGTCCCTGGGTACGTGAACTTCTGGGTCGAAGTCAGAGTGGACTTGGACAGAATGACAAGCCACCCGAATTGGTTAGAGTGGCGAGAGTGAGTGAGGCACTCCGCTAACAGTCTGCACTGGATGAAGCCCAGACTAGAAGGCCGTCCAGGACAAAAGGATCACTGCCAACCCCTAGAGGTGCAGGACCGCAATCACAGCTGCCCCGACCTTGAGAATACTCGAGGGGCCGTGGCTAACCCCAAGGGAAGAGCCACGAATTGGACCACTCCGATTGCAAAACGTAGCCAACGCTGGTGTGAAACTGCGATTGGCACATGCAGATAGGCATCTCTGATGCCGATGGATGCTAGGGAATCTCCTTGGGTCATTGATTGATCTCAGAGACTCCATGCGAAAATGCCGCACCTGAACATGCTTAAGAAGCTTGAGATCCAGGTCGGAAGGCACCGCCCTCTTCGGGGACTAGGAATAGATTTAAGCAGAAATCTCAGAACCGTTCCCAGTCGGGAACCGGTACAATTACTCCATTGGCCTGCAAGAATGCCACGGCCTGTGAGAAGGCGGCGGCCTTGGAGCAGGGGGGAGTTGACAGAAAAAATCTGTTTGGCGGGCTGAATAGAATTCTATCCTGTAGCCGTGGGAGATGGTATCCCGCACCCACTGATCGGAGACGTGTTAAAACCATACGTCGCCAAAGTGGGAGAGCCTGCCACCGACCAAGGACGTTGCTGGCGTGGCCAGATAGCCAGGAGGAGGCTGACTTAGTGGCAGCAGCTCCTGCGGTCTTCTGAGGACGCGGCTTCGTGCGCCATTTGGGTTTACGATCCTTGGCTGAGCTAGTGGACGAGGCCGAGGGCTTAGAGAACGATCAGATGGAGGAACGAAAAGAACGAAACCTCGACTGATTCCTGCCCTGGACAGGTTTCCTAGTTTAGGTTTGTGGCATGGAAGAACTCTTCCCGCCAAGAGCTTCCTTAATAATTTCATCCAGTTGTTCCCGAATAGTCTGGTCCCAGCAAAAGGGAGCCCAGCAAGGAACTTCTTTAGAAGCATCTGCCTTCCACTTCCGAAGCCACAGGAGCCTGCGGATAGCGAGGAAATTAGCCGAGGCCACCGCAGTGCGGTGAGAGTCTCCAGCATGGCAGACATGGCATAGGATGAAAAGACTGAAGTCTGGAAGTTAAGGCAACCATTTCGGGCATAGAGTCCCTGTGAGGGAATGCATCTCCTCTAGAGAAGCAGAGATGGCTTTGAAAGCCCGCACTGCTGCAAAAGCTGGGGAGAACGAGGCCCCTGCCGCCTCCATACAGATTTGGCCAGAAGGACAACCTGGCGGACAGCAAAACCTTAAGTGAGGTGCCATCAGCCACTGATACAACGGTCCGGGCTGAGAGTCTAAACACCGGAGGGACCACCTTTGGTGAATGAGCCCACTCCTTGACCACCTCTGGTGGAAAGGGAAAACTGTCATCAGAACCACGCTTTGGGAAGCGTTTGTCAGAGCAGACCCTGGGCTTGGTCACAGTGGCCTGAAAACTGGAGTGGTTAAGGAACACACTCCTTGTTCTCTTAGGCAAGGTAAACTGGTGCCTTTTTGCCAGAGAGGGTTGCTCCTCTGATACTGGCGGATTGAGGTCCAGTACAGAATTAACGTGCAGTGGGATCCTTAGAGAGGTGCCGTCAGCCACTGATACAACTATCCGGGCTGAAAGTCTAGACACCGGAGGGTCCACCCTTGGTGAATGAGCCCACTCCTTGACTACCTCTGGTGGAAGGGGGAAACAGTCATCAGAACCACGCTTTGGGAGCGTCTGTCAGGACAGGCTCTGGGTTTGGTCACAGTGGGCTGAAAACTGGAGTGGTTAAGGAACACACTCCTTGTTCTCTTTAAGGTATACTGATGCCTTTCTGCCAGAGGGGGATGCTCCCCTGATACAGGCGGATTGAGGTCCAGCACAAATATAATGGACGCAATCAAATCATTAGCATCTGCATCACCTTCGGACAGATCAATGGTACATGAAGTAGCGTCCGAGCCCCTAGTAAAGACATCCTCCTCGTCCTGTGAGTCAGCTTGTGAATCAGAGCTGCGGGACGGGGAAGGACAGGGGACCCTGCGTCTCCATTTTAGGAGGACGGTGTTACGGGGGGCTGTCTGATAATAACCGAAAGGAGTATCAGACAGTCAGGGTCCACCGTGCAAAGACTTTGCTGCAGACTATGGCAGAGTGCAATACCTCTGTTAACTCACAGAAGGATATAATAAGTAAGTAAAGCAATTCCTCCCTTACTTGGAGGGTGTGTGGAATGATCTCTGTTAATAATCACAGAGACAAAGGCAATGTGTGCGAAATGGCACCTACCTAGGTCCGCTCTTCTAGTGGTGCAAAAGAGACGAACAGCAGCGTAAGCCGCACAAAGCTCCTACCTGCGTTCGCTCCACTAGTGTGCGAGGACACGAACCACTAGATATGGCACCTGCCTAGGTCCGCTCTTCTAGTGGTGCAAAAGAGACGAACAGCAGCGTAAGCCGCACAAAGCTCCTACCTCTGTTCGCTCCCCTAGTGTGCGAGGATACGAACAACTGCCAGACGCAGTATAAGGAACGTTACCCTAGCGGCAACGTCCACCTACGAGTAGAATCACAAGGCCCAGCCAGACCATGTGCCTCAGGCACCTGCCTATGTCCGCTCCCCTAAGAGGTAAGGATACGGACAGCAGCCGAAGCTGTAAGGTATAAGAACGCTACCCTGCCGGTAGCGCTCACCTAGCATAGACAGAGGAATGCCTAGAGGAACGCGCACAGAGCGTCTACTCATATGCATGAACCAAGAGGACTGAGCACCATGCGGCGTGTGTCAGGGTCTTATATAGACTCTGTGCCTCATCCAAGATGGAGGACACCAGAGTCAATCCGCTGCCAGAACGACAGGAGTGACGTCATGCTGGCCTATCACCGAGCAAGACGTCACAAGCACATGACCAGCGACCAATCGGCATAGAAGGTGGCAGAGACATGTGACCTCGTGTCAGCGATGATGTCACCCGCACATGTGCAATGGCTCCAAGATTGGACTTAGTCTCCGGCGCTCGCACATGTGCAGTAGTAAGAAATCTGGACATAGTCTCCAGTGCTCGCAGCAACCGTAACAGACGGGGTCTGAGACCAGATGAAGAGTCCTCTGTGAGCTTTGCTGAGCGAGCCGTAGCAGTAGAAGCGCCCTGAGAAGGGGGCTAATGCATGCTCAGCAGAGTCCGGGACAGCTGTCCCCTGGAAAGAGCGGATTCTACCCAAACCGGGGGTTCAGCCGGAGCAGCTGGAGGGACCACTGATGAGCCTCCGGGCTGAGGGACCACTGTGTTTATGTGCTCGGTACAGGCAGTACGAGTCTACATGCAGTGCATATTAAGAACAGCCTTGCAGCCTTGCTCTGATGTGAGACATGCTGCAGAAGTGGGGGCTCTGTCCAGAATGACCCCCAGCAGAGTATATAAACAGAGAATATAAGCAGCTGCACAACCGGAGGTTGTGGCTTGCCAGACCGTTTAACATACATCTCTGTGCCCTCCAGTCCCCCAGCCCAGGCCCCCATTTGTCACAATGTGATATCTCTGTGCCTATGCAGACATTGAGAACGCCGATAAAATGGCGACCGGAGCGAGGAGAGGGGGCGGGGCCTACTCTGAGAGCGGGCAAATGAGGTATACAGGGGAGGGAATCTTTCCTCAGTGAGGAGTGTCCGTTCCCTGTGCTGAACAGCCGCTGGGCGGAGCCGCACTGTCCCTCTGCATGACTGACATGCAGGGGCAGTGAAATCGAAACTAGGCCTCAGCGAAGCCGGGGCCTAGATTTAAACATGCGGCCAGCGTGCAGGCACCATCGGCGTGGTTCTCCAGTGAAAACTGGAGAACCGGCCGGAAATGTTAACACAGTCATATAACACACTCTCCCCAATATATAAAGTACAAGGGACCCCTGGAAAGACCACTTTCTGTGGTAAAAACGTCTCAGTACTTAGCTTGTGAGACGCAGGTGCCAGGTCCCTGGGAGGTGAGCGCTCCGTCCGGCAGGATCCTGAAAGGGCTGCGGATGGAGACCGATCTCCTGCAAAGCAGTGAGAACCGTGATGGCTCCCACTTCAAGCCAGAGCCCCAGGGGATGGTGAAGGAGCGCGGCATGTGAAGGCTCCAGCCTTGTAAAATCAACCTTAACAGCACTGCCGACACAGTGGGGTGAGAAGGGACATGCCGGGAGTCCAGACTGGACCCGCTTTTCTTCCAAATCTTTGAAATCAAAAAAATCAAAAATCAGAGAATGCATGTGTGTGTGTGACCTCCTGAACACAAAGCATTGAAACTGGCTAGGACTGGCTACCAGGGGGTGTATATGCTAGGAGGGAGGAGCTACACGTTTTGAGTGTAGTACTTTGTTTGTCCTCCGGAGGCAGAAGCTATACACCCATGGTCTGGGTCTCCCATAAGGAACGATGAAGAAATGTCCCATCACAATGGAATGGTTGCTATACATATGCCACCGCTTCATTCAGTCATTCTCTATGAGATGGCCAGAGATCGCACAGTACAGTGCCCGGTATTTCCACCAGCCCCATAAAGAATTAACGCAGTGGTGACAAGCATGCACGGCCACTTTTCTAATCTAATGGAGCATTTCAGAGCCCAGAACCTGTGGTGGTCCCAGTCGTTTACGCCTCTCATGTGGGAAGCTGAAGTTTCAATGTTGGGAAAAGCCCCTGAAACCATCACATTCACACAACACTGGGCAAAATGTTGAAAATTGCTTTCCCGGGTCAGTCACGCTGAGATCCAGTCTTTCCTAGGTGTAGTATACGGAGGTGGTGCGGCAGTGGCGGCCCATACCTGTAACAAACAGATCGTCGTTTAGCTTGCTGGCACAGCCGCAGCGCACGTAGTCTGTATGCTCCCTGTAGGTAGAGATTTCTGTGCCATTTGGAATGTCCCAGATTTTGGATGCGTAGTCATCTGAGCCGGACACGATCCGAAACTTATCTCCAGTGAAATCCACAAAATGCACGGCTCTAAGGAAACACAAGGGCAATACTGTGTTGTAAGGAGACTCTGAAGAGCATTATATTACCAAGTAGTAAACTTAACTATACAGCACTGTCCCAACATCAAAACCTCACTTCAGAAAGACTTCTCAGCACAAGGACGACTCAGATGCTAAATCAATAGGTCAACATTAAAAAGGTCCTTGTCAGAAATCACAAAAAGTGGACCTCACCCCACTTCATCGATACAAACGGCACCATTCTCATCCATGCACTCACCTGAATGGGATTTAACTAGTTAGCAGGCAAGGGTGGATCTCCGATCCACCTCTACCTGTTAGGCTGGGGCCACACTGGGATTACTGCGATCCCCTTGAAGGACACACTGCTCACGCTGGCAGTACAGCAGAGCCGAATATCATGCAAGTGTCCCTGTGACTGAGGTCCGAGCGGACCTCAGCTGCGGAGGGGCGGGCCGGTGCTGCGTAGGCTAAGGAGGGATTTATTTCCCTCTCTCCTCCGTAGCCGGCTATTGCCATTTTCGCACTGCACTCATGGTACACCGGTGTACTGCAAGTGCAGTGCGATTTTTCTCTCGCCCCATACACTTGAATGGGTGCAAGAGAAAGAGTCTCGCATAACAAATCGAAGCATGCTGCGATTGTTTTCTCGGTCCGATTAGGGCTGAAAAGCTAATCGCTCGTGTGCTCTGACACACAGGCTAATATTGGTCCGAGTGGAATGCGATTTTGTATCGCAAACCACTCTCGCACCGATTTTCATGCCGTGTGGCTTAGGCCTTAGCTGCACGTCGGCTGATCAGATCAACTGACTTGTGCAGGAAAACATGCAACCTCAAACGTGCATACCTGTATTAAAAGGACATGACCTTGGACGTACCTGTACATCAAATGTCATGGAGGGGTTAACATTTGTCTAAACCTCCCCCTGAGGACACTCTAGATGCCTAATGTTATTGTTCAATCTATTTTTATTGAGAAAAACAACATGTTTGGCAGAATAATACAAGCAGCATTGTTAAATTGAAAAAATAAACCATCAGTCTTACAAGACCGACAACCGGAATCAAATGAGTATCAAAATAGAAAAGCAAATAAATATGTCCCTACCAAGGTGGGAAAGTAGGATTTTTGTGTACTCACCGTAAAATCTCTTTCTCTTAGTCTTCATTGGGGGACACAGGACCATGGGTTATGCTGCTGTCACTAGGAGGCTGACACTAAGTAAACAGAAAAAGTTAGCTCCTCCCCAGCAGTATAACCCCTGAGCCGGAGGCGGGCTCAATCAGTTTAGTGCACAAGCAGTAGGAGGAGAGCCAAACAATCCTGGATAAAAACAAGGTAAAAAACTATGACGAACAGTCGTGTGACCAGTGACCTGGGAATGTGGGCACTGGGGAAACAGGCATGTCATATATAACGAAAAACACAAGCAGGGTGGGTGCTGTGTCCCCCAATGAAGACTAAGAGAAAGAGATTTTACGGTGAGTACACAAAAATCCTACTTTCTCTGTCGTTTCATTGGGGGACACAGGACCATGGGACGTCCAAAAGCAGTCCCTGGGTGGGAAGAAAACCATCACCGGAGATAGGAAGGAAGTCGCTTCCCCTTGCCGGGCTGACCCGGACCTACAAGCGCCTACGTTGTTACAGGTGTGCCACTGCCACCCGCAAACCTTGCACCAAGACTGGCCTCTGCCGAAGCTTGAGTGAGAACCTGTTAGAAACTAGCAAAGGTACGCCGACTAGATCGGGTGGTGGACCAGAGGACCTGGTTGACCGACGTCCGGAGCCCAATCGTGCAAGGGTGCCCCTTGCTCGGTAGACCGCGGCGGAAGTCCGACCTTCATGCGATAGTCTTCACATATGGAGGAAAGGATCCATGTGATATTCAGGCCCTTTGCGCCGGCCTATGCTTCTTGGGAAAGGGCGGAAGGATGGACTGACAGTCGGTGTAACCGACAAAAAAATGGTGTCCTGCCGACACGAAAGACTGAGGGCTCGTACCAGCCCTAGAACGAACTATGCCTCTTTCAGGCTGAGAGGGGAGCCTAGAACCGACAAAAACGAAACCTAAAGACCTCTTCTGGAAGGAAAGCCGAGGTGTCTCGGACAGAAACGAAGGGTTCTGGCTGGAACCCCCCCCTTATCCTGCTGGCGGAGCGGAAAAAGGGGGAGAAAAGACTACGAGAGGGCTGTCCGCCCTGATGCCGTCGATAACAAACAGATGGCCACAAGGAACCCACCTATCAAAACAGGTGGGAGCAGGGAAAAGAAGGATTTTTGTGTACTCACCGTAAAATCTCTTTCTCTGAGTCTTCATTGGGGGACACAGGACCATGGGTTATGCTGCTGTCACTAGGAGGCTGACACTAAGTAAACAGAAAAAGTTAGCTCCTCCCCAGCAGTATAACCCCTGAGCCGGAAGCGGGCTCAATCAGTTTAGTGCACAAGCAGTAGGAGGAGAATCAAACCATTCTGGATAATACAGATAAAAACTATGAATAGTAGTCGTGTGACCAGTGGCCTGGGGAAATAGCCACTGAGGTAACCGACAGGAAATATATATAACAAATAACACAAGCAGGGTGGGTGCTGTGTCCCCCAATGAAGACTCAGAGAAAGAGATTTTACGGTGAGTACACAAAAATCCTTCTTTCTCTATCGTTTCATTGGGGGACACAGGACCATGGGACGTCCAAAAGCAGTCCCTGGGTGGGAAGAAAAACCATCACCGGAGATAGGAAGGTAACCGCTTCCCCGTCGGGCTTGCGCCAGACTTACAAGCACCGACGTTGTTACAGGTGTGTCACTGCCACCCGCAAACCTTACTCCAAGGCTGGCCGTTGCCGAAGCTTGGGTGTGAGCCTGGTAGAAACTAGTAAAGGTATGCCGACTAGATCGGGTGGCGGCCCAGGGGACCTGGACGGTCGACATCTGTAGTCCAATCGCCCAAGGGGTATCCCTTGCTCGGTAGACCGCGGCGGAAGTCCGCCCTTCATGCGATAGTCTTCACACATGGAGTAATGGATCCATGTGAACAAATCAGGCCCCTGGCGCTGGCATGGGCCTATTGGGACCGGGTGGAAGGGTGGACTGGTTGTCGGTGTAACCGAAAAGGGTGTCCTGCAGACATGTAAGACTGAGGGCTCGTACCAGTTCTGGAACGAACTAGGCCCCTTCCCGGATGAGAGAGGAGACTAGAACCGAAAACTCAATACTAAACACCTCTTCTGGAAGGAAACAGCGAGCTGCCTTGGACAGAAACGAAGAGTTCTGGCCGGAGCCTCCCCCTGTCCTGCTGGAGGCGCTGGAAAACAAAAAGGGGAGAAGAACGACAAGAGGGCTGTCCGCCCTGATGCTGTCTGTAACAACGAGATGGCCACGAGGCGCCCACCTAACAAAAACAGGTGGAGCCGGGAAAAAGGGGGTACCTTGAACGAACCCCTCACTGGAAAAAGAATCCACGTTTTTGGTGAAACGATGAAACAGCCGAGCCAGATGGACGCTTCTCAGAGCGAAGGCTCTGATTGGATGACGGAAGTGAAAAGACTCCGAAAAAATCCGAAGCGAAACGGGCCAACAACTGGCCCATACAGGGACGCGCGAGAGGGTCGCGTTCGGATCTGACTGGAAGAATGCCAGCAAAAAAGAGGGAAGATGTGGTCCTCACCCACCGGGGGAGCTCTTTCCTAGTGGAAATAAATCCTGGAGGAACTTGATTCCCGGCCCTCAACGTTGTCTGTAATCCTCTTGTCAACAGCATGACTGAGGCAGTACCCGGGATCCACTGGTGAGGCCGTCGAACTTGGGGCCTTTGAGTCCCGGTAGAGGAGAGGGGCCCCGACACAGATAACTTGGCGGTCGGGAAGGAGCCCCGGGGCCTCCGTGAGGAGTTGAGTAGGCTCTGCGAAGTATGGTCGCCTGGGTCACTCCAGAGGCATCGTTGCCTTGGTCCATCCTGAGAACCCTCGAGACCATGGGAAGCTGCGGGAAGATGCAGGAGAACCTGAACAGGCTACACGACCGGTCGAGGGAGTCGCACCTAGACCAGAGCAGGTGGTACACTCGAAGCACTATTGACTTGAAAGTTGGAACGGGAGAACAATAAGTCCACGACTGGAGGTCTTCCCTCGCCCGTGAACTGACTGGTGACTTCCCTGTTGAGGAGCACTTTTCCTAAGGGAGGTCTTTCCTACCGAAAAAAATCGGCCGACCAACACGTCCATGCCAGGGATGGACTGACCGAGATAGCGAGTTAATGGACCCGTCCCAGGGCAAAATCTTCTTGGCCTCTTCCTTTGCCATGACACTCTCTGGGTCTACCTGGTGAATGATGCATGTCACCGCTGTGGCATGGTCCGACTGGAAACTGACTGGGCAAGGCCCGACCCAGAGAAGAATTGTAGCCGTGCTAACCGTATGGCTCTGGCTTCCGGAATGTTGAAGGGGAAACAACGCTCTAGGGCTGACCCTCGGGACCGTGCCGAGGAAAAAGTGGGGGTAGCATACCCCAGCACGGGAGACTGGTGACGGTTGAGAATCTCCTCCAGCGGAGGGAAGGGAAGCTTCTCAAGGGACGATTTCGAAGACTGGTCCGCTATGAGAAAATTGGCGGATCAACCATGAAGACGGAACCCTCTTTGTCTTTAATCTTCAGTGTGGTCCACTGGAGAGAAGGGGTGAAATCTGGTACGTGCACCGTCGCTATCACCTGCACAAACCGCCGAGGGCTCGCCTAGCCAGAACGGGAGCGGGTGGCATGGGTACGCGGAACTCTGTGCCAGGAAGGAAACTATTCCTGCGTGAGGAGTACTTCCTCCTGAACGGGCTCGAAAAAACCGTGCCTAAGGGATGATGGACCGAGCCGGGGTCTGGGAGGACTCGTTCCGGTATCTCAGCTACTCTAGTAGCGGAAAGTGAATATGACGGTCTAACCTCAAGCAAGGAACCTTGAAGGGAGAACCCTGGACCTCCCGGCCGTACTTGGGCGTAGAGAACCTAGCAGCCCTGTAGAGTAGGGTGCGCAGGGACAGAGATCCCTGTCAGCGCTCTTATAAAAAACTGGAACGGTCCACTGCCACGCAAGGCGGAGGGGCTGTTGGAGGAATAGAGGCTTCCTGACGAGAGCGGCGCGAACGGCTGGAACCTAGTGTGAGGGGACGATCCTGATGCCTCTGGAGCGATGCCGGGAAAGGGATGAACCCTTCCCTTACGTAGTCTAGGGGAGAGAAGTACTCTACCCTGACGTAGCCAAGGGGGGCCACTGAACTCGCCTAT
This sequence comes from Anomaloglossus baeobatrachus, assembly GCF_048569485.1. Taxonomy (NCBI): domain Eukaryota; kingdom Metazoa; phylum Chordata; class Amphibia; order Anura; family Aromobatidae; genus Anomaloglossus; species Anomaloglossus baeobatrachus. The sequence goes on from NC_134353.1 coordinate 845,268,494, forward strand.
CTTCAGAGGGGCGTTCCCTAAGGACCGAAGGGAAGTCAGCGGCCTCCTAGATGCCGAATCTGCGTACCTGATCCCGAGTCAGAGGCCTCGACGGGTGGACACACTGATGGTAGAGGCTCAGGCCGAGCGGCAGGCAGGCCCCAGGTATGTGAAGAGAGGGTACTCACTGAAGATGATAACCAGTCCTGGGACAGCCTAGGTGGAACTTGGTCCGCTGCGTATGGAGTTCGCTGATTCTCCGAGGGACGCCACGTTCGGGACGAGAAACCCGGAGGAACACAGGCGGGTCGACTACAGGGTGGGGTGCCCCTTCCATTTGGAGCCCCCTTTCTAGAAGGGGTAATGACAATAAAAGGACTTACCACCGGTAAAAATCGAGGCCTGGGATTATCCGTGATAACGCAGTCACACGGCGAACTGTATTCCAATGAAACCGCAGGGGCCTGCCCTCTTCGTCTCTGCAAGGTAACTGCCCCCTCTCTCCAGAGCCCTACGGGGGAATGATAATGACCAAAATACACGACTTACCGCTGGTAAACGCCGTGTCTGGTAGATGTCTGTGGTCAACGACTCCAGTGCAGCATGGTCATACTCTCCGAAAACCCCTTTGGAGAAGGGAATAATGACAATGACATGGCTTACCGCTGGTAAACGTCGTGTCTGGTGGATGTCAGTGAACACGCGGTAACTCGGCGAACTCTGGATGTCCCCCGAGCCCATCAAGGGTCTGCTCCAAACGCCCTAAAGGAGACCTGGGTGTACAGAGAGAAGAGGGGCTGTCCGTAGCCTTACGGCCTGACTCACCGTTTCGAGCATGCTATTCGTCCTGCGCCAAAACATCCAGGTCCTGCTCGGAGTCCAGCGGAGGTGGAAAGCCTGGGCCATCACCCGGGAGGTCGGAAGACTACCGGAGGAGGGGCAGTCTGGACCTTGGGAATAAGGTGGAAAAACTGGGGGGCCACGAAAGGCGAGACCTGGCGGGTCCGCTTCTAGCCTAGGCAAAAAGTCCCTGGTACGGAACTCGTCTCCCCGAAGGAATGGCGCCGTTTTGTGGATGGTATGACCAAGCGTCGGCGGGGGACGCGGCGCATGTGTATGAACCCGAGGGACGTCAGCGAGGGAATATCTGGCCTGAGACAGGGTATTAACCAGCCGACAGGGGCGAGATACAGGGGCGTGCGGAGCCAGTGACTGCGGTAGCTGTCAACCCCAATCTGCCATTATGTGCGGAAAATTACCATTAAGGAAAACGCAAACTTGAGGTACTGGCCCCAAATAACAAAAAACTCTGCTCTGAGAGCTCTATAGACTAACCCTATGGGATGTGTCTGATGCAAGCCCGAAAAAGGTACCTGAAGGTTAAAAAAATATAATGTACAAAACGCCAGCCCTGAGTAAAAAACCCCACTGTATTTAATAAACATGGAAGACTTGGGTCTATTTTCCCCTGATATACGGGCTGCTGCAGCGTCAGCAAACCGCATACCAGGAGTTTGACATAATCCCCTTTTTTTTTTTTTTTCTTTGATGAACGCTGGGGAAGGCGGGCCCAGGAGAGCGGGAAAAAGCATCCACCGCCCCCACTGTGATGCCTGGGGCTGAGTGGAGGGCGGAGACGGAGCGGCCGGCGACCAATAGCGATGCGGCGGGGGGCGGGCCTGTGACGCCGGAGACAAGGCCGAAGCCGGGGCCTAAATTTTGAGGCGTGTGATCTAGAGACCGCGGTTCTACCCGCGGGAGCGGCGGCGCGGCAGCTGGAACCGGCCGAGCACTGCGGGTGTAGAGAGGACTCCAGGGCCAGATGGGGACGTGGCTGGTGGCGCCCGGTGAGTAGGCCCGGACTGGGGCCTAAATTTTGCAACAGCCGGCGCAGGGAAAAGTAGCGACCGACGGTCCTACCTGCGGGAGCGGCAGCGCGCAGCAATGTCCGGGCACCGGCCGAGGTGCTCGGTGACTGAGTAGGCCCGGACCGGGGCCTATATCTTGAAGCCGCCCGGGAGAAGGTAGGGGGAGTGTCCTACCTGGTCGGCGGCGCCGCATCTGGCAGTGTGCAGGCGTGGAGCTCTGCACTTGTGTCTGCGTGCTCCGCACACCGGAGGGCTGGCTGCGGGCCGCAGAAGAAGAATGAGGCAGGCAGGCAGGCAGGCAGGCAGGGAGGTGGACGCCGGTGGGGGCAGGGAGCCCCCTGTAGTGAAGCAGCGCTGCGGGCCCGATCATCATCCAGACGCGCTGCGAGGTCCAGTCCCTGCTGTATGCCCCTTGCACCCTTTGGGGTGATACCGCAGGGTGAATAGGGGGTGCCCCGGAAGGAATAGCCCCACATGCCAACCCGGGAGTGGTACCGTGGAATTGGACGGGGGAGAGGGCCCGACGAGTCAAGCTTCTGCGACCCAGGGGAGCGGTACCCACACGGGCTGCGAGAGCTGAGTAGAGAGAACGATACCTGCAGAAAAAAAGAATTCCAACAGATGAGAGCGACGAGCGTCGCCGAGAGAAAAAATGAAAAAAATATACGCAAAAAATCAAGTGGCTGAAGGGGGCCCAGACGGCCCACATCAGCCTCCTACGACACTAAGCAAAAAACTGATTGAGCCCGCTTCCGGCTCAGGGGTTATACTGCTGGGGAGGAGCTAACTTTTTCTGTTTACTTAGTGTCAGCCTCCTAGTGACAGCAGCATAACCCATGGTCCTGTGTCCCCCAATGAAACGATAGAGAAAAAGGGGTACCTTGAGCAAACTCATCACTGGATTATGGTCCCACTTTTCTAGTGAACGATGAAAAACGCCGAGCCAGATGGACGTTTCTCTGAGCGAAGGCCCTGATTGACGGAAAGTGAAAAGTCTCTGAAGATGCGGTCCTCACACCACCGGGGGAGCTCTTTCCACGTGGAAATAAATCTTCGAGGGAACTGGATTCCATGCCCTCCTCAATGTCTGCCATCATCTTGTTCACAGACCTGACCGAGCCAGCACCCGGGATCCACTGGTGAGGCCATGGAACCTGGGACTCCTGAGTCCTGGTAGACTAGAGGGGCCCCGACACGGAAGAATCTGGCGGTCTGGAAGGAGCCACGGGGCATCTGCGAGGAGATGAGTAAGTTATGCGAAGCTATGCTCGCCTGGGCCACTCCCGAGCTATCGCCTGCCTAGGTCCTTCTTGAGAACCCTCGAGAACATGGAACGCAGCGGGAAGATGCACGAGAGCCTGAACAAGCAACACGACCGGGCTTGGGCGTCGTCCTCTAGTCCAGAGCAGGTGGCGTACTCGACGCACCATGGACTTGAGAGTTGGATCGGAAGGCCAAAAAGTCACGACTGTAGGTCTTCCTTCGCCAGAGATCTGGCTGTTGATATCCCTGTTGGAGTCCTTTACCTACGCGAGACCTATCGTACCGCGGAAATCGGCCGCCCAAACGTCCACGCTCGGGATGCGCTGCCGAGATTGGCGAATGAAAGAGCCCGTCCCAGAGCAAGAACCTCTTGGCCTCTTCACTTGCCATGAAGCTCTTTGCGTCTTCCTGGTGGAAGATGCGCATCACTGCTGTGGCATGGTCCGACTGGAACCTGACTGGACAATACAACCCAGAGAAGAAATTGTAACCGGGCTAACCGAATGGCTCCGAGTCCGGAATGCTGAAGGGGAGACGACACTCCCGGGGTGTCCCTCGGGACCGTGCCGAGGAATGGTGTGGTAGCATACTCTAGTACGGGAGACTGGTGACGGTTGATAACAAGCTCCAGAGGAGGAAAGGGAATCTTCCCAGGGATGATTGGGAAGATTGGTCATCTAGGAGGAAATTGGCCGGTCACCCTCGAAGACGGAGCCTTCCTGTCCCCGCTCTTCAGTGTGTTCCGTTGGAGAGTCCGGGATGAAATCTGGTATGTGCACCATCGCTAACACCGCCACAGGCTGTCGAGGACTCGCATAGCAAAAAACCGAAGGGAAAAAACGGGAGCGGGAGGCAAAGAGCCGCAGGACCCTATGCCAGGAGGGAAACTGCTCCTGCGTGAGGAGTAGCAACCCTTGAACGGCTCGAATACCGTGCCTGAGGAGTGATGGACCGGGCCGGGTCTGGGAGGACTCCTTCCTGTAGCTCAGCTACCCTAGTAGCGAAAAGTGATGATGATGGTCTAAACCTCAAGGCGAGGGTACTTGAAGGGAGACTCTGGGTCTCCCGGTCGTTCCTGGGCAGAGAGAGCCTGGGAATGCGTAGGGATCGTGATCCCTGCAAGCACTCTTAGAAAGCTGGGACGGTCCGCAGCCACGCAAAGCGGAGATGGCTGTTGTAGGGATAAAGGTTTCCTGACGAACCTAACGTGAGGGAACGAGTCCTGGTGCATCAGAGCCGATGCCGGGAAAGGGATGTACCCTTCCCTTACGTAGCCAGTCTACCCTGACGTAGCCTAGGGGATAAACTGGACTCGCCTATCTCCGAAAGGGCGATCCCGAGAGCCGGAAAGGAAGTCAGCGACTTCCTAGACGTCGAATCTGCGTTCCTGATCCCGAGTCAGAGCTCTCGACGGGTAGGTACCCTGATGTTAGAGGCTCAGGCCGTGTAGCGGGGAGACACCAGATTTTGTAAAGAGAGGGTACTCACAGAAGCTGATAACCAGTCCTGGATCGGCATAGGTGGAGCGCGGACCTCTGCGTAGAGTGACCGTGGAGGCCCTGCGGAGCGTCACGATAGGGACGAGAAGCCAGGAGGAACCCAGGCGGGTGAAGTACAGGGTAGCGTGCCCCTTCATCACGGAGCCCTCTACGAGAAGGGGTAAGACAATATAAGGGACTTACCGCTGGTAAAAATTGTGTCCGAGGAATATCCGTGCTCACGCAGTCACACGGCGAACTGGATGTCCACTGAAAACCCGCAGGGGCCCGCACCTTCCTGTCTGCAAGGTGCCATGCCCCCTCTCTCCAGAGCCCTCTGGGGGAATGATAATGACAATAACACGACTTACCGCAGGTAAACGCCGTGTCTGGTTGTTGTCTGTGATCACCCAGCGACTCCAGTGTGGCCTGCCCATTCTCACCGAGACCCCTTTTTGTAGAAGGGAATAAAGACGATGACTAGACTTACCGCTGGTAAACTTCGTGTATGGCAGTTGACTGTGAGCACGCGGTAACTCAGCAAGCTCTGGATGTCGTCTGAGCAGGGTCCGCTCCAAATGACTTAAGGGGGACCTGCGTGCATGGAGATAAGGGGGGCTGTCCGTAGCCTTACGGCCTGACTCACCAATTCCAGCAGGCCTTTAGACATGCGCCAAAACATCCAGGTCCTGCTCGGAGTCCAGCAGAGGTGGAAAGCCTGGGCCATCACCCGAGAGGTCGGAAGACTGCCGGAGAAAAAGCAGTCTGGACCTGGGGAATAAGGTGGAAAACAGGGGGGCCACAAAAGACGAGACCTGTCGGGTCCGCTTCTAGCATAGGAAAGGTCCCTGGTACGAGACTCACCTCCCCAAGGGGATTGCGCTAGACCTATGGAAGGTATAACCGAGTATTGGCCGGGGACGCAGCGCATGCGCGCGAAGCCGAGGGCCGGCGGCGAGGGGATCTATGACCTGAGACAGGGCATTAACCCGCCGGAGGGGACTAAACTAAAAACTCGAGCTGGGAGCGCGATATAAAAAAGGTGAAGCAAAACAAGTGCCCGAAAGTACTGTAGGAGTTAAGGTGCAAAAAACTCATGTATGTAAAATTTTTAATAAAAATCGACCTAAAATAAAAAATATCCACTAAGAAAAGTGTGTTTTAGTCTCTCCCCCGGAAAAATAAGGTGACGCTGAGGCCTCAGTAAACCCAGACTAGTAGTCTGGAATAAATTCCCATTCTCTTTTTTTTTTTTTTTTTTTTTTCTTTCTCTCTTTATTTAAAATGGACGCTGTGAGCGGGAAAAAAATATCCCCCACCCCCCAAGTGATGCCTGGAGCACGGCCGAGGGCGGGAACGGAGAGGCCGGCGTCCAATAGCGCCGTGCGGGAGGCGGGCCTGGGGACGCCGAGGACAGGGCCGAAGCCGGGGACTAAATTTTGGAGGTGCCGGGGCGGACAGAGGCCGCGCCGGCGGACCCGGCCGCAGCGGCGGCGGAGAGGATCCTCGGCGCGCTGTGCGGGATGCGGCCTGGGCACGCCGAGGACGGGGCCCAAGCAGAGGCACCGTCGCGGGCAGAGGCCGCAGGCGGCGGCGGGGAGGATCCTTGGCGCGCCGTGCGGGATGCGGCCTGGGCACGCCGAGGACGGGGCCCAAGCAGAGGGACCGTCGCGGGCAGAGGCCGCGCCGGCGGACCCGACCGCAGGCGGCGGCGGAGAGGATCCTCGGCGCGCCGTGCGGGATGCGGCCTGGGCACGCCGAGGACGGGGCCTGGGGGACCGAGGACAGTGGCCGAGCGGAGGGCAGAAAAAGAAAAATTACCACAGATGAGAGCGACGAGCGTCGCCGAGAAAAAATGAAAAAAATAACGCAAAAAATCAAGTGGCTGAAGGGGGCCCAGACGGCCCACATCAGCCTCCTACGACACTAAGCAAAAAACTGATTGAGCCCGCCTCCGGCTCAGGGGTTATACTGCTGGGAAGGAGCTAACTTTTTCTGTTTACTTAGTGTCAGCCTCCTAGTGACAGCAGCATAACCCATGGTCCTGTGTCCCCCAATGAAACGACAGAGAAATTAACATGCTATTATACAACACAAAGAATTAAGAAGAGACCCCAATGAGAAATCCCTACAATGTGGAAGAGAAGAGAATTAAAAGATGTAAAATGACAAAACAAAAAAAGGGGGAAAGAAAAGGGAAGGAGGGGATAACAACCAGTATCATATGTATTCCATCACAAACCCCACAGCACTAATCCGGGTCTATCCCCCCAAAATGCAGCAATTCTCAGAATAATTTATTAAATCTGATGAGTCTTGAAAACAGAATTCAAGCTCTCCATGTCTTCCTAAATGTAACGGTAGCACTAGTCCTCTGAGCAGAGGGCCTCCATCCTGCCAATATTACGCATCTCATTGCATCAGTTACTGTTATATGCCTAACTTTATCATGGTCCAGACAGTATCGCTGCTCCAATACTCCATTTCTTTATATGCAGATTTGAATTTACCATATTTACCACTGAAAATAGGCCCTAGCAGGAATTGTCGGTCGTTTTGGAGTAAAGGCCCCGTCACACACACAGATAAATCTTTGGCAGATCTGTGGTTGCAGTGAAATCATGGACATATTGTTCCATTTGTACACAGCCACAAACCTGGCACTGATTGTCCACAATTTCACTGCAACCACAGATCTGCCGCAGATTTATCTCTGTGTATGACAGGGCCTTAAGGCTTAACCTTAAGCTCTACCCTGAAAATAAGCCCTATTCACAGATCAATAACGAAGTGTCCATGCAGCTATAAAAGTTAAAGAAAACTGCAGGACACTTCATTATGGAACGAAGACACCCTCAAAAGAGAGAATACAAACCCAGCAATCATAATCACCAGACCCCGAATGGAATGCTGTGGAAGAAGAGGACCTGCGGTGGAACGCACACACACACACACACACACACACCTTTTGAGATCATACTGCTTTGGGGACCTGGGACGCATCGATGCGTTCCACCGCGGGTCCTCCATGTGTTCCACTGCGCTGCCAGCCGGAAGCAGTACAGTATCACCGGGAATGTGTGTGTGTGTTTGTGTAGGCCAGAAGCAAGGAAGGACTGCTGTGGAGCACACAAGGACCTGCTGTGGGTCGCAGGAAGACCTGGGAGCGACGCAGATGTCTGGGGTCTAGTAAGTCTGGTTCTCCTGGTGGGGAGGGGGGTCTGCCTTTTTGGGGATGTGTGGGAGTAAACTTATTCTCAACCCGTGTTTCCCCAGAAATAAGCCTTACCCAAAAAATAAGCCCAATCATACTTTTCAGGACAAAAAAAGAGAATTTTGTTTACTTACCGTAAATTCTTTTTCTTATAGTTCCGTATTGGGAGACCCAGACATTGGGGTGTATAGCTTCTGCCTCTGGAGGACACACAAAGTACTACACTAAAAAGTGTAGCTCCTCCCTCTGACCATATACACCCCCTGGATAACCAAATATAGCCAGTTTAGTGCAAAAGCTGAAGGAGAATAGCCACCCACAAGTAGAGATAGAGCAAGAACCGGAACAACCGGAGCCTCTGTCTACAACAACAGCCGGTGATAACACGCGGAACAAGAAACTGCCAACAGGCAACAGGGAGGGTGCTGGGAACTATAAGAAATATACTATAATACGGAACTATAAGAAAAAGAATTTACGGTAAGTAAACAAAATTCTCTTTTTCTTTATCGTTCCTATGGGAGACCCAGACATTGGGACGTCTCAAAGCAGTTCATGGGTGGGAATAAACAGAAAACTGAGAAGTAGGCGAAACCTAACTTCACAAATGGGCGACAGCCGCCTGAAGGATGCGTCTGCCCAAGCTCGCAAGGAGCATGGCCGGAAGAGCGACACCAGGACAGGAAAACTCTCCAGGTCCTGTGATAGATTTTGGCCAAGGAATACTTCCGAGCCCGAGTCATAGTGGAGATGACTTCAGGAGGGATACCAGAAGTCGTCAAGATCCAGGACTCAAGAGCCACGCCGTCAATCTGAGAGCCGCAGAATTCTGGCGGAAAAAACGGACCTTGTGAGAGAAGGTCTGGGCGGTCCGGGAGATGCCACGGCACCTCTACGGACAGATGGAGCAGGTCTGGGTACCAAGCTCGCCTGGGCCAGTCTGGAGCAATGAGGATAACCCGACGGCCCTCCATTCTGATCTTGCGCAGGACTCTGGGCAAGAGAGCTAGAGGGGGAAACACGTAAGACAGACGAAACTGGGACCAATCTTGAACCAGCGCGTCCGCTGCAAAGGCCTGAGGATCGTGGGAGCGAGCCACGTAAACCGGAACCTTGTTGTTGTGCCGGGATGCCATTAGATCCACTTCCGGAGTGCCCCACTTGCGGCAGATTGCCCGAAACACTGCCGGATGCAGAGCCCACTCGCCGCTGTCCACGGTTTGACGGCTGAGATAATCTGCCTCCCAGTTTTCCACGCCTGTGATGTGGACTGCGGATATGGTGGACTTGGAGTCCTCCGTCCACTGACGGATGCGTTGAACCTCCAACATTGCCAGGCGGCTGCGTGTCCCGCCTTGGTGATTGATGTAGGCAACCGCTGTCGCGTTGTCTGACTGGACTCGAATGTGCTTGCCCACCAACAGGTGGTGAAAGGCTAAGAGAGCTAGAAGCACAGCTCTGATTTCTAGCACATTGATCGAGAGGGCTGATTCGGACGGAGTCCAAGTGCCCTGCGCTCTGTGGTGGAGATATACTGCTCCCCAGCCGGATAGACTGGCATCCGTGGTGAGGATCACCCAGGACGGGGCCAGGAAGGAGCGTCCCTGAGACAGAGAGAGGGGCCGAAGCCACCACTGAAGGGAGCCCCTGGTCTGTGGCGACACAGCCACTAACCTGTGCAAGGAGGAAGTCCGCTTGTCCTAACAGCGGAGAATGTCCAGCTGCAGAGGACGCAGATGGAACTGGGCAAAGGGAACCGCTTCCATTGACGCCACCATCTGACCCAGCACCTGCATTAGGTGCCTGATGGAATGAGGCAGGGGCCTCAGCAAAGAGCGCACCGCCAGATGGAGGGACTGCTGTTTGACTAAGGGCAGCTTCACAAGTGCCGGCAGAGTCTCGAATTGCATCCCTAGGTACGTAAGTTTCTGGGTCGGAGTCAGAGTGGATTTGGGGCAGATTGACAAGCCACCCGAATTGGACTAGAGTGGCGAGAGTGAGCGAGACACTCCGCTGACAGTCTGCGCTGGATGAAGCCTTGACTAGAAGGTCGTCCAGGTAAGGAATCACTGCCAACCCCTGGAGGTGCAGAACCGCAACCACTGCTGCCATGACCTTGGTGAATACTCGAGGGGCTGTGGCTAACCCGAAGGGGAGAGCCACGAATTGGAAATGTTCCTCTCCGATTGCAAAACGTAGCCAACGCTGGTGTGAAACTGCAATTGGCACATGCAGATAGGCATCTCTGATGTCGATGGATGCCAGAAAATCTCCTTGAGTCATTGAGGCAATGACTGATCGCAGAGATTCCATGCGAAAATGCCGCACCTGAACATGCTTGTTGAGAAGCTTGAGATCCAGGATGGGCCGGAAGGAACCGTCCTTTTGGGGACTAGGAAGAGATTTGAGTAGAAACCTCTGAACCGTTCCCGGGCGGGAACCGGTACAATTACTCCGTTGGCCTGCAAGGATGCCACGGCCTGTGAGAAGGCGGCGGCCTTGGAGCAGGGGGGAGTTGACATAAAAAATCTGTTTGGCGGGCTGTAAGAGAATTCTATCCTGTAGCCGTGGGAGATGATATCCCGCACCCACTGATCGGAGACGTGTTGAAACCACACGTCGCCAAAGTGGGAGAGCCTGCCACCGACCAAGGACGTTGCTGGCGCGGCCAGATAGTCAAGAGGAGGCTGCCTTAGTGGCAGCAGCTTCTGCGGTCTTCTGAGGACGCGGCTTCGTACGCCAGTTGGGTTTTTCGTCCTTGGCTGAGTTAGTGGACGAGGCCGAGGGCTTAGAGGACGACCAGTTGGAGGAACGAAAGGAACGAAACCTCGACTGGTTCCTGCCCTGGACAGGTTTCCTGGTTTTAGTTTGTGGCATGGAAGTACTCTTCCCGCCAGTAGCTTCCTTAATGATTTCATCCAGTTGTTCACCGAACAGCCTGGACCCAGCAAATGGGAGCCCAGCAAGGTACTTCTTTGAAGAAGCGTCTGCCTTCCACTCTCGAAGCCACAAGATCCTGCGGATAGCGAGGGAATTAGCCGAAGCCACCGCAGTGCGGTGAGAAGCCTCCAGCATGGCAGACATGGCATAGGATGAAAAGGCTGAAGCCTGGGAAGTTAAGGCAACCATTTCGGGCATAAGAGTCCCTGGAGAGGGAATGCATCTCCTCTAGAGAAGCAGAGATGGCTTTGAGAGCCCACACTGCTGCAAAAGATGGGGAGAATGAGGCCCCTGCCGCCTCATATACAGATTTGGCCAGAAGGTCAACCTGGAGGTCAGTGGAATCCTTAAGAGAGGTGCCATCAGCCACTGATACAACTGTCCGGGCTGAGAGTCTAGACACCGGAGGGTCTACCTTTGGTGAATGAGCCCACTCCTTAACCACCTCTGGTGGAAAGGGAAAACGGTCATCAGAACCACGCTTTGGGAAGCGTTTGTCAGGACAGGCCCTGGGCTTGGTCACAGCGGCTTGAAAACTGGAGTGGTTAAAGAACACACTCCTTGTCCTCTTAGGCAAGGTAAACTGGTGCTTTTCTGCCAGAGAGGGTTGCTCCTCTGATACTGGCGGATTGAGGTCCAGCACAGAATTAATGGACGCAATCAAATCACTAACATCTGCGTCACTTTCGGACAGATCAATGGGGCACATGGAGGTAGCGTCCGAGCCCCTAGTAAAGGCATCCTCCTCGTCCTGCGAGTCAGCTCGTGAATCAGAGCCACGGGACGAGGAAGGAGAGGGGGCCCTGCGTCTCCTTTTAGGAGGACAGGGTCTGGGACCAGATGAAGAATCCTCTGTGAGCTCCGCTGAGAGAGCCCTAGCAGCAGAGGCGCCCTGAGAAGGGGGCTGATGCATGGTCAGCAAAGTCCGGGACAGCTGTCCCATGGAGTCGGCAAAAGACTGGGAGATTGATCTAGAGAAGGATTCTACCCAAGCCGGGGGTTCAGCCACCGGAGCCGGAGCAGCCGGAGGAACCACTGTGGGTGCGATACCAGGCTGAGGCATCGTCAGGTTACAGCAGGCATCACAATGTGGATATGTGCTCTGTTCAGGCAGCACGAGCTTACATGCAGTGCATATTGCGTACAGCCTTGCTCCTTGTGTGAGACATGCTGCTGAAGTAGGGGCTCTGAGCCAGAATGACCCCCAGAGAGTATATAAGCAGGTCCACAACCGGAGGTTGTGGCTTACCAGACAGTTTGTGTGCCCTCCAGATTCCACAGCCCGGACCCCCAGAGAGATGCTGCAGCCAGCGCCGATCGCTGTGAGAACGCTGATAAAATGGTGCCGGAGCGAGGAGAGGGGGCGGGGCCTACTCTGAGAGCGGGAACTGGAGGGCCAAGGAGATTTACAGGGGAGGGAACATTACCTCAGAGAGGAGTGTCCCTCCCCTGTGCTGAACGGCCGCTGGGCGGAGCCGCACTGTCCCTCTGAATGATTGACATGCAGGGGCAGTGAAAACGAAACTAGGCCTCAGGCGAAACCGGGGCCTAAATTTAACGATGCGGCCGGCGCGCAGGCACCATCGGCGCGGTTCTCAGGCGAAAACCAGAGAACCGGCCGGAAATGTCAGAATAGATACACAGCCCACTCCCCCCAACAATAAAGTACAAGGGACCCCCCGAATATAACATCTCAGATACTTAGCTTGTGAGACGCAGGGTTTCAAGTCCCTGGGGATGAGTGCTCCGTCCGGCAGGATCCTGAAGGGCTGCGGATGGAGACCGGTCTCCTGCAAGGCAGGGAGAACCGTGCTGGCTCCCACTTCAAGCCAGAGCCCGAGGGATGGTGAAGGAGCGTGGCATGTAAGGCTCCAGCCCTGAAATCAACCTTAACAACACCGCCGACACAGTGGGGTGAGAAGGGACATGCCAGGAGTCCAGGCTTGGACCCGTTTTTCTTCAAACTCTTTCCAAAAATCAGAAATCAGATGAGAATGCATGTGTGGATGTATGCCTCCTGAACACAAAGCATTGAACTGGCTATATTTGGTTATCCAGGGGGTGTATATGCTCAGAGGGAGGAGCTACACTTTTTAGTGTAGTACTTTGTGTGTCCTTTGTGTGGAGGCAGAAGCTATACACCCCAATGTCTGGGTCTCCCATAGGAACGATAAAGAAATATAATATACGCCAGTGTCTTATTTTCGGGGAAACAGGGTATCAACACTTTCTTCCCCAACCGCCTGCTTCCATTCCCCCCTTCTCTGTTTTTCCCCCATTTATTATTTTTCATGCAAACATCTGGAAATCTTTATCTTATTACAGAGTCATGTTTTTATTCTATGTATTAAGCCTTATTCCCCCACTGTCCTCTTTCCTTGTCAGTTTTATGCATACACTTTCACAAACTGGTTAATTTGCAAATTATTGCGTTGTTTCTTGTATTTTGTTGAAAAAGATAATTTACAATGGAAATAAAACGACTAATGAGGGTAGAATTGCGCTGTATTCACCGCTGGGGATTATGCCACTTTCACACTTCTCCTTTTAGAAGTTGGATCTGACCTTTAGTTATGAATGATGCATTATTTTATCTATTTTATTTTTTTTTACAAAATATTACACTTTGGTGATTTTAACGGATTTGTTAAAAAATGTGGGGGAAAAAAAATCCTTGTTCAAATCAGCAGACATGTGTAGGGATCATCGCCGGCTCACCGCAGCAGACGGCGGCGATTACCACTACATGACCAATGATGTCCCAGTAAGTCATCGGTCGTGAAGGGGTTAATCTTACTATAGTAGGACATCAGTGACATCAAGATAAAATACTAACAGGGACTGCCATCGGTTACGGAGCCACACTGACGTGGCTGGGGACATTTGTGGCTGTGGAGTTGCTGGCTAGGAAACATAATTTTTATTGCTATAGCGCCAACATATTCTGCAGCACTTTACAATTCAGAGGGGCCATTTATAGACAATATTTCACATGACAGAGTTACACAATTCAACAGATACCTAGAGTTTGGAAATAGGGGAGGCACAAAAAGTAATGAGTGCTTGTATTGTCAGGTCCGACCATCAATATAATAAATAGGGTATTGAAATAACGCTGCATGAACCGGTCACTGGCCAGTATGTGTACAAGTGCAGAGGACTATTAAGTGCATGGAGGGTGAGTATTGGGAATTAAGCAAATTCTTCTTGGTAGTGCATTCCAGAAAATTACCGCATCTCGTGAGAAGTCTTGGAGAAAGTTTTCGGTCAATAGTGCAACAGAGGGCACAGGTAGGGTGATAGCAAATGAGGGAAGAGATGTAAGACAGTGCAAATATGTGCAGAACTTTGTTGGTGAGAGAGATAAATTTATATCGGACTCTGTAGCGGATAGGCAACCAGTGCAATGACTGGAACAGGGTGGAGGCATCAGTGTAGCAGTTGGAGAGGAAAATCATCCTGGCTGCTGCATTCAGGATGGATTGAAGAGAGGAGAGTTTGGTAAGAAGAAGACCGATTAGTAGAGAGTTGCAATAGTCCAGACGAGAATGAATAAGATCGACAAGAAGAGTTTTTGCAGAATTAATGGTAACAAAAGGTCAAATTCTTGAGATGTGTTTGAGGTGGAGGTGACATGAGCGAGCGAGTGATCAGATATAGGGAGTGAAGGAGAGATCTGAGTCATATATGGATTGACAGAAACTACCATAGGAGGCACTTACTTGCTATGTCCCATGAACTGTCTCAGAGCGGCCTTTCCATTGATATCAAAGAGTTGCACGACACTATCCTCACATCCGGCAGCGAGCAGCTTTCCATCACCCCGGTACGTTCCACAATAAGCTGTATCCTTAAAGCGGGAAAACGTTTTTATAGGCTCCTGAGAATATCTGCCATAGATGTGGATCTGAAGAGGAAATAACAAGACTGATGAGGCTGAAGCTTCATCACTGTGAATGTTATATTCTTTTTCATCCTACTCTTAAAGTGAGTCTGTCAGCAGGTTTTCGCTATGTAATCTGAAAGCGGCATAATATGGGGTCGGAAACTCTGATTGCAGAGATGTGTTATGTACTGAGTTACTTGCTGTCATTTGGATAAAATCACATTTTTCTCTGTTGTAGATGTAACAGTGCTCAGAATACTAAGCTCCATATAACCCTGTCCACAGCACTGAGTGGCAGATTTCTGTGTACACTGTACATTGGCAGAAAGCTGCTAATCAGTGGTGGTTATGGGTTACACAAAGCAATTTACGAGAAGGCACGAGACCTCTAGTCCTATAGGAAATCTCCTCATCATAAAACACTGATTTTACTGAAACTGCAACACAAAGTCCAATAAGTGACATCAGTGGAACCGGAGTTTTTTTCCACAACATCATTCTGCTCTCAGATTACATTAAAGATAACCTAATAACAGATTCCCTACAGGCTGTTGACAGGAGCAAAATACACTCAATTTTAAGTAAAAGATAAGAATAACATTTTTGTAACACGGTACAGTATTTACTGAGTGGGTGGTTCACAATTGGCATTAAATACTGATAAAGTTTATGTTTTTTGCATTGATCACAAATTAATGCCTGTATCACAGTCCAGAGCTGTATTCACGATTCTTCTGGAAGTTACAGTCTGCAGGCTACAAACACATATGACTATATGACCCTTCCTCCCCACATAGGTTATATGGTGAAGTGAATAATGTCAATTACCATGAATACACAACATCAAAAATAACCATTAAAGCGGCTATGCTACAAAAACTATGGCATACAATAGATGTGGGAAAATTAACAATGGCTGCAATGGAAACGGGTTGCCTGATCTGATGAATTATTAGCACCACTTGGTAACTTACGACTTACCCTGGTAGATGCGGTGACGGCGTAATTACATGGCTCAACTGGTGAAAAGTCAATTTTTGTAACGGCCCCAAATTCTTTGATCTGAACAGGAGTCTAATAAGGACAAAAGAAACGACAAAAAAAGTCACATCTCGTCATACAAAAGGAACTAATCTAGAAGAGAAATTTGTGGCTTCTTAGTAGTGGAGCCATTCCTGCCTGTGAAGGAAAAGCAACATTCCCGAGATCTGCCCACTGAGCTGACACTTCAGACTACCTATAACAGTGATTGTATTATCTCCTATACACACACTCCTGTTGAGGATAAGAATTGAGTAACCAAAAATACTTAATTCAGCCATTTCATAGCCTTAGGTATAGAAAAAAAAAGGAGCCAGCACGATCTGAAATTGGCATGCATCATATAAAAAGTGAAAATTCACAGATTTATTCCAACTGTACTATAATAAAAAAAATGAGATTTTTAGCAAATAATTGATCAATTCTTTGAGCCACCCCTGCCAACGTCACGGCAAATCTCAATAGGGGGATCCTAACCTATATTACATATTTCATGTGCCATGCGGCCTCCTAGATAAAGTTAAAAGCAGAACCATAATGGAGCACACATACCTGTAACCTGTATATAACCGCTTCTATGTTGCAAAAAAGGCAATTGTGGATAGAGACCAGCCCAGGTCCCAGCATGTGGAGCAAGCTCTACACATACCAGGACTATATCAGAACTGACCCTCCCAGTGCCAGACAGCAACCATTGATAAAGGCGGACCAGATCCAAGAATGGTGCTTAATTAGCATTGCCTGTGGAAAGGGGTGAGGTAACTGAATCTGAACAGCTACCAACAGGAGGAATACATTGCAAACCAAAATCAGGCGTGCATGGTATGGTGATGGTCAGTCACCAGAAATTGTAGCATAACTACAGTCATAACAGAGAAAAAGGAGCCAGCACGATCTGAAATTGGCATGCATCATATAAAAAGTGAAAATTCACAGATTTATTCCAACTGTACTATAATAAAAAAAAATGAGATTTTTAGCAAATAATTGATCAACTCTTTGAGCCACCCCTGCCAACGTCACGGCAAATCTCAATCTGTTTGGTTGTAGTTATGCTACAAATGTCTGATGGCTGGTCACCACCATGCTATGCACGCATGATCTTGGTTTGCAATATATTCCTCCTGTTGGTAGCTGTACACATTCAGTTGCCTCACCCTCTCCACAGGCATTGCTAATTAAGCACCATACTTGGATCTGCTTTTAACTTTATCTAGGCCGCATGGCAGATGAAGAAGGGAATTTTGTTTACTTACCGTAAATTCCTTTTCTTCTAGCTCCTATTGGGAGACCCAGACAATTGGGTGTATAGCTTCTGCCTCCGGAGGCCACACAAAGTATTACACTTTTAAAAAAGTGTAACCCCTCCCCTCTGCCTATACACCCTCCCGTGGACCACGGGCTCCTCAGTTTTGGTGCAAAAGCAGGAAGGAGGGAACTTATAAATTGGTCTAGGGTAAATTCAATCCGAAGGATGTTCGGAGAACTGAAGACCATAACCCAAAAGAACAGCCAGCCCAAAGGGCACAGGGGCGGGTGCTGGGTCTCCCAATAGGAGCTAGAAGAAAAGGAATTTACGGTAAGTAAACAAAATTCCCTTCTTTGTCGCTCCATTGGGAGACCCAGACAATTGGGACGTCCAAGAGCAGTCCCTGGGTGGGTAAAGCAATACCTCAATAAAAAAGAGCCGAAAACGGCCCCGTCTTACAGGTGGACAACCGCCGTCTGAAGGACTCGCCTACCTAGACTGGCGTCTGCCGAAGCATAGGTATGCACTTGATAGTGCTTTGTGAAAGAGTGCAGACTAGACCACGTAGCTGCCTGACACACCTGCTGAACCGTTGCCCGGTGCCGCAATGCCCGGGACGCACCCACAGCTCTGGTAGAATGGCCTTTCAGCCCTGAAGGGAGCGGAAGCCCAGAAGAACAGTAGGCCTCGAGAATCGGTTCCTTGATCCACCGAGCCAAGGTTGACTTGGAGGCCTGAGAGTCCATACGCTGGCCAGCGACAAGGACAAAAAGCGCATCTGAACGGCGCAGGGGCGCCGTGCGAGACACGTAGAACCGGAGTGCTCTCTCTAGATCCAAAGAGTGCAAAACCTTTTCACACTGGTGAATTGGATTAGGGCAACAGGAAGGCAAGGAGATATCCTTATTTAGATGAAAAGGAGATACCACCTTAGAGAGAAATTCCGGGACAGGACGAAGAACCACCTTATCATGGGGGAAAACCAGGAAGGGAGCCTTGCCTGACAGCGCTGCCAGCTCAGACACTCTCTGAAGTGATGTGACTGCCACCAGGAAGGCCACCTTCTACGAAAGACGGGAGAGAGAGACCTCCCGCAGCAGCTCAAAAGGCGACTTTTGAAGAGCCGTCAGGACTCTGCTAAGATCCCAGGGTTCCAACGGACGTTTGTAAGGTGGGACCATGTGGCAGACCCCCTGCAGGAACGTGCGGACCTGCGGAAGCCTGGCTAGACGCTTTTGAAAGAAAAAACACGGAGAGCGTGGATACTTGGCCCTAGAGAGAGAGCCGAGGGACAAACCCTTGTCCATTCCAAATTGTAGGAATGAAAGGAATGTGGGTAAGGCAAACGGCCATGGAGGAAGCCATTATCAGCGCACCAGGATAGGAAGCCTTGCCAAGACCTGTAATAGATCTTGGCGGACGTTGACTTCCTGGCTTGTCTCATGGTGGCAATGACATCCTGAGATAACCCTGAAGACTCTAGGAGTCAAGGACCAATGGCCACCTGGTCAAGTTGAGGGCCACAGAATTCAGATGGAAAAAACGGGCCTTGTGACAGCAAGTCTGGGCGGTCTGGAAGTGCCCACGGTTGACCCACCGTGAGATGCCACAGATCCGGATACCACGACCGTCTCGGCCAGTCTGGAGCGACGAGAATGGCGCGACGGCAGTCGGACCTGATCCTGCGTAGTACCCTGGGCAGCATCGCCAGAGGGGGAAACACATAAGGCAGTCGAAATTGCGACCAATCCTGGACTAAAGCGTCCGCTGCCAGAGGTCTGTGATCCTGAGACCATGCCATGAAAGTCGGGACCTTGAGAGATCGACGTCCTGCGTTCCCCAGCGGCGATGGATCTCTCGAAGCACTTCTGGGTGCAGAGACCATACTCCCGCGTCCATGCGCTGACGACTGAAAAAATCTGCTTCCCAGTTTTCTACGCCCGGGATGTGAACTGCGGAGACGGTGGAGCCTGTGGTTTCCACCCACTGCAGAATCCGCCGGACTTCCTGGAAGGCTTGACGACTGCGAGTGCCGCCTTGGTTCGCGAACGGCACTGCCTCCATAGCTGCAGCCATCTTCCCCAGGAAGTGCATGAGGCGCCTTAAGGGGTGTGACTGACTCCGAAGAAGTGATTGCACCCCCGCCTGCAGAGAAAGCTATTTGTCCCTGGAGAGTGGCCAGAGCGACGGCAAGGCTTTGTTGACACGCCACCTGAGAAGGGGCCCAGAGGTTCTGAAGAAACGAGCCGCAGGACGAGAACTGAACTCTATCCTGTAACCATGAGACAGAATGTCTCTCACCCATCGGTCTTGAACTTGTGGCCACCAGGCGCCGCCAAAGCGGGAGA
Source organism: Anomaloglossus baeobatrachus (assembly GCF_048569485.1). Taxonomy (NCBI): domain Eukaryota; kingdom Metazoa; phylum Chordata; class Amphibia; order Anura; family Aromobatidae; genus Anomaloglossus; species Anomaloglossus baeobatrachus. Next base: position 845,287,760 of record NC_134353.1, read on the forward strand.
GCCTGCCACCGACCGAGGATGCGGCTAGGGGAGGCCGAGAGTCATGAGGAGGCCGTGCCCCCTGCGGCCTTTTGGGGTCGTGACGTGGGCGGCCACGCATATGAGTTCCTCTGGCCTTTCTCCGGCCTGTTGGCGAAGAAGAATGTGGCTTGGCGGAGGGACGAAAGGACCGAAACCTCGATTGGACATTTTTCTTTGCTGAGGTCTCTTAGGTTTGGACTGGGGTAAGGAGGAGACCTTTCCCTTGGATTCCTTAATATCATCATCCAATCGTTCGCCAAATAAACGGTCGCCAGAAAAGGGCAAACCAGTTAAGAACCTTTTTGAAGCCGAGTCTGGTTCCCAATCGCGCAGCCACATGGCCCTGCGAACTGCCACGGAGTTAGCATATGCTACAGCCGTGCGGCTAGTGGAGTCCAGTACGGCGTTCATGGCGTATGACGAAAAAGGCTGATGCCCGAGAGTCAAAGACGGAACATGCGGAGCAAAATTCCATGTGACAGCATTAAACTCCTTCAGACAAGCCGAGATTGCTTGGAGAGCCCCCACGGCTGCAGAGGCCGGGGCGAAAGACGCGCCCGTGGCCTCATAGATGGACTTCACCAAGAGCTCTATCTGTCTGTCAGTGGCATCCTTCAGGGATGAGCCATTTGCAACAGACACAACGGACCTAGCAGCCAATTTGGAAACTGGAGGATCCATCTTGGGAGAATGAGCCCAAGCCTTAACGACTTCAGATGGAAAGAAGTAACGCGTGTCAGTGTGACGTTTAACCCAGCGCTTGTCCGGGACCGCTTCGGATTTCTGGACAGCATCCCTGAAGTTAGAGTGATCAAAAAACGTATTGCGTGTACGTTTGGGGAACCGAGACTGGTGTTCTACAGGAGGAGGCGGAGGAGAGCGATCCAGCACCTGGTTGATGGACGAGATAAGATCATTTACTAAGGCGTCCCCCTCAGGAGTATCAAGGTTAAGGGTGAAGTCAGGGCCAGAGCCCTGAGCTCCCTCGTCCTCCTCGTCTTCCTGAGAGTCCTCAAGCTGGGATCCCTAGCAGTGTGAGGAAGTCGGGGAAGAGTCCCAGCGAGACCGCTTAGCCGGTATTGGACTGCGGTCCGGGCACCTAGGGCTCAACCTGGGAGCGCGTTGCGGCGCTAACCAAGCGGGGCCTGGATGAGACAAGCTAACAGGGCCAGGGCCTGTGAAAGGTCCGGTCTGGACTGCAATGCCTCAAGGAGCATAGAAGACCATTTGTTCATATGAAAATGGCTGAGGGCCAACACCGGTGACTCTGTCCCTGCAGCCTGCTCAGGGGTAGCAGGGGGGTCTACATGAGCCGAGGGGCCCACCAGTGCCGGAGGCTTCGGCTGAGCAAGCGAGGCAGGAGTTGAGCATTGCTCACAGTGAGGGTAGGTGGATCCCACAGGTAACATAGCCCCACAAGAGGTACAGACCGCGAGAAAAAACCTGTGCCTTAGTAGCTTAGCTCCTTGGGACGACATGCTGTTGTCTCCTAGGAGAGTGACCACTGAAGGTAAATGTCCGAACAGAAATATATATAATATATACATGTGTATCCGGCACCCTAGGGGGACCAGCACCGGGTGCTGTAATCACCCTGAGCTCCGCTGAGAAGCACCCACCGGCAGAATGCCAGAAAATGGCCGCCGGAGCTCTCAGGGGAGGAGTGGCGCCAGCAAAGAGCGGGAGTCTGGGTCCCCACAGTGGTCAGTGAGGGGGGAGGAAGACATGCAGGATGTTCCAGCCCTCACATCCGATGTCATGTCGGCAATCCCGCCCTTACCCCTGACAGGCAGGCCCGGGGGCGGGATTTTCACGACTAGGCCGCGGTGAAGCCGGGGACTAAATTTGAGGCCGCGCCCGACCAGCAGGCCCGGAAGTCCACCTGCCTTCTCAGTTTTACAACTACCGCGGCTTCCGGGAAGAAGGTGCGCTCCCTGTACAGTCCCCAATGGGGACACAGAGTACCTTTAAGTAGCAGGGCCCGGTCCCTGGGGTTGAAGAGGCTCCAGTCCGGCAGGTTCCACCAGGGGCTGCGGATGGAGCACGGTCCCAGCAAATGGATGACCGCTCAGGATCCCACTTCTCCCAGCCGCATAAGGGATGGTGAAGGAGACGGCCTGTGGCTCCAGCCTCCGTACCCGCAATGGGTACCGTCTGGGGTCTCCACAGTGGTCAGTGATGGGGGAGGAAGACATGCAGGATGCTCCAGCCGTCACATCCGACATCATGTCGGTAATCCCACCCTTACCCCTGACAGGCAGGCCCGGGGGCGGGATTTTCGCGACTAGGCCGCGGTGAAGCCGGGGACTAAATTTGAGGCCGCGCCCGACCAGCAGGCCCGGTCGGCGCGGAAGTCCACCTGCCTCCTCGGTTTTACAACTACCGCGGCTTCCGGGAAGAAGAAGGTGCGCTCCCTGTACAGTCCCCAATGGGGACACAGAGTACCTTTAAGTAGCAGGGCCTGGTCCCTGGGGTTGAAGAGGCTCCGGTCCGGCAGGTTCCACCAGGGGCTGCGGATGGAGCACGGTCCCAGCAAATGGATGACCGCTCAGGATCCCACTTCTCCCAGAGCCGCTAAGGGATGGTGAAGGAGACGGCATGTGGCTCCAGCCTTTTTACCCGCAATGGGTACCTCAACCTTAACAACACCGCCGACATAGTGGGGTGAGAAGGGAGCATGCCGGGGACCCCGTGGGGGTCCTCTTTTCTTCCAACCGACAACTAAGTTATGAGAATGCATGAGTGGATGTGTGCCTCCTTCCACACAAAGCATAAAAACTGAGGAGCCCGTGGTCCACGGGAGGGTGTATAGGCAGAGGGGAGGGGTTACACTTTTTAAAGTGTAATACTTTGTGTGGCCTCCGGAGGCAGAAGCTATACACCCAATTGTCTGGGTCTCCCAATGGAGCGACAAAGAAATACAGAATATAGAGTAGGACCCCCCTATTGAGATTTGCCGTGACGTTGGCAGGGGTGGCTCAACGAATTGATCAATTATTTGCTAAAAAAAAATATACATACATACACATATACACTGCATATTCAGTGATTTTCCTTAATACAATATACCAGCACATGTAACTTAAAGATGGCTCCTACATCCTGGACAACTCCCAAGAAGTTGAGGAATAGAGGAATTCCTAAAGTTCGGAACAACCAATCCAGTAGAGACTATGCAAATTTCTATACGTCCTTAGCCCGACCTGCGATACTTGATTGGACTATACTTTTGTTTACACCCATTACTTCCTAGTCCTATAAAAGCTTTGTCTGGAAATAAAGAAGTTGAGTTGTTTGCGCCAGTCGTGAGAGTCATAATTGGTCTATTCAATTATTATCTATCTCGCGTGCACACACGACATTCTAGATAATTTGAACACGGCAGTCAGACCTTAAGAGACCCATTGTAGTCTCATCTCAACACTCCCATCCTCGAGGCCAGCACCGACTTCACTTATCAGAGCCCCTCAGATGGCATCAGGGTCACCAGCACTCAAGATATAAAAAAAGACTGGAACCACAATGGACTCGCATCAGTGCCAAAAATCTGAACATTACACTCTTGCAGTTAGGCTATGTGCGCACTGGGAAATGAAATTTCCTTGCGTAAATTCCGCATGCGCTCAAAGATTACCGCACCCGCGGTAAAAAACCGCGGGAAACCGCACCCGAAAACCCGCATGCGGTTTGCCGCGGTATTGTTCGCGGTATTGCCGCGTGCGGGTTGGGATGTGCTTTATTGCATTCAATGCAATAAAGCACATTGAAGAAAAAAAAAAAAAAATACATTTAATTCTGATAGTAGATAGACAGAAGAATAGATAGAGGGATAGATAGACAGACAGACAGATAGATAGAGGGATAGATAGAGGACAGATCGCTGCATTTCCCACGGTCGGCAGTGAGTTCACATTACCGGCCGTGGGAAATGACCGGTAATTACCTCTGCTGCTTTCATTCAGCGCTGTGTCTGTGACAGTCGCGGCTGGATGGAAGCAGCGCAGGACGTCGGACCTGTGGATTACGGCGGAGCTTTGTTTCGGGGGGGTTAATAAAATGGTGAACGAGGCTTGTTTGTTTTATTTAAAATAAAGGATTTTTCGGTGTCTGTGTTTTTTTCACTTTACTTACGGGTTGATCATGTCAGCTGTCACATAGACGCTGCCATGATCAAGCCTGGAGTTAATGGCAGTGGTCCCCCACCACCATTAACCCCTTGTATTACCTTGCCACCACTGCTACACGGTGGCAAGAGCAGCCGAGGACACTCCGGTAGTGCCGCATAATGCATGCGACAGTCCCGGGGCAGCTGCTGCTGATATTCTCGGCTGCCGGAGGGGGAGTGAGGCAGGGGACATTATCCCTGCCCCTCTCCCTCCCCAGCCTGAGAATACCGGGCCGCCGCTGTGTGCTTACCTCGGCTGGAAGGTAAATATGCAGCGGAGCCCACGTTCTTTTTTTTCTATATTTCCGTTTTCTTTCTATGTGTGTTCTATGTGTCTGTGTCTGTGTTCTATGTCTGTGATGTGTGTGTGTCTGTGATCTGTGTGTGTTTACTCTCTGCACGGCTTCCTCTTCCTGTAATGACATCACTTCCCTGCAAAACCGCAGACAAGTGATGTACATTACCGGAGGTAAACCGCGAAATACCGCAGGGAATAACGCAGGAAAACGCAGTGAACCGCACAGAATTTGCTGCCTGCGTTATTCCCTGCGGGATTTCATGATTAACATTGGAGTCAATGGAGTGAAATCCCACAGCGATGTGCGGAAAAGAAGTGACATGCACTTGTTTTTGCTGCGGGATTCCCGCAGCAAAACATGCAGCTGTCAAATTCCGCCCAGTGCGCACAGGATTTTTTTTCTCCATAGGATTTGCTGGTGATTCACTGCAGAGATGTTATGAACATTTTCTGCAGCGAAACATGCAGCAAATCCGCGGAAAATCCGCGGCAAAATCCGGTAAGTGCGCACATAGCCTTAGACTCCCAAAACAATGTATAAGATTTCAGGAAGATGACAAAACTGCAATATGGCAGGCAGGCCTGTGGAGTCAGAGTCATTGAGTCAGAGTCCATTTTGGTGGAGTCGGTATAAAATGGACTGACTCCAAAAATATATAATAAATTGGGCACGGCAGTTCAATGCAGAATGTGCTGAATATTTTTTCATAAAAATGTGGAAAAGTTATGGAATGTCCTCTAATGGTCTGTTCTATTCCTGATCAGGGACCTAGGCTTTTAGTTGAGATGAATCTGTGCTGCACTTTATGTATGTGATAAATAGTGAAGCTCCTCCTCTACAGATAAGGGTAGGAAGAAAATGGGAAGGAAGGAACACCTGCACTCATCTCAGTACTGCTAGAACAGGTTCTTGCTATTGTAACTGACAATGCTTCAAATATGTAAATACAAGGTGGCCATAAAATAACCTAAGATGTTTGGAGCCGTGTGCAGACTGACCCAGTGGAAAGAATTGGCTGAAAATTGGTATGTATGCTGTTCAAGGCATGGGGAAACGGAAGACATCTTAAAAAAAAAAAAAATTATACCAAGACTCCCCACCAGGTAAAAATGTGGCGCTGTACAGTGAGCGAGCAGCCCAAGAACGTGTGCCAATAATTGGAGATGTCACAATTGTTCCACAGACTAGCATAACTGTTCAATATGGCCGCCATCATGCATGGTGAGGATGTTCATCATATGCAGAACATGGTCAATGCTCTGGTGCAATGCTGCGGTCTTTGAGGTCAGCCAGGGTGTCAACGTTTTCCCAATAAACACGCTCTTTCAAGTGTCCCCACAGCCAGAAGGCGAACGCGGTGGCCATTTGTTATGGAAGGAGAGGCTAAAAATCCAGTCATCGGGAAAATGTGCACACAGAACGTTCTTCATACGATTTGCGATGTGATGAAGAGCTCCATCATGCATGAAGGTGGTCGTCTGAACACACTGTCGCTGTTGGAGTTGCGGAAGAACCACTGTTTCCAGCATGGTCTGGTATCTCGCTGCTGTCACAGAACAGGTAGCAGCCCCAGTTGGCCTCATTTCTTCATAAAAGAACAGTCCGAGAATGAATGATGAGGTGAAGCCACACCAAACGGTTACCTTTGGAGAATGCAGCGGGACACCCTCGACCTCATGCGGATCTTTGGTAGCCCACATGCGACAGTTTTGTGTGTTCAACGTTTCATTCAGGTAAAATGCGCTTCGTTGCACCACAAAACCTTGTATAGCCAATTGCCATCCACTTCCATTCTCTCCAGAAACATGAATGCAAATGTCATGTAGGTATCATTGTCACGGAAGTTGTTGATGATGGCTAATTTTGTACGGGTATGCCCGCAAGACCTTTCGGAGAACTTTCCCCACTGTGCTGTATGGGAGCTCCAATTGCCTGGAAAAATTGAGTGCCCTTCTGTCCCCTACAGGGTTATCGTGTCTTGTTCCACGATGGCAGTGGCAATGTCCTCCACGACCTCTCTGCTTACCGGTCGGCTGAACACTCAGTAACTCTGTTGCCTTAAAATGTGTCATCATCTGTATCAGGGAATTTACAGCCATTGGACCGCTACATGTGTGAAGGTCTTTCAAAAGATGAAAGACTCAGTGCAGCTGTAGCATTCCTGGCATTCTCATAAAATCGCACTAACAGCGCACGATCCGGCAAAGACACAGGCATCTTGCAGACTGAGTTGCAAAGTGCGCTCGCTGTACAGTGCCAATTTTTCACCTGGTGGGGAGTTGTGGTATAATTTTTTTTTTTAAGATGCCTTCCATTTTCTCATGCTTTGAATAGCATATATACCAATTTTCAGCCAATTCTGTCCACTGAGTTAGTCTGCACATGGCTCCAAACACCTTAGGTTATTTTATGGCCACCTTGTATAATGAAACTGAAAAATGAGAATAATGAAGGTGAACAGCAGCTAGAAGAAAACCAGATTTAGTATGCTTGAGATGGAGCCACAGTCCTGTTCCTGTAACTGAGGAATAAACAGATGTCACTACACAAGAACAGCAAAATAATACTTTAGAATTAGATGATCATGTTGAAGCTGCTTCACATCTCTCTCCTTTTTATCACATGCGCTGTATTGTGCACACGCTGCAACCAGCAATAAGAGATAGTCTTCAAGAGGGATATGCTGGAACTCTGATTGTCAAAGTGAGGAAACTGGTTATTGCTGCCAGAACCCCCAAAATTGATTCCATCTTGAAGAGACGTGCTGGAAAAGGGGCAATTGTAGAGCACGTCACTCGGCGGGACAGCACTTATTTAATGATGAGCGATTGCTGGGGCTGAAACCCTTTCTTGTAGACATGGCCAACCCTCAGGAAACACTAAATGATGGTCAATGGACACAAGTGGCTGAATTGAAGTAATTGATTCATCACCCATTTAACGTGACTAAAAAATTACAAGCTGAGGATTTACGTCCCGGCATTTTCATAAGGGGGTGAAAGAACTTGACAAGCTAGCTGGACCTAGGTATTTTTTTCAACCGATGTAACTTGCTGATTTTCATGTCCCAAGGAGGAGGTTTAATCACAGACAGCATTGCTGCTTCAATTAAATGAAATTAAGAGAGACATTGCTATTAGAAAATAAAATTAATCTAGCAGCTGTGTATGTGGACATAAGTCATTGTATATTGCTGGATGATCAATAGTAAAATAAAGGAAAAGAAGCTCTGACTGAGGTAGCAGTTAGGATGAAAGGGCTATAGGACTGCCAAGAGCAAGAGGAGTTGTGTCATCCAGTGCTACTGCTGCCATATCTTCAGCCTCATCAGATGAGAAGTTTAATTTTGTAAAGTATTTGGATGACATGGAGCAGCAAAGTGTTGCCGCAGCGAAAAACATTGCACTCCCTAAGCATACAGATTGACCATATTTCAGCAACATTTTTCACTTGCTAACAAAAAAAATAGAAGAGTTCAACCGTTATCAAAACTGACTGTGCATGAGGCAATTCCTTTATACCTTGAGATTGTTAGAGATGTTGCCCTTGTGGTCCCCGCTTTGCCTCCAACCCAAGTTAGTGTAGAGAGGTTGTTCTCTAGCCTTAAAATAATTAGGTCAGATCTGAGATCATCTATGAAGGAGGATCTGATGGAGGAAATTCTATTTCTTAGAACAAATGTTATTCAGTTTTTTTGTTGAAAACTGTTTTTTCCCCCCACTCACTTCATAGTGTAATTCATATTTTCAATTTATTAGTTTATGGTCTAAACTTGTATTCCAATAAATATATTTATGTTCTAAGCAGCTGGATATTTTCATCATTATAATGATTAGAAGCCTGATGTTACCATTTTACTACAGTAAATTTATCATTTAAACATGAGCCATGGATGAGGGAGTAGTGGAGTCTGAGTCAGGGAAATTGAGGATTCAGCGTTTTAGCTTACCAATTCCACAGCGCTGGTGGCAGGAGCCAATAATGCATCACAGGGTTCATATACTGTATACAGGGAGCTCCAGAACTTGCTCAATATTTGGGGTCAAACCAATTGCCTGACAAATCACAGGGAGTATATGTCTAAGGCCTCTTTCACACGTCCGTGAAAATCACGCACGTTTTTCACGGACGTGTTAAAGGTGCATATGGCCCTCCGTGTGCCGTGTTTATGGCACACGTGTGCTCTTCGCTTTCTGCTCACCTATCCCTGGCGTTGCTGTCCGTTGTTCTGATCTACAGTCTCTGGTCCTGCTGATTCCGGCCCGCAGTGCAGTGAATATGCGATGAGCATAATGAGCGGGGGGCAGAAACAAGTGATAGCAGCGGCAGAGACAGCAGCGCAGGGGAAGGTGAGTATTGAAATTCCTTTTAATTCACAGACACATGTGTGTTCTCCAGTGCGCGTCACATGGATCACGGTCATGTCTATGTGTGGAGCACACGTATGCTCCACACGGACACACGACCCATGGCAAAACACGCACGTGAGCGCAGACCCATTGATTTTAATGGGTCTACGTGTGCCCATGTCTCCGACACGTGAGGAAACGGACCAAACACATACCGGAGACACGGACGAGTGAAGGAAGCCTAATCCGGAGATTTGAAGTATGGCACACAGCTCAGACTCTACTCAGTGCAATCGTGCTGGACATCTACAGTCACCGCAATGATCCCTGGATCACAACACGCTCAGGAATTAAACACATTTGTAAAAAGATGTTTTATCCATTATCTGGCACCAAGCGGGAGACAAATTAAATAAATGCTCCATAAAAGCACAGAAATTACTGGAAACAAAAGTAAAAATGTAAAAATAAAAATAAAAAAAAAGCATAAAAAAGATGAATATCATGACGACACAGTAGAAGCTTATGACATGAACGATTACAGAAGTCATATTTGTTCCCTCCGGACATGAACGTTACCTTGTATCGGCTCCAGTACAGGGTGTCCTGAGTGATCTTCTCCCCAAGCTTCGGGTGCAAGGGGACGGCAACGGGCTTGTACGATGACATCTTCCGTCTCCAGGTTTCAGAAGGTAATAGGATCTGCTTTTATTTCCCCCCAAAACCTAGAACATTTAAAGAACCAAGTCAGGAAGAGAAGTAACAAAATCGGGAAAATAACAGTGAATCAAATAAACATGCAAAGACGGAGATAAGAAAATGATCATCTGGATCTGAAAGGGTTCCTTGAAGGTTTATATTTGGGAACATTTGTTTATTTAAATGGGATTTTGTAAACTGCATTTGTCATTAATTTACTGACCGCTCAAAACTGCTTACAGCATTAGATAGATCAGTGGTGAACCCCAACATCCCCCAGGGGGCGCTCACACTACAGAGATATCCTCTATCCTAAGAGGAGAGGGACAACGGGCTGGTACGTATCCAGCTGCTCAGACCCTCAGCAATCTGGAGACTGGGCTCTGTACAGGAACGTCCTGAATGGAGCAGAGTGGAACATGTTCATATGATTGCTGGAGAAAGCTCAGGACAGCGCTCCCCTATCGCAGCAGTCCTATCACAAAAACAATGACTGCAGCAGGGGTCAAGCAATTCACAACTCTGCTCCAGATGTCAGGATAGTTGCAGGTCCCAGCAGTTGGTTCCCCAATGATTAGCAAACTATAACTATGAATAGGATAGAGGAAAACTTATGACTTTAGGGAAAACCCCTTCAATCAGCTGTGGAAACTGTGCGCTGGGTGTTCCCTTAGTGTGAAGTGCCCTGGACTCCCTGCACCGAGCCCTCCCCTCTGCTCAGGAGTGATGGCTGCTAGGATCTCCTGGATGGAGGCTGGATTATAGGAAGGTCCAGCGCGCCAATAACCTGCGTTTTGGCAAATCACATCTTTACATGGGAATAACAGGGTAGAGCGCACATGACTGATGCTTGTTATTATTTTCGAGACTCAGAACTGATGGAGTCGTTCTCGTTATTCTGTGCAGAGTGGGCTCCACCAACATCACATTACACCAGTGAAAATATTAAATCCAGCAACAGGGTGCCCGGGGGGGGGGGGCAAAGGATGGGGAGGGGGCTGCAGAAGATCCCCCAGCAGTGGGGTGGGGGGAGAAGGACACATGGGGGGGGTGGCACATTGAATCCCCAGTGAGGGGGGGCGCAGAGGATCCCCAAGTGAGGGGGGGGACGGGACGCAGAGGATCCCCAAGTGAGGAAGGGGGGCGCAGAGGATCCCCAAGTGAGGGGGGGAAGGGGGGGACGCAGAGGATGCCCAAGTGAGGGGGGGGGGAGGGCGCAGAGGATCCCCAAGTGAGGGGGGGAGGGCGCAGAGGATCCCCAAGTGGGGGGTGGGAGGAGGGTGCAGAGGATCCCCAAGTGGGGGGGGGGCGCAGAGGATCCCCAAGTGGGAGGGGGCGCAGGGGATCCCCAAGTGGGGGGGGGGGCGCAGAGGATCCCCAAGTGGGGGTAGGGCGCAGGGGATCCCCGAGTGGGGGGGAAGTGTGCAGAGGATCCCCCAGATGGGGCGCCAGGTGTGGAGAGAGGATCCCAAGTGCAGGAGATCCCGCAGCAGCTGCACCATGTGATCACACTGCCGGCATTACACCGTTTCCGGTTAGAGGAGCGCACGTAGTAACCGGTAAACATAGCAGCGTCCATGATGACACACGGCTCTCAGTTCTAAGATCACATACCCCTGCGCCCCGGCTCCAGCAGACACGTCCCGTCCACTTCACCACCGGGGAGTCACGTTGCCGGATTCACCCACGCGAGCGGCCATCTTGCCTCATGACGTACTTCCGGGGACGTCGCCATGATTTTACGTCACTACCTCCGGTTGGTTGTCCCGGAGACGTCCTGACTGAGTAAGAGCAGACAGAACTGTTCAACCGGGTACACTCAACACTGACAGATGGCGGAAACAGCAACGTACAGCGAGCCGAAAACAAGGGGGTCAGCAGAGCGGCCCGAGGCCGGCAGGCGCGTGTGGATGACGTCAGACAGGAAGTGACGAGGGACAATAATATAACAATAGCAGTCAGATCAGGTAAGCGCCGGGGACCTGAGAGCAGCCGTCTGTGAAGTGTAGCAGACCGCAGCTGTCATGTGCGGCTGTGCCCGGGCCGGTGGGGGCCGCTCCTCTGCGGAGGGACGGTCCGTGTACACCCGGCCCTGGAGCCGCCTCACTTGCAGCCTTCAGGCTGGGGGATCGTCACCCCGAGCGCTGCAGACAGTCATGTCTATGATGATGGTGGCCCTGTGCGCTGCAGACAGTCATTGCCATAATGATGGTGGCCCTGGGTGCTGCAGACAGTTGTGGCCATAATGACGGGGTCCCTGGGTGCTGCAGTCAGTCATGGTCATAATGACGGGGGCCCTGGGTGCTGCAGAAAGTTCTGGCCATAATGATTGGGGCCTGGGTGCTGCAGACAGTCATGGTCATAATGATGGAGGCCCTCGGTGCTGCAGACAGTCATGGTCATAATGATTGGGGCCTGGGTGCTGCAGAAAGTTCTGGCCATAATGATGGGGACCCTGTGTGCTGCACACAGTCATGGCCATAATGACGGGGGCCCTGGGTGCTGCACACAGTCATGGCCATAATGACGGGGGCCCTGGGTGCTGCACACAGTCGTGGCCGTAATGACGGGGGCCCTGGGTGCTGCACACAGTCGTGGCCGTAATGACGGGGGCCCTGGGTGCTTCACACAGTCGTGGCCGTAATGACGGGGGCCCTGGGTGCTTCACACAGTCGTGGCCGTAATGACGGGGGCCCTGGGTGGTTCACACAGTCGTGGCCGTAATGACGGGGGCCCTGGGTGCTGCACACAGTCGTGGCCGTAATGACGGGGGCCCTGGGTGCTGCACACAGTCGTGGCCGTAATGACGGGGGCCCTGGGTGCTGCACACAGTCGTGGCCGTAATGACGGGGGCCCTGGGTGCTGCACACAGTCGTGGCCGTAATGACGGGGGCCCTGGGTGCTGCACACAGTCGTGGCCGTAATGACGGGGGCCCTGGGTGCTGCACACAGTCGTGGCCGTAATGACGGGGGCCCTGGGTGCTTCACACAGTCGTGGCCGTAATGACGGGGGCCCTGGGTGCTGCACACAGTCGTGGCCGTAATGACGGGGGCCCTGGGTGCTGCACACAGTCGTGGCCGTAATGACGGGGGCCCTGGGTGCTGCACACAGTCGTGGCCGTAATGACGGGGGCCCTGGGTGCTGCACACAGTTCCTGGCTCCTGGAAGAAGGGAGATCCCTTCTTCGAGGAGCTAGGACCTGTGTCTGGTGCTCACCCTGCAGGGATATGTCTGGTTATTGGGATACCAGGTCATGTATTCTGTATATTTTTCTACCTTTTCACAGTAAAAATACTTTTTTTTTTTTTTTTCCTTTTATAAAAAAAAAGCCGTTTTTGTGTGGGCAACATATTCTGAGAACAGAACTTTGGGGGGGGGGGGGGGTAAGACGGGACCTTGTGCTTCATGTAACCGCTCAGAGGCCACGTGTTACTCACGGCAACATGTAAGACATTACAGGGCGATCGCTCTACAATGAGACCCCATTCATTTCCCAGCTCATTCTAGCGATCACTTTTATTACCTGCATGCTGCTGTGTGCACCTCCCGGTGTGGCCGTGTTTTGTCATCCTGCAGCCTCTGCTTCCTGCTGTTATTTCGAAATCCCAGAAAGTGACGTCACTGATGAGTGATTTACAGATGTCTGAGTACACAGATCACAGCCTTCACTCCTCTGATCCTGCCGATGCTTCAGAGCGCAGACTCTACAGATGACAAGTGCTGCTTATCATTTAGAAAACAAAACGCAGCACTTCTCAGCTAAAGGAACCGGCGCTCCAAAGTGTCAGCAGGATCAGTGCAGAGGAGGAGTCTGCCGCAGGTAAAACGAAAGAAGAGAAAAAAAAAAAAGATTCCGTTGTTTTGTACGATCCGTTGTGCCACTATATGCAACACATCCGCTGCATCCGTCACACAACGCAATGCAACGGATGCCGTTCAACGCAAGTGTGAAACTAGCCTTAAATAGGTAATTTTCTGATGACACATTCTGTTTTAAGGCTATGTGCGCACGCTGCGGATTCACCGTGGATTTTGCCGCGGATTTGCTGCAGAAAATGTGTCTAACATTGCTGCAGTCATTCCCCAGCAAATGCTGTGCGCACACTGCGTTTTTTTATACCTGCAGATTCACCCGCGGATTTTCCGCTGCAGAATTAATGAGCATGTCACTTCTTTTCCGTAGGCTCTTGCGGTTTTTGCCATAGATAATGGTAAAAATCCGCAGGGACCAACTTGCGGAAAATCCGTGCCAAATCTGCAAAAAAAAAAACCCGCACCAAAACGCAGCAAACTGCATGCGGATTTCGTTGCGGTTTTTGTGTGTTTTTTTTACCGCAGGTAAACTTATACTGTCTGCCCTTTCAGGAAGAGTTTTCAGTCGCCTCATTATCACCATAGACAGGGGATTACAATGACAGGGAACACCTCTATATACAGAAGATGACACGGGAGACGCCAATCACCATAGCTGATGTCACAGCTGACCTGCTCCTCACTGCTCATTATATAGAGTCATTATACACAGAGAGATCTATTCCTATATATTATATAGAGTCATTACACACAGAGAGATCTATTTCAAGTGTTTATTTCTGTTAATGTTGATGATTATGGCTTACAGCCTATGAAAACCCAAAAAGTCATTATTATTATACTTTAGAATGTAAGGCCGCAAGGGCAGGGCCCTCTTCCCTCTGTACCAGTCTGTCTATTGAAACTTGTATATGTATTCTGTATGTAACCCCTTCTCATGTACCGCACCATGGAATCAATGGTGCCATATAAATAAATAATAATAATCTCAGAAAATTAGAATATTATATAAGACCAACTGAAAAAATTATTTTATACTCAGAAATGTTGGCGTCTACTGAAAAGTCTGTACAGTAAATGCACTCAATACTTGCTCAGGGCTCTTTTTGCATGAATTTCTGCATCAATGCGGCGTGGCATAGAGGCGATCAGCCTGTGGCACTGCTGAGGTGTTAAAGAAGCCCCTGTTGCTTTGATAGTAGCCTTCAGCTCATCTGCATTGTTGGGTCTGGTGTCTCTCTCATCTTTCTCCTCACAATACCTTATTAGGCTGGGGCTACACGGGGTTTAGGCCCTGTGCGCACTGGAAAACGGAATTTTCTTAAGAAAATTCCACAGGGTCTGAAAGATTACCGCACCCGCAGTAAAAATACGTGTCAAACCGTACCCGAAAACCGCATGCGGTTTGCTGCGGTTTTACCGCGGTATTGTTCGCGGTATTACCGCGGTTTTGCCGCGTGCGGGTTGGTACATGTGCTTTAATGCATTCAATGCAATAAAGCACATTGGAAAAAAAAAAAGTCATTTCCTGCTGAGATAGGTAGTAGATACATAAATAGATAAATAGAAGAATAGATAGAAGGATAGATAGATAGAGAGTCCCTGTGAGCACACGCTGCATTTCTCCCGAGCGGTAATGTGAGTTCACATTACCGGCCGTGGGAAATGCCCTGTGGTTACCTCTGCTGTCTCGCTGCGAGGCTGCATTTATTCAGCGCTGTGTCAGTCGCGGCTGGATGCAAGCATCGCAGGTCGTGGATTGCGCCGTAGCTGTGTGTTTCGGGGGGTTAATAAAGGGGTGAACCAGGGGCTTTTTTGTGTCTTATTTAAAATAAAGGATTTTTCGGTGTGTGTGTTTTTCACTTTACTTACGAGTTGATCATATTAGCTGTCACGTAGACGCTGCCATGATCAAGCCTGGACTTAGTGGTGGTGATCCGCCACCATTAACTCCTTATATTACCCTGATTGCCACCGCATCACGGCAACAGGAAGAGCCAGGGACACTCCGGGACTGCCGCATAATGGATGCGAGGCAGCTGCGGGCTGATATTCTTGGCTGCGGAAAGGGGGGGGGGGCTTTAACCCTGCTCCTCGCCCTCCCCAGCCTGAGAATACCGGGCTGCCGCTGTGTGCTTACCTCGGCTGAAAGGTAAAAATACAGTGGAGCCCATGGGTTTTTTTTTTTTCTATATGTCCATTTGCTTTCTATGTGTATTCTATATGTCTGTGTGATGTGTGTGATTATTCTCTGCTCCGCTTCTTCTTCCTGTCATAATGACATCACTTCCCTGCAAACCACAGGCAGCGATGAACATTACTGCAGGTAAACCGCGAAATACCGGAGGGGAAAATGCAATGAACCGCACAGAATTTGCTGCCTGCGTTATTCCATGCGGGATTTCCCGATTACATGGCAGTCAATGGAGTGAAATGCCGCAGCGACGTATGGAAGAGAAGTGACATGCAATTGTTTTTGCTGTGGGAATCCGGCAGCAAAACATGCAACTGTCAAATTCCGCATAGTGCGCACAGCATTTTTTTTTTCCCATAGGTTTTACTGGTGAATCACTGCAGAGATGTTATGAACATAACAAGCAGCGAAACATACAGCAAAACCGCAGGAAATCCGCGGCAAAAACCGGCAAGTGCGCACAGGGCCTTACTGTGATCCCCTCGCATGATACTCTGCTCATGCTGGCAGTACAGCAGAGCCGAGTGTCCTGCGACTGAGGTCTGACTGTGCGAGCAGACCTCAGCTGCGGGGGGTGGGCCGACACTGAGGGGGAGAGGGAGGGATTCCTCCGAATCCGGCTATTGCCATTCTTGCCCTGCACTTGTAGTACACCAGTGTACTGCGAGTGCAGTGCGATCTCTCTGTCGCCCCATTCACTTGAATGGGTGCGAGAGAAAGCGTCTCGCATTACAATCACAGCATGCTGTGATTGTTTTCTCGGTCCGATTAGGGCTGAGAAAATAATGGCTCATGTGCACTCACACACAGGCTAGAATTGGTCCGAGTGGAATGCGATGTTTTATCGCACTCCACTTGCACCGTTTTTCTCACCGTGTAGCTTAGGCCATATATTCTCTGTGGGGTTTAGGTCAGTTGAGTTGGCTGGCCAATCAAGCACAGTCATACTGTGGTTATTAAACCAGGTATTGGTACTTTTGGCAGTGTGGACAGGTGCCAAGTCCTGCTGGGAAATGAAATTTCCATCTCCAAAAAGCCTGTCAGCAGAGGGAAGCTTGATGTGCTGGTAGATGGCTGCGCTGACTTTG
The DNA here is from genome assembly GCF_048569485.1 of Anomaloglossus baeobatrachus. Lineage (NCBI taxonomy): Eukaryota > Metazoa > Chordata > Amphibia > Anura > Aromobatidae > Anomaloglossus > Anomaloglossus baeobatrachus. The sequence goes on from NC_134353.1 coordinate 845,304,389, forward strand.
GTCTTGATAAAACACAGCGGACCTACACCAGCAGATGACATGGCTCCCCAAACCATCGCTGATTGTGGAAACTTCGCACTAGACCTCCAGCAGCTTGGATTGTGGCCTCTCCACTCTTCCTCCAGACTCTGGGACCCCGATTTCCCAAATAAAATGCAAAATTTACTTTCATCAGTAAACAACATCTCAGACCAGTGAGTAGCAGGCCAGATCTTTTTCTCCTTGGCCCAGTTAAGACATGTCTGGTAACCTAAACAACCTTTCCTATAACTGGAAAAGGTCCACAAGAGTATAAACCTAAAATTGTGTAGCCCCAATTTTTCAATAAATAGAGGTGGGGATACAACAGAAAGAGGACCACGAATAGTCAAAGTGAAATACAAAATTTAATAATTTGTACAAAAGGTGATACAGGACATACAGTGGAGGCAGGCTAGATGGAAACAGCCTGCCAGGAAACAACCCACAGCAATACCAGGACACACCACCAGATGGCAGCCTGCTGACAGGCAGCAATGCAATAAAGATAGTACAAGGTGAAAAAATGGCCCATAGAAAGTCATAGGGGACGATGTAGGAAATGAGTTATGTGAAGGAGATCTGTAAAACCCCCTAGGAAGTCCCAAAGGGCAAAAGGGCATAAAGGATTAATCACTGTTACCTTGCGTCATGTCAGAGCAGGAATGGTGGATGTGTCCGGGCGTGGGGGCGGGGCCTCGACGCGCGTTTCACCAAAGGCTTCGTCAGGAGGCGTCATGTCTGGTGTTGTCTATTGGTCATGATGAGTGGCTTGACACAAGGAATGTGACAGTTGTAGCCCATGTCTTGGATACGTCTGTGTGTGGTGGCTCTTGAAGCACTGACTCCAGCAGCAGTCCAGTCCATGTGAATCTCCACCAAATTTTTGAGTGACCTTTTCTTAAAGGGAACCAAACATCAGGATTTTGGTATATAAGGTAGAACCAGTGCAGTACTGGCACTACCGGGCACAGTCTGTACATACAGTACCATTAGTCGGCAGCTCGGATGTTTAGGCTGTGAAATCCAAGTTTGTGAAGTTTAAAAATTCATCATCTTTTTGACTGACCGTTGCACCTCTGCTGATAATATCCGGGCGGGTTATGCACATGGATCCCCCCCCCCCCCCGCCGCCTGTTCCTCCCTCTCTCTGGCTCTATGCAAATGTTTCTATTCAGTAACATGGCGTCTGAGTTGGCGCCTGAGCATAGCGCTTATCTCCGGTGCCATGTTTCTGAAGCCCGCATTACCTAGTCTTGTACCTGAGAGGGCAGCCCATGTAGAACAGCTGATCTTACCGATTAGCTGCAGCAGACGTCTGCTACGAAATCGTCTGCTGCAGCTAATCAGGGTAAGATCAGCTGTTCTCCAGTCCTGTTGTGACACCGCGCACGCTCCCGCGGTCACAACGAGATCTGAAGAAGCGAGGGTGCATGCGCTGCCCTCTCAGGCACAAGACTAGGTAATGCGGGCTTCAGAAACATGGCGCCGGGGATAAGCGCTATGCGCAGGCGCCAACTCCGACGCCATGTTACTGAATAGAAACATTTGCATAGAGCCAGAGAGAGGGAGGAACAGGCAGCGGGGGATCCATGTGCATAACCAGAAGAGGTGCAACGGTCAGTCAAAAAGATGATGAATTTTTAAACTTCACAAACTTGGATTTCACAGCCTAAACATCTGAGCTGCCGACTAATGGTACTGTATGTACAGACCGTGCCTGATAGTGTCAGTACTGCACTGGTTCTACCTTATATACCAAAATCCTGATGATTGGTTCCCTTTAACAATCCTACCAAGGCTATGATTGTCCCAATCGGTTGTGCATCTTTTTCTACCACACTTTTTTCCTTCCACTCAACTCTCCATTAATATGCTTGGATACAGCACTCTGTGAACAGCCAGCTTCTTTAGCAATGACCTTTTGTGGCTTACCCTCCTTTTTTTAATCCAATCAATTTTTTATTGTAGGAAGTTACATTACAAAAAGGAGAAATTCAGGTATCATTGGCAATAATACACAAAGAAAACAATGCTGTAACATGTGGTAGTATCACCTTTGATTATGATTCACATTTCCTGTCACACCACCACCAATCATGTCTGATGCAAGTTGCAACTTTTTTAGGTTAATCAATACCCAATACGTATAGAGTCAACCTACCAATTTACTCTTTAATCCTCAAAACGAGCAATCCAAACAACCAGAACCAGAGAGTGGCTTACCCTCCTTATGGAGTGTGTCAATGACTGCCTTCTGGACATATGTGAAGTCAGCTGTCTTCCCCATGATTGTGTAGCCTACTGAACCAGACTAAGGGACCATTTTAAATGCTTAGGAAGCCTTTGCAGGTGTTTTGTGGTAACTATTCTAATTTTCTGAGATGACTTTTGGGTTTTCATTGGCTGTAAGCCACAATCCTCAACAGTAACAGAAATAAACACTTAAAATAGATCCCTCTGTGTGTAATGACTCTATATAATGTATAGGAATAGATCCCTCTGTATGTAATGACTCTATATAATATATAGGAATAGATCCCTCTGTGTGTAATGACTATATAATATATAGGAATAGATCCCTCTGTGTGTAATGACTATATAATATATAGGAATAGATCCCTCTGTGTGTAATGACTCTATATAATATATAGGAATAGATCCCTCTGTGTGTAATGACTCTATATAATATATAGGAATATATCCCTCTGTGTGTAATGACTCTATATAATGTATAGGAATAGATCACTCTCTATGTAATGACTCTATATAATATATAGGAATAGATCCCTCTGTGTGTAATGACTCTATATAATATATAGGAATAGATCCCTCTGTGTGTAATGACTCTATATAATATATAGGAATAGATCCCTCTGTGTGTAATGACTCTATATAATGTATAGGAATAGATCACTCTCTATGTAATGACTCTATATAATATATAGGAATAGATCCCTCTGTGTGTAATGACTATATAATATATAGGAATAGATCCCTCTGTGTGTAATGACTATATAATATATAGGAATAGATCCCTCTGTGTGTAATGACTCTATATAATATATAGGAATAGATCCCTCTGTGTGTAATGACTCTATATAATATATAGGAATAGATCCCTCTGTGTGTAATGACTCTATATAATATATAGGAATAGATCCCTCTGTGTGTAATGACTCTATATAATATATAGGAATAGATCCCTCTGTGTTTAATGACTCTATATAATATGTGTTTCACTTTTTGTATTGAATTACTGAAATTAACTTTTTGATGACATTCTAATGTATTGCGATGCACTTGTATTGGTGGTGAGATGCCGGGTGCACTCTGTTCTGATCTATAGGAGCACACGGGGCTGTGCAGACACTGTCCGTTCTCCTGGCAGTGTTCCCTCTGTGGTCTCTATATTCCCAGTATTAGAATAAAATCCAATTATGAGATGAGTACATTGGTGACCTGTGACCTTCCACCTTCACTGAGTTCCACAATGATTTCTTCTACAGAGAGCTAAAACTTTTTTTTTTTCCACCCGTCTAACAGATTCCTGTTACTGGAAATTCACAGTGCAAACGACGTAGGTAAAGAGACCCTGAATCCAACAAAGTATCACAGATTACTGGCTGCAGCCATTTTTAGCTTTATCCATGTAGCAGAGCTGAGAAAGCTGTCCCCACTCACACCAGGCTCTCTATAGAGATTGTACATTAACAGTCAGGTGTCAATAAGAGGAGGGGGCGTGCTCGACTGCCCTGCACCTGACATTGTAGCAATAATAAGGGTCCCTGTGGCTCAGTGGTTAGCACTGCAGTCATGCACCGCTGGGGTCCTGGGTTTGAATCCCACCAAGGACAACATCTGCAAGGAGTTTGTATGTTCTCCCCGTGTTTGCGTGGGTTTCCTACGGGTTCTCCAGTTTCCTCCAACACTCTAAAGACATCCTGATAAGGACCTTAGCTTGTGAGCCCCTATGGGGACAGCATTGCCAATGTATGTAAAGTGCTGTGGAATTAATAGCGCTATATAATTATTATTATTATTATTATTATTATTATTGTCTTGCTGCTGAAAAAAAAACATAGCAAATAAACAACAGATGAATCGTGACAGGCATCCCTGAATTCTCTGTGTTAAGCCTTGTGGCATGCTGGCTTCAGCTTACATAGCAAAAATCTGCTGACAGATTCCCTTTAAAGAAAGGTGGACTTCAGGGTTATAGTCTTTTATTAGAGTAAGTGACATCTGGGATGAGTGATGTTAGAGAGGTTGTCTGGAACTGAACTATCCATGGGAGGGATCCGGAGTCTGAGATTGGTGAGGGGTCTGATGCCCGGCATATCTACCGATCAGCTGAAGTCCGCTCTGACAGCGGCTGAAGTGGTGCAGAGTAGAGAACGCTGGTCACTGCCGCAACACATTCACTTCAATGGGAGATTGTCAGCATTACTGCCATCCTCATAGATGACTCCTCTTATGGAGCTGGGGTTCATTCCTGGACTGACACTCCAAGCATTGGGCCTTTATCACCTCAATGTTTTCTTTTTCCTTAATTATAGATCCCACTCAGCCCAATCTGAAGATGCAGAACTGACAATCGAGGCTGTAAATGATTCGCAGATGAGCCATGTCGTCCTTGAACAATCTGGAGGGCTCGGCTGAGCTGTCGGGTGAAGAGTGTGTAAGCTTCTGTCTGTCCGGGATGCCTGACATCAAAGTGGAGCACGTGATGGAGTCCAGCCCGGAGGAAGGGAGCGCTCAGAACGTAGCCATGGGAATGAAATTCATCCTACCAAATAGATTTGACATGAACGTCTGTTCTCGCTTCGTCAAGTCCCTGAATGAAGAAGACAGTAAAAATATCCAAGATCAGGTGAACTCTGACCTGGAAGTGGCGTCCGTCCTGTTTAAAGGTCAGTGGTCCTGTGGCTCCTGGCATCCCGCTTCTGATGTATATTTGTAACCATTTTCTATTTGTCTCGAGTATCTAAACTGAAAAAAGATGAAACTTTGCAAATGGTTCTGGGTAAAATGATTCATCCTTTTTGTATGCAGCTCCTGTGCAGACCTATCTGTGTCTTGGTGCAGACTACATACGGGTCCGGACAGTCAGCCGCTCCTGGTTCAGTCAGCCGCTCCTGGTTCAGTCAGCCGCTCCTGGCTCAGTCATCCGCTCCTGGTTCAGTCAGCCGCTCCTGGCTCAGTCATCCGCTCCTGGCTCAGTCAGCCGCTCCTGGCTCAGTCATCCGCTCCTGGCTCAGTCAGCCGCTCCTGGCTCAGTCATCCGCTCCTGGCTCAGTCATCCGCTCCTGGCTCAGTCAGCCGCTCCTGGCTCAGTCAGCCGCTCCTGGCTCAGTCAGCCGCTCCTGGCTCAGTCAGCCGCTCCTGGCTCAGTCAGCCGCTCCTGGCTCAGTCAGCCGCTCCTGGCACAGTCAGCCGCTCCTGGCTTCTGCTTGGCCTCTTCCTTATCAGCAGGTTTAGGACTTGTCATTCTGGTAGGGGGAAAAGGTTTCTATGTTGCTTTACTAGATTTCCACACCCCCTTTCCCCTCACCCGCCTCCTTTCCTCAAGCTCTTCGTTGTCATTAGTATATTTTTTTCTGAGGAAGATTATTATTATTATTTATTATTATAGCGCCATCAATTCCATGGCGCTTTACATGTGAAAGGGGTGTACATATTAGGGACAAGTACAATAATCATAAACAACACAAGACACAAGTACAGGAGGATAGAGCTCCTCTCATTATACACGGACTTCCCCACCAGAACTGAGCGGGATTCTGCGCTTGCAGCAAATCTGAGCAGGCAGAGCCGCAGTATAAAGTGAGACCTCAAGGACACCTCTAATTAACATTAATGAAAAGGATTTTCCCCAAATTAAAAAAGTGATTCCCATTCTAAATGATAGTGGATAACATGCTAATAGCAGGGACGCCAGCAATCTTCAGAATGTGGCTGGAGTGGAGGAGCGCAGCGTCATCTTCCTGTCTGTATGGGACAGAGAGGACGTCCCGTACCCTGCGGGGCTATTTCTGGCAGTTTCATATGAATGGAGCATGTGCTCCCCCTCTCCATTAAAAAATGAACTTCTGCAGAGCCCCATTCTTTAGAACATGGGGGCCCATTTGGTCAGACCCCCAGTAATCAGCAAGTTATCTCCTATCCCATGGATAGAGGATATTTTGCAGTTTTGTAAAAAGGTCTTCAACCCATTACCAACACATGATGTAAAGTTACATCATATGCCGGCTCCCTAAACTTCCACCTGGGTTTGCAAGCTGAGGCCGCATCTGACATTGCAGATGATGGCTGTGATATTCAGCCATCATCTGCCTCTTGCAGCCAAGTTCTGCCCTTGATGGTTAACTTGTTAAATGCCACTGTCCGTCTCTGACAGGGGCACTTACTGTGTGCTGACGGGGGTGTATCATTCTATGCAGCCAACAATGCTCCTGTGACATGATCATGGGACACCAATGAGTTGCCATGAATGCTGGGGGTCTGCTGACGACCCCTGTGCCTGTCACGACGGTGCTTTTGTGAAAGCCAGCCTTTAGCTAGTGTTCATAAGAGACCGTGATTTTTGCTATACATATCAGTACATATGTATTGCTGTGCATAGTACAAGCCATTGGGTGATTTTAGGTTCAAATCCCCTAAGAAGACTAATAAATATAGAAAAAAGTAAAAAAAAATGTTTTTTAAAGAACGTTTAAGCCCTTCACCTGGGCGTTTTTCCGGTGGGGGGGGGTTCCGCTTCTCTTCTTTCTTTTTTTATTTTTTTGTCAATGTTGCCATATGAGGGCTTATTTCTTTGTCGCTCCATTGGGAGACCCAGACAATTGGGTGTATAGGCTATGCCTCCGGAGGCCGCACAAAGTATTACACTTAAAAGTGTTAAGCCCCTCCCCTTCTGCCTATACACCCCCCGTGCTCCCACGGGCTCCTCAGTTTTTTGCTTTGTGCGAAGGAGGTCAGACACGCACGCACAGCTCCACAGATTGGTCAGCAGCAGCTGCTGACCATGTCGGATGGAAGAAAAGTGGGCCCATATAGAGCCCCCAGCATGCTCCCTTCTCACCCCACTCTTGTCGGTGGTGTTGTAAGGTTGAGGTATCCATTGCGGGTACGGAGGCTGGAGCCCACATGCTGTTTTCCTTCCCCATCCCCCTCAGGGCTCTGGGTGAAGTGGGATCCTATCGGTCTCCAGGCACTGAGACCGTGCTTCATCCACAACTCCTGTGGAGCCTGCTGGATAGGAGCCGGGTATCGTTCAGGGACATGGCCCTGCTACTTGGAGGTACTCTGTATCCCTGTGGGGACAGCGCACAGCAACACTCCAGCTTTGCTGGGTGTGCTAGTGCACCGGGGACCACGGCGCTGACCGGGTTAATATGTGCCATTACACACTCAGCGTTGCTGAGTGTGTTTATGTATAGGGACTGCCGCACTGACCGCCGCGGCCATGGAAACACTGCGGCGCGGGTGGGACTTGTAGTGCGCCGGGGACTTTCACGCCGGCCGCGCTTTTACGGCGGCCGCGTTTATTACTAGAGTCCCCGGCTTTTTGCGGCCTAGTTTCCTTTCCTCCCGCCCACAGCCCTGACAGGCAGGGGAAGGGCGGGACGCTGCACAGAACGAGCAGCACTGAGGGCTGGAGCATGCTTTGCATACTCCACCCCTCTCACTGTGCACAGTGCAGGCACCAGCTCCCGCTCTTTCTGGGTCACGCCCACGACTCCCTCCTCTCCTCAGGACGCCGGCAGCCATTTCTGTCAGCTCCTCGGATGCTGCAGAGGGGGACAAAGTCTGGGAGACCCAGGCAGGGACTCTGGTGGCCTCACAACCGCTTTAGGCCGGTGGTAAGCAGCACCTGTGGTGCTAGCCCCATTGTGCAGTACTGTAACATTATATGTTTATGGTATATATGTTTTACACTGTATGGTGCACAGTTGATTTCTGGCTATATACCCTATTGTGTTACTTAGGGAAGATAATAGCATGGCGCCCACGAAAGGCAGGGGTGCCAAAACACAGGCTTATTATGTTGCCTGCGCCGCATGTACGACCCCGCTACCGGCAGGTTCCACTGACCCTCATTGTGTGCACTGTTCGGCCCCTGTGGCACTTACTCAGCCGGAGCCTCTGCTAAGAGGGGCCCAGGGGGAGCCACCTGCTAACACTGTTCAGGTGACGGGGACGGAGTTTGCAAAACTCTCTGAGACTATGGCTAAGATACTAGATGCCTTGCAGTCCAGGCCGGTATCTCAGCACAGGGACTCTGTTGAATCTTTGTTCCCTGGCCCACCTCAGCTGGACCAACAATGTCCTCCCGGGGTATCTCATGGATCCCAGGCTGAGGTTTCTGACACAGACCCCAGCCCCAGACCGACTAAGCGAGCTCGCTTAGATTTTCCCTCAACATCATCATATTGTGCAGGGTCTCAGAGGGGGGAATCTCTGGTTGATGATGCGGAGACAGCTGATCAGGATTCTGATCCTGAGGCCGCTCTCAATCTTGATACTCCGGACGGGGACGCCATAGTGAACGACCTTATTGCGTCCATCAATCGTATGTTGGATATTTCTCCTTCAGCTCCTCCGGTGGAGGAGTCAGCTTCTCAGCAGGAGAAATTCCGTTTCAGGTTTCCCAAGCGTACACCGAGTATGTTTCTGGACCACTCTGATTTCAGAGAGGCAGTCCAGAATCACCATGCTTGTCCAGATAAGCGTTTTTCTAAGCGCCTTAAGGATACACGTTATCCTTTTCCCCCTGACGTGGTCAAAAGTTGGGCTCAGTGTCCCAAAGTGGATCCTCCAATCTCCAGACTGGCAGCTAGATCCATACTTGCAGTGGAAGATGGGGCTTCACTCAAAGATGCCACTGACAGGCAGATGGAACTCTGGTTGAAATCCATCTATGAAGCTATCGGCGCTTCTTTTGCCCCAGCGTTTGCAGCCGTATGGGCGCTACAAGCTATCTCAGCAGGTCAAGCGCAAATTGACGCAGCCACATGCACGTCCGCGCCACAGGTGGCGTCCATAACCACTCAGACGTCGGCATTTGCGTCTTACGCTATTAATGCTGTCCTGGACTCTGCGAGCCGTACGGCGGTTGCAGCCGCCAATTCGGTGGTACTCCGCAGGGCCTTGTGGCTACGGGAATGGAAGGCAGATTCTGTTTCCAAAAAGCGCTTAACCAGTTTGCCAATTTCTGGCGACCGATTGTTTGGCGAGCGTTTGGATGAAATCATCAAACAATCCAAGGGAAAGGATACATCCTTACCCCAGCCCAAACCGAACATACCCCAACAGAGGAAGGGGCAGTCGAGGTTTCGGTCCTTTCGGGGCGCGGGCAGGTCCCAATTCTCCTCGTCCAAAAGGCCTCAGAAAGATCAAAGGAACTCTGACGCATGGCGGTCTAAGTCACGTCCTAAAAAGGCCACCGGAGGTGCCGCTACCAAAGCGGCTTCCTCATGACTTTCGGCCTCCTCACTCCGCATCTTCGGTCGGTGGCAGGCGCTCCCGCTTTTGCGACGCCTGGCTGCCACGGGTAAAAGACCGTTGGGTGAAAGACATTCTGTCTCACGGTTACAAGATAGAGTTCACCTCTCGTCCCCCGACTCGATTCTTCAGGTCATCCCCGCCTCCCGAGCGAGCCGAGGCTCTTCTGCAGGCGCTGGGCACTCTGAAGGCAGAAGGAGTGGTGGTCCCTGTTCCTCTTCAGCAACAGGGCCACGGTTTTTACTCCAACTTGTTTGTGGTCCCAAAGAAGGACGGGTCTTTCCGTCCTGTCCTGGACCTGAAACTTCTCAACAAACACGTAACGACCAGGCGGTTCCGGATGGAATCCCTCCGCTCCGTCATCGCCTCAATGTCCCATGGAGATTTCCTGGCATCGATCGATATCAAAGATGCTTATCTCCACGTACCGATTGCTCCAGAGCACCAGCGCTTCTTGCGCTTCGCCATAGAAAACGAACACCTGCAGTTCGTGGCACTGCCGTTCGGCCTGGCAACAGCCCCACGGGTTTTCACCAAGGTTATGGCTACTGTAGTAGCGGTCCTCCACTCTCAGGGTCACTCGGTGATCCCTTACTTGGACGATCTCCTGATCAAGACACCCTCTCAAGAGGCATGCCAACACAGCCTCGACGCTACCCTGGAGACTCTCCAGAGTTTCGGGTGGATCATCAATTTTCCAAAGTCAAATCTGACACCGGCCCAATCTCTCACATACCTTGGCATGGAGTTTCATACCCTCTCAGCGATAGTGAAGCTTCCGCTGATCAAGCAGCGGTCACTACAGACAGGGGTACAATCTCTCCTTCAAGGCCAGTCACACCCCTTGAGGCGCCTCATGCACTTCCTGGGGAAGATGGTGGCAGCAATGGAGGCAGTTCCTTTCGCGCAGTTTCACCTGCGTCCTCTTCAATGGGACATCCTACGCAAATGGGACAGGAAGCCGACGTCCCTCGACAGGAACGTCTCCCTCTCTCAGGCGACCAAAGCTTCCCTTCGGTGGTGGCTTCTTCCCACTTCATTATAGAAGGGGAAATCCTTCCTACCCCCATCCTGGGAGGTGGTCACGACGGACGCGAGTCTGTCAGGGTGGGGAGCGGTTTTTCTCCACCACAGGGCTCAGGGTACGTGGACCCAGCAAGAGTCCTCGCTTCAGATCAATGTTCTGGAAATACGGGCAGTGTATCTTGCCCTGAAAGAGTTCCAGCAGTGGCTGGAAGGCAAGCAGATCAGAATTCAGTCGGACAATTCCACAGCGGTGGCATACATCAACCACCAAGGCGGCACACGCAGTCGGCAAGCCTTCCAGGAAGTCCGGCGGATTCTGATGTGGGTGGAAGCCACGGCCTCCACCATCTCTGCAGTTCACATTCCAGGCGTGGAAAACTGGGAAGCTGATTATCTCAGTCGCCAGGGCATGGACGCAGGGGAATGGTCCCTTCACCCGGACGTGTTTCAGGAGATCTGTTGCCGCTGGGGGGTGCCGGACGTCGACCTCATGGCGTCCCGGCACAACAACAAGGTACCGACGTTCATGGCACGGTCTCAAGATCCCAGAGCTCTGGCGGCAGACGCCTTAGTTCAGGATTGGTCGCAGTTTCAGCTCCCTTATGTGTTTCCTCCGCTGGCACTGTTGCCCAGAGTGTTACGCAAGATCAGGGCCGACTGCCGCCGCGTCATCCTCGTCGCTCCAGACTGGCCGAGGCGGTCGTGGTACCCGGATCTGTGGCATCTCACGGTCGGCCAACCGTGGGCACTACCAGACCGACCAGACTTGCTATCTCAAGGGCCGTTTTTCCATCTGAATTCTGCGGCCCTCAACCTGACTGTGTGGCCATTGAGTCCTGGATCCTAGCGTCTTCAGGGTTATCTCAAGACGTCATTGCCACTATGAGACAGGCTAGGAAACCAACGTCCGCCAAGATCTACCACAGGACGTGGAAAATTTTCCTGTCGTGGTGCTCTGCTCAGGGTTTTTCTCCCTGGCCTTTTGCCTTGCCCACTTTTCTGTCCTTCCTTCAATCTGGACTGGACAAGGGTTTGTCGCTCGGCTCCCTTAAGGGACAAGTCTCAGCGCTCTCTGTGTTTTTCCAGAAGCGCCTAGCCAGACTTCCACAGGTACGCACGTTCCTGCAGGGGGTTTGTCACATCGTTCCTCCTTACAAGCGGCCGTTAGAACCCTGGGATCTGAACAGGGTGCTGCTGGTTCTTCAGAAACCACCATTCGAGCCAATGAGAGATATTTCTCTCTCACGCCTTTCGCAGAAAGTGGTTTTTCTAGTAGCAGTCACTTCACTTCGGAGAGTGTCTGAGCTAGCAGCGCTGTCATGCAAAGCCCCTTTCCTGGTTTTTCACCAGGACAAGGTGGTTCTGCGTCCGGTTCCGGAATTTCTCCCTAAGGTGGTATCCCCCTTTCATCTCAATCAGGATATCTCCTTACCTTCTTTTTGTCCTCATCCAGTTCACCAATGTGAAAAGGATTTGCACTTGTTAGATCTGGTGAGAGCACTCAGACTCTACATTTCTCGTACGGCGCCCCTGCGCCGCTCGGATGCACTCTTTGTCCTTGTCGCTGGCCAGCGTAAAGGGTCACAGGCTTCCAAATCAACCTTGGCTCGGTGGATCAAGGAGCCAATTCTCGAAGCCTACCGTTCGGCTGGGCTTCCGGTTCCCTCAGGGCTGAAGGCCCATTCTACCAGAGCCGTGGGCGCGTCCTGGGCTTTGAGGCACCAGGCTACGGCTCAGCAGGTGTGTCAGGCGGCTACCTGGTCGAGCCTGCACACTTTCACGAAACACTATCAGGTACATACCTATGCTTCGGCGGATGCCAGCCTAGGTAGACGAGTCCTTCAGGCGGCGGTTGCCCACCTGTAGGAAGAGGCCGTTTTACGGCTCTCTTACGAGGTATTATTTTACCCACCCAGGGACTGCTTTTGGACGTCCCAATTGTCTGGGTCTCCCAATGGAGCGACAAAGAAGAAGGGAATTTTGTTTACTTACCGTAAATTCCTTTTCTTCTAGCTCCAATTGGGAGACCCAGCGCCCGCCCCTGTTTTTTTGTGTACACATGTTGTTCATGTTGAATGGTTTCAGTTCTCCGATATTCCTTCGGATTGAAGTTACTTTAAACCAGTTTATAATTCTTTTTCCTCCTTCTTGCTTTTGCACCAAAACTGAGGAGCCCGTGGGAGCACGGGGGGTGTATAGGCAGAAGGGGAGGGGCTTAACACTTTTAAGTGTAATACTTTGTGCGGCCTCCGGAGGCATAGCCTATACACCCAATTGTCTGGGTCTCCCAATTGGAGCTAGAAGAAAAGGAATTTACGGTAAGTAAACAAAATTCCCTTCTTTTTGCGGGACGAGTTCACTTTTAAATGAAACCATAAGTTTTACCATATAGTGTACTGGAAGACGGAAAAAAATTCCAAGTTAAAAAAAAAGATTGTTTTTGGGATAGTTTATGCAGTGTTATGGTAAAACTGATGTCTTGGTGTGATGCCTGAGGTCGGTGTGATTTCGTAGACACCAAACATTTCTAGGTTTACTTTTATCTAAGGGGTTAAAAAATATTCAGAAGTTTGTCTCAAAAAAGGCGCACTTTTTGTGCCATTTTCCGTGATCTGTAGCGTTCTCATTTTTAAGGATATGGGGCTCATTGGCAGCTTATTTTTTTGCGTCTTGAGCTGACATTGTTAACAGTACCCTTTTTTTGCCAAGAAGCGCCATTTTGATCGCCTGTTATCACATTTTACGCAAAATCAGCGGCAACCAAAAAATGTAATTTTGGCGTTTGGAATTTTTTTGCCGCTACGCCATTTACTGATTAGAATAATTGATTTTATATTTCTTTATCGTTCCTTTGGGAGACCCAGACCATGGGTGTTTAGCTTCTGCCTCCGGAGGACACACAAAGTACTACACTTAAAAGTGTAGCTCCTCCCTCTGAGCTTATACACCCCCTGGTAGCCAGTCCTAGCCAGTTTATTGCTTTGTGTCAGGAGGAATACATCCACACATGCATTCTCATCTGATTTGTTTGACTTTTGGAAAGAGTTTGAAGAAAAGCGGGTCCATGTCTGGACCCCCGGCATGTCCCTTCTCACCCCACTGTGTTGTTAAGGTTGATTTACAAGGCTGCAGCCTTACATGCCGCGCTCCTTCACCATCCCTTCTGGGCTCTGGCTTGAAGTGGGAGCCAGCACGTTCTCCATGCCTGGCAGGAGTCCGGTCTCCATCCACAGCCCCTTGAGGATTCTGTTGGACCGGAGCACTCATCCCCAGGGACATGGCCCTGCGTCTCAGCAGCTAAGTACCTGAGACGTTTATGTTGGGGGTCCCGGTTCTTTATTGTAAGGGGAGAGTATGCTGTATGTGATTGTTTTTAACTTTTCCGGCGGGTTCTCTAGCTTTTGACTGAGAACCGCGCCGATGGTGCCTGCTTGTCGGCCTCGCCGCTTAAATTTAGGCCCTGGCTTCGCCGGAGGCCTATTTTCATTTTCCTGCCCTCGCATGTCACTCATGCAGAGGGACAGGTTCGGCTCCTCACCGGCGGCCGTTCTACACAGGGGAGGGACACTCCCCACTGCTGGGGCGTCCCTCCTTCCCTGCAGGTCTCTATAGCCCTCCAGTTCCCGCTCTTTTATAGGAATGCCCTCTTCTCAGGCAGAGTTCACTCTGCTCTGGGACATCCTGCATTCTGCATCTCTGCTGAGGTGCTGCGACTGGGGGACCGGGCTTCGGGATCTGGAGGGCACACAACACCGCGCTCAGCGGTCTGGTAAGCCACAGCCGGTCTCCGGTTGTGGACCTCTGTATATTCTCCCTGGGGTTCATTCTCTGCAAAGCCCCCACTCCAGCAGCATGGTCTCTCAGGCTGCTGCTGCACCTGTGATTGAACCCCCGGCCTGGGTAGAGTCCTTTTCTAGGTCCATATCCCAGTCATTTGCTGAGTCCATGGGGCTTTTGTCCAGGACTTTGATGAATATGCATCAGCCCCCCTCACAGGGTGCCTCTAATACTCTTGACAGAGGACTCCTATCCTCTGTCCTCCGTCCATCGGAGCTCACGGAGGATTCATCATCTGATCCCAGACCCCGTCCTTCTAAGAGAAGGCGCAGGGTTTCCTCCCCCTCCCCATCCCACGGCTCTGTCTCAAGAGCTGACTCTCTAGATGAGGAGGATGCCCTCACTGGGGGCTCGGAGGCTATGTATCCCATCTATTTCTCAGATCTTAGTGATTTGATTGCTTCTATTAATTCTGTGCTGGATCTCAATCCGCCAGTATCAGAGGAGCAACTCTCTTTGGCAGAAAAACATCAGTTTACCTCGCCTAAGAGAGTGAAGAGTGTGTTCTTTAACCACTCCAGTTTTCAGACCGCTGTGACCAAACCCAGGGCCTGCCCTGACAAACGCTTTCCAAAGCGTGGTTCTGATGACCGGTTTCCATTTCCACCTGAGGTGGTCAAGGAGTGGTCTCACTCCCCAAAGGTGGACCCTCCGGTGTCTAGGCTCTCAGCCTGGACCGTTGTGTCGGTGGCTGACGGCACCTCACTTAAGGATTCCACTGACCGTCAGATTGACCTTCTGGCCAAATCTGTGTATGAAGCTGTGGGGGCCGCGTTTTCCCCGACTTTTGCAGCAGTGTGGGCCCTCAAAGCCATCTCTGCTTCTCTAGAGGAGATGCATTCCCTCACCAAGGAATCTATGCCTGAGATGGTTATCTTAACTGCTCAGGCTTCAGCTTTTTCATCCTATGCCATGTCTGCCATGCTAGAGGCTGCTCACCGCACTGCGGTGGCTTCAGCTAATTCTCTTGTTATCCGCAGGATTTTGTGGCTTCGAGAGTGGAAGGCAGATGCTTCTTCTTTCTTCTTCTTGCTGGGCTCCCTTTTGCTGGTTCACGGCTGTTTGGTGAACAGCTGGATGAAATCATTAAAGAAGCTACTGGCGGGAAGAGTACTTCCATGCCACAAACCAAGACCAGGAAACCTGCCCAGGGTAGGAATCAATCGAGGTTTCGTTCCTTTCGTTCCTCCAACTGGTCATCCTCTAAGCCTTCCGCCTCGTCCGCTAACTCAGCCAAGGATCAGAAATCCAACTGGCTCCCAAAAGCGCGTCCACAGAAGAGGCTACAGGATAGAATTCTCTTCCAGCCCTCCAAACAGATTTTTTCTCTCAACTCCCCCCTGCTCCAAGGCCGCCGCCTTCTCGCAGGCCGTGGCGTCCTTGCAGGCAAACGGAGTGATTGTCCCAGTTCCCGCTCAGGAACGGTTCAGAGGTTTTTACTCAAATCTCTTCCTAGTTCCGAAAAAGGACGGTACCTTCCGGCCCATCCTGGATCTCAAGCTTCTCAACAAGCATGTCCGGGTGCGGCATTTTCGCATGGAGTCTCTGCGATCAGTCATTGCCTCTATGACCCAAGGGGAGTTCCTGGCGTCCATCGACATCAGAGATGCCTATCTACATGTGCCAATCGCAGTGTCACATCAGCGTTGGTTACGTTTTGCGATAGGAGAGGATCATTTCCAATTCGTGGCTCTCCCCTTCAGGTTAGACACGGCCCCTCGGGTATTCACCAAGGTCATGGCGGCAGTGATTGCGGTCCTGCACCTCCAGGGGTTAGCAGTGCTTCCTTATCTGGACGACCTTCTGGTCAAGGGTACATCCAGCGCAGACTGTCAGCGGAGTGTTTCGCTCACTCTCGCCACCCTAGCCCAATTCGGGTGGATTGTCAATCTTCCTAAATCCACTCTGACTCCGACCCAGAGTCTCACGTACTTAGGGATGCAGTTCGAGACTTTGCCGGCACTTGTGAAGTTGCCCTTAGACAAACAGCTGTCACTCCGGTTGGCGGTGCGCTCTCTCCTGAGGCCCCGCCGTTATACCCTCAGGCGTCTGATGCAGGTGCTGGGTCAAATGGTGGCCTCCATGGAAGCGGTTCCCTTTGCCCAGTTCCATCTGCGTCCTCTGCAGCTGGACATTCTCCGCTGTTGGGACAAGCGGCCTTCCTCCTTACAGAGGTTAGTGGCTCTGTCGCCACGGACCAGGAGCTCCCTTCAGTGGTGGCTTCGACCCCTCTCCCTGTCCCAAGGGCGCTCCTTCCTGACTCCGTCCTGGGTGATTCTCACCACGGATGCCAGCCTATCCGGCTGGGGAGCGGTACATCTCCACCACAGAGCACAGGGCACTTGGACTCCGTCCGAGTCAGTCCTTTCAATCAATGTGCTGGAAACCAGAGCTGTGCTTCTAGCTCTCCTAGCCTTTCACCACCTGTTGGCGGGCAGGCACATTCGAGTCCAGTCAGACAACGCGACAGCGGTTGCCTACATCAATCACCAAGGCGGGACACGCAGCCGCCTGGCAATGTTGGAGGTCCAACGCATTCTTCAATGGGCGGAGGACTCCAAGTCCACCATATCCGCAGTCCACATCCCTGGCGTAGAAAACTGTGAGGCAGATTATCTCAGCCGTCAATCCGTGGACGGTGGCGAGTGGTCCCTGCACCCGGCAGTGTTTCAGTCAATCTGCCGCAAGTGGGGCACTCCGGACGTGGACCTAATGGCATCCCGTCACAACAACAAGGTTCCGGTTTACATGGCTCGCTCTCACGATCCTCAGGCCTTCGCCGCGGACGCTCTGGTTCAAGACTGGTCCCAGTTTCGTCTGTCCTACGTGTTTCCCCCTCTAGCTCTCTTGCCCAGAGTCCTGCGCAAGATCAGAATGGAGGGCCGTCGAGTCATTCTCATTGCACCGGACTGGCCCAAGCGAGCTTGGTATCCGGACCTGCTCCAACTGTCCGTGGAAATGCCGTGGCATCTTCCGGACCGTCCAGACCTGCTCTCGCAAGGTCCGTTTTTCTGCCCAAATTCTGCGGCACTCAAATTGACGGCGTGGCTCTTGAGTCCTGGATTTTGACGGCTTCTGGTATTCCTCCTGAAGTCATCTCCACTATGACTCGGGCCCGTAAGTCTTCCTCCGTCAAGATCTATCACAGGACTTGGAAAATTTTCCTGTCCTGGTGTCGCTCTTCCGGCCATTCTCCTTGGCCATTCTCGTTGCCGACCCTTCTGTCTTTTTTACAGTCCGGTCTGCAGCTAGGACTGTCCCTCAACTCTCTCAAGGGACAAGTCTCAGCTCTATCAGTGCTGTTCCAGCGGCGTCTCGCCCGGCTGGCTCAGGTCCGCACCTTCATGCAAGGTGCGTCTCACATCATTCCGCCTTATCGGCGGCCCTTGGATCCCTGGGACCTTAACTTGGTCCTCACGGTATTGCAGAAACCCCCTTTCGAGCCCCTTAGGGAGGTTTCTTTGTATCGTCTTTCTCAAAAGGTGGACTTTCTAGTTGCCATAACTTCTCTCAGGAGAGTCTCTGATTTGGCTGCGCTCTCCTCGGAGTCACCTTTTTTGTTTTTTCACCAAGACAAGGTAGTTCTCCGTCCGACCCCGGACTTTCTTCCTAAGGTGGTCTCTCCCTTCCACCTTAACCAGGATATTTCCTTGCCTTCCTTCTGTCCGGCCCCTGTTCATCGCTTTGAGAAAGCGCTGCATACTCTAGAACTGGTGCGTGCTCTCCGGATCTATGTGTCTCGCACCGCTGCGCTTAGGCGGTGCACCTCTCTTTTTGTGCTAACCACAGGGCGGCGCAAGGGTCTCTCTGCTTCTAAGCCGACCTTGGCCCGTTGGATTAGATCGACCCTTTCGGACGCCTACCAGAGTGCTCAGGTGCCTCCCCCGCCGGGGATCAAAGCACACTCGACCAGAGCTGTCGGTGCCTCTTGGGCTTTTAGGCACCAGGCTACGGCTCAACAATTCTGTCAGGCTGCCACTTGGGCTAGCCTGCATACCTTTTCGAAGCACTACCAAGTGCATGCTCATGCTTCGGCAGATGCGAGCTTGGGCAGACGCATCCTTCAGGCGGCTGTCGCCCACTTGTGAAGTTATGCTCCGCCTACTTCTTAGTTTTTTCTGTTTATTCCCACCCAGGGACAGCTTTGGAGCGTCCCATGGTCTGGGTCTCCCAAAGGAACGATAAAGAAAAAGAGAATTTTGTTACTTACCGTAAATTCTTTTTCTTATAGTTCCGTATTGGGAGACCCAGCTCCCTCCCTGTTGCCTGTTGGCAATCTTCTTGTTCCGTGTGTTATCACCGGCTGTTGTCGTGGACAGAGTCTCCGGTTGTTCTGGTTCTTACTCGGTTCTACTTGTGGGTGGCTATTCTCCTTCAGCTTTTGCACTAAACTGGCTAGGACTGGCTACCAGGGGGTGTATAAGCTCAGAGGGAGGAGCTACACTTTTAAGTGTAGTACTTTGTGTGTCCTCCGGAGGCAGAAGCTAAACACCCATGGTCTGGGTCTCCCAATACGGAACTATAAGAAAAAGAATTTACGGTAAGTAACAAAATTCTCTTTTTTCATAGATTGGCCCCGTTTCTGAACGAGGCAATACCAAATGTGTGTGTATTTTTTATTTTTTTAACCCTTTAATAATTTTGAAAGGGGCGAATGAAGGGTGATTTGAACTTTTAGGGGGTTTTTTTTACATTTTTTAAAACTTTTTTTTCCACTTGTATTTTATTTATATTTTATTTTACTAGGTCCCCTAGGGGACTATAAGGATCAGCAGTCTGATCACTCATTCTTTCTTGTTGATCAGAGCAGCTTTGCTGACTGACTCTCCCACAGCATCTGATCAAAGAAGACTAACAAGCAGCCCAGCAGAGATTAACTCTTGCTAGCCTGCCTATGAACTACAAGTCTGTTGGTCAACACCCGAGTCTCCCTGTGCTGATCACAAACATCAGTCAAGTTAGCAGGCAGAGTGCCAGAATCAGTGATGCCACTATGACAGTCAGCGATGTTTGTAAAAACCTCCTTTTGACAAATACCTTCATTGGCCAATGTGAAATTAGCAAGAGTATGTTTCATGTAACAGTCTAGTTACAAAAAAAAAAACACTACTTTGCACATTTGGTCATTTTTTTTGATAATATATTTTCCTTTTAACAGTCGTCTTTTCTCATTAAACATGCTTTTTATCAATGATGCCATTTCTTCTACTTTCCAGCTGAATGTAATATCCACACCTCGCCGTCCCCCGGTATCCAGGTCCGCCATGTGTACACCCCATCCACTACCAAACATTTCTCTCCTATCAAGCAGTCCACCACACTGACAAACAAGCACCGAGGCAACGAGGTGTCCACTACGCCCCTGCTGGTGAACTGTAAGTACACTGCTCTGCACCTCCTCACGCCGTACCCCCTGCTGCCGTGTTGCTCGGCAGGTGCGCCTGTTTATTTCAGGATCTACACTATTACTAATGAGATGTTATAATCCATGTAAAGGTGCAGATAATCCATCCAGAAGTATAATTCTCCCATCTTTCTGTCTCTTGCTCAGCTCTGTCTGTTCACCAGTTGGCTGCTCAGGGGGAGATGGTGTATCTGGCAAGTCGTCTTGAACAAGGTAATGCATAAAGCTCATTGCTGACCAGTAAACTTATTGCGACCACTCACCATTTCTCAAATTGTGACGCTGCTCCTCCATTTACCCCCTTTAGTGGCTTATCTATCTTTGGATATGCACCGTTCCCCTGTCCGCCAGCTTCTAGCTGTTTGCGGGGCACTGTGCTCCTGATTAACAGCTATTTAAAATCCAGATAGCGCAGGATAAACACGATACCTTCTGTTTGACTTTTAAGTCAATGGTTTAGGCAGAGGTAGCGTTATTTTTGGCCAGATCCGGCGATCCTGGCATGCTTTAGAACAGCACTTACAAGCTCTATAGAAAAGAGATCCTCAGCTCTGCCGTCTTTGCTTAGCAAATTGGTTATCAGTAAACAATACATTTCAAAATCTCTCCTTTTGAGAAGAGAGGATTTTTAGCAACAAGTAAATTGCAAATTTGTTTGGCGCCAGCATGCCTATCGACCACCACTGACAGGTTGCATCCTCCCCCTCAGCTTTGCAGCCGCACATGTGCTCGTCCGTCTCCCTCTCTCTCCGAAGCCTATGCATGCCCCATAGTCTCTCTGGAAATACACTTTGAGCGTGCGCGCACACCGGCCCTCTTTTTTAAGGGCTGGCATGCCATTTCCCCAAGAGGCACTATGTATTTAAGGCACCCTCCCATTAGGGGAGGTGCCTGCGCAACACCTTCAGTTAGTCAGTGTCCTATCTGTGCTAGTTGTCAGTTATCCCTTTGTCCGTCACCTGTACCTTAGTCTGCCTTCCCATACCTATCTCTCCCTGCCGTGCCCACCATACCTGTCCATACCCACATGCCTGTCTGCCTCAGTCATCCCGCCAGTACCTGCTTGCACCTGTGTTCGTATCTGAGTCCATCTCCTGTCCTGAGGGTCGGCTGCCACAATCCCGGTCACTGCCCTGGGAGTGGTACCTGGCATCCACCTCACGGTAGATGCTTAGTTAAGCCACTGATACTAAAGGGTAAGCTTGGGTCCCCCCTGTGGTCCAGTGGGTCCACTAATCTTGCTCGCTGCCCCTTCACTGGTCGAAAGTATTAGAATTTGCTTGTTTTTACTAGCACTTTGCAATTTTAACCATGAATTTTGTTCAGAAAACCCCTGTAAATGGAGTGGCATTAAAGCACTGCAGATCCACTGAAAGTCTATGGTGGGTGGACACAACGAAGCACATTTCTACTCTTTTTCCATCAGCCCCACAGACATAGAATGGTGCAGCAACGTACATGTGTGATCACTGCTCCATTCATACTACTCTGATCCTGAATGGTGGGTTGGGGGGCGAGGTATGGTGGGGGTCTCATCAGTCGAACATCCACTGAGCTGGCACTTATCCCCTACATAGTATAACAAAAAAAAAAAATTGTCTTTAACTTCCTACCAGAAAACGTGATCAACCTAACGGACGAAGAAGGATTCACGCCACTTATGTGGGCCGCAGCTCACGGACAGATCGCCATCGTGGAGTTTCTACTTCAGAATGTAAGAATTGGGAAGAGCTCTAAAATAATTTGGATCCAAAAAGGCAAAACTGAGGCTCCAAAAATATATGTAGACTTTACTAAATAATTATATGCCGTTGTTACATAGGTTGAAAAAGGGACACAGGTCCACCAAATTCAACCGTTCACCAGTTATACATTATCTATCACTATGTATAATCCACAGCGCCATTTGTTGGGAGAAAAGCATCCGGCCCTTTTGTAAATGCTGATATAGTATCCGCCATTACTATCTTATGTAGGGTGCCGATCCTCAAGTGCTCGGGAAAGGTCGGGAAAGTGCTCTGTCCCTGGCATGTAGTAAAGGATACACGGATATTGTGAAAATGCTGGTGGAGTGTGGAGTGGACGTGAACGAATACGACTGGGTAAGATCCGCACCAGAAAAGATAATAAAAATGCATGTGGTTCAATGATCACACGGGTTTTCCACCATTACACCTTCTTCTTCCAGAATGGAGGAACGCCCTTGTTATATGCTGTCCATGGCAATCACGTGAAATGTGTGAAGATTCTTCTAGGTGAGGATCCTAGGTCACTTTTGTTGCCAGTGGTTTATACATTAATGTTGAGTTATTTAGAGGGCACCACATTTACACAGCTATACAAGCTGTACACTGACTACTTTACATTGTATCAGTGTCAGATCTTCAGTGTTGCCCATGAAAAGGATGCAGTGATGCCACATAAGACCGTATTTTTTGTTTTATTAGACGCACCTCAAATTTAGAGACAGATAAATGGTAAAAAAAAAAGTTTGGGTGAAAATAGTCCATCTTATAATAACAGTTGTATTTTACCGGGGGAGGGCGGCAGTGGTGGTAGAGCGGGGTCACGTGGAGGCAGGGGCGATGGTGGAGTAGGTACGGTGGCTGTCTTGGCTATACTGCGGGCGCTGTAAGGCAGGAGCCATCCTCGGTACGAAAATGTCAGTGGTGCAAGCTTGAAAGAAATGGTGCCTGGAGTTGACAGGTGCGTAGATTGAGCTCTCCGTTTGATGAAGAGCTGAGATCTCATCTGCGCATGCTCCACCTCCAGGTGCCAGTTTACTTTAGTCTGCTGCTGGAAGATCAATGGGTCAAAGGCGACGCATGCACAGATGAGCTCTCAGCTCACCGAGAGTTCACTTTGCGCACATGCCAACTCCAGGTGCCATTTCTTTGAAGCCCGCACCACCAACATATTATTCCCTGACGCCTCATTGGGCTCCTCCTGGGCTGTTACTCACTGGAAGACAGGTCTCATGGCACTGATTTTCCAGAGCCCAGAGCAGATGAAAACTTCCTCAGCCCCTCTTGCAGGCTCTGAGTTGATACACGTTCTGCACCAAGTGTGACCAGGCATCAGACTGCCATCTCCATCAGACTGCCATCTCCACAGAAGCTGAGGTGAGATCATTCCGATTTTTCCAGAGCTCAGAGCAGATGAAAACTTCCTCACTCCCTCTGGCAGGGTCTGAGTTGATACAAGTTCTGCCAGCAGGCGTCAGAATTTGCACACTGGCTCCCTGACAGGAAATTGGAGCAAAGGTCACACTGACTGGATGCACATGGGCTGTGATTGCACAGTTTCCCTCAGACCCTCACAGATGTAACAGTTCACATTGCTGCGGCGGCAGAGTACCTCATGCAGGCCTCCCTCTGAGCTGCTACCTGCGCAGTTATTGCCGCCTCAAATACCATAGCCATCCGTAAGGCCCTCTGGTTCCAATAATGGAGAGCAGACTCTGTCTCTAAGAAGCCTCTCACAGTACTCCTTTCTAGACCGATGGTTTGCCGATCATCTGGACAGGATCTTTTTTTTGTCTGACGCCACGGGAGGAAAAGAGTACCTGCCTCCCCCAACTCTAGCCCAGGATGTTTTTTACTAGACACGCAGGGCCCGACCTTCTCAGCCCTCCTTGAGTCCACCTCGTCCTGGCAGTCTAGACAAAGACCGAGGAGTCTCGTCCTCCTCCATCTGGGCCGCCGCCTCAGACCACAAATGGGTGTGATACCCTGTGTCTTCCGGTTACCACAGTGAATTCTGGACCCGATCCCCTGGTCAGTCTTTTCTCTCAAACCCCCCCCCAAAGGCTCCAAAACACCACAAGGTCTTCTCCTCAGCAATCCACTCCCTCTAAACGGCGGGGGTGATGGTACCTGTTCCGGACGGCGAGAGGTTCAAGGCCTTCTATTCCAACCTCTCGTGGTCCTCAAAAAAGAATGGGTCAGTTCGTCCCATCCTGGACCTCTAACACCTGAGCAAACGTGCACATAAGGAGATTCAGAATGGACTTAATAGGGTCCATTATTACCTTTATGGTCGAAGGAGAATTTCTTGCCTCCCTAGTTATCAGGGACGCGTACCTGCACATACCCATCGCTCCAGCTCACCAAAAGTTCCTCCGCTTCGCGGTTCAGGACTTTTTTTTTTTATTTTACATTTGTGGCCCTACCCTCGGCTCTGCCACAGCACCAAGGGTCTTAACTAAGGTCATGGCGGCCGCTATGAGTGCCCTTCACGCCAGGAGAGTGGCTGTTCTGCCTTGCTTGGATGAGCTCCTCATCAAGGGCTCAATCAGCGTGCAGATCTCTGTGGGCACCCTATCCCGCTTAGGGCGGCTTCTGACTCCAGTCAAATCATCCCCGGTCCCGTCAAAATCCGTCACGTCCCTGGCCATGTCCATGGACACTCTTCGGGGCTTGATATTTTCCCCTCAAGACAAGGCAACTGCTCTACAACAAAGCGGTACACTGCCCTCTACGTACTCCTCTCGCTCCATACGATTCAGTATGAGAGTGCTAGGTAGGATAGCGGCGGCTATAGAGGCAGTGCTGATCGCTTAGCCACACCACCGCCCACTGCAGCTTGCGCTTCTAGCTGCCTGGGACAAGAGCCCCTTTTCCTTGGACGAACTTTTCACCTGACACCTTCAATCAGGTATGCGCTTTGCTAGAGGCTTCAGTCCTCTTCCATATCGAGAAGGACTTTTTCTCCCCCAAGTGGACTGGCTACTCCTGACCACGGACGTCAGCCTCTTAGTCTGGGGAGCAGCGTACTGGCTCCACACTGCTTCGGGACGTTGGACACCCCAGGAGTCTTCCCTTCCCAGAAATCATCCAGAAAATCAGTGCGATCTTCTCGCGCTCAGGTCATTCCCCTCTTCTGCTAGCAGGTTGTTTGATTCGGGTCCAATTGGACAATGCAACAGCTGTGGCGTAGGTCAATCGGCAGGGAGGTACCAGCAGCATGATAGCTTATCTCGAGGTCCTCAGGATCCTCACCTGGGCCGAATCAACGGGGGTCTGTGTTTTCAGCGGTACACATACCGGGAGTAGAGAACTGGGCAGCGGACCTTCTAAGTCGCCAAGGACTGCCGGAGAGTGGTTTCTCCACCCAGAAGTGTTCCCACACATCTGCACTCACTGGAGTACACCAGACGTGGATCTAATGGCCTCAAGGTTGAACGCAAAGGTACCCGCGTTCTTAGCCAGGTCACGTGATCCACAGTCCATTGGCGCAGATGCTCTAGTCTCCTGAAGTCTTTTCAGTCTGCCTTACATGTTTTTCGCCTCTGCCCCTGCTGCCGCGAGTAATCAGGAAGATCAAGGCAGAAGAGGTCCCGGTGATACTAATAGCACCGGACTAGCCCAGGTGCGCCTGGTATGCTGAATTAGTACAATTGCTCATGGCGACTCGCAAGCATCCCAGACCTTCTGACCCAAGGGCCCATTTCCCATCAGATCTCCAGAGCCCTGAAGCTGACGGCCTGGCCATTGAGACCTGGACTTTAACAAGAGCGAGATTCTCTCCTGCAGTCATCTCCACCATGTACAGTGCCCGAAAGCCGGCCTTCATCCCGTTTTTTACCATTGTACGTGAAAAACTTTCCTTTCCCAGTGCAGGGAATCTAATGTCCAACTTATGCCTCTGGCGATCCCCAGAATTCTTGATTTTTTTTTTAATTTTTTTTTTGCAGTCAGGTTGCAAAAGGGGTTGGCCCTTAGCTCCCTTAAGGGGCAGGTTTCATCTCTCTCGATATTCTATCAATACCGCCTAGCTTGCAATCCGCAAGTCAAGACTGTCCTCAAGGGTGTTTCCCATCTAGTTTCCCTGTATAAACGGTCGCTGGACCCATGGGACCTCAATCTCGTTTTGGACGGTATCCAGTGGTCCCCTTTTGAACCTCTTAAGGAATCTTCTCTTGCTCTTCTCTCCTGGAAGGTAACATTTTTAGTGGCGATTACATCCATCAGACAAGTTTCGGAACTGGCAGCACTCTCTTGCCGCGAATCCTTTCTGATCTTTCATCAGGACAAGGTGGTTCTACGCCACCTTCCAGATTTTTTTGTGAAGGTTACTTCCCCGTTTCATATGAACGAGGACATTGTTCTGACTTCCTTTTGTCCACACCCAGTCCATGGGGTGGAAAGGGTTTTATATTCGCTAGACCTTGTGAGGGCTCTCAGATATTACGTACCTAGGACCGCCCCTTTAGGAACATAGACTCCTTGTTCGTCATTCTTGAAAGGCCTAAGAAAGGAGAGGCAGCTTCATAGGCAACGCTGGCTCGCTGGATTCGCTCTGTGATCCAGGAGGTCTACCGCTTGCAACTCAAGCCCATTCCTAGTGGGCTGCTGACTCATTCGACGCGAGCAGTTGGCGCCTCTTGGGCCATTAGGCATCAGGCTTCAGTGGAACAGAGGTGTAAGGCTGCGACCTGGTCTTGCCTACATACTGTTTCAAAGCATTACTGAGTCCATACCCAGGCTTCGGCTGAGGCGAACCTAGGTAGGAAAATTCTGCAAATGATAGTGGAGTACCTATCTCAGTAGGCGCTCCTGGCTATCTGGGACTGGTTCCTAGTCCTTGGGTTGCGTTGTTTATTGTTTACCCACCCATGGATTGCTTTAGGACGTCCCATGGTCCTGTGTCCCCCAATGAGGCGTCAGAGAAAAACGGATTTTTGTGTACTCACCGTAAAATCGTTTTCTCTTAGCCATCATTGGGGGACACAGCACCCTCCCTTTTGCCCTGTTGGGCCTCAGCTTTTTTCTGTCTCAGTACTTTTTTGTTATGAGTATTCACTCACGTTTTTTGTTACTTGTTCTCCTACTGCTTGTGTACTAAAACTGAAGTAGCCTGGCTGGGCCAGGGGGTGTATACTGCAGGGGAGGAGCTAACATCTTTGCATCTACTTAGTGTCCTCCTATGGATAAGCAGCATAACACCCATGGTCCTGTGTCCCCCAATGATGGCTAAGAGAAAACGATTTTACGGTGAGTACACAAAAATCCGTTTTTTAATCACTGGGGATGGCTCCTGTATCGCAAGAACACCCGCAGCATTGCTCTACTCCTGCCACTCCCCCAGTAAGCTACAATCGGATTATAAAATGCACCCCCAATTTTCCACCTAGATGCACCCCCAATCGTCAAATTGCTTCTATTAATGTAAATAAATTGCTTCACAACTGTACTGCAGTATATAGTAAAAAAAAAAATCACAGTCTCTGATGAAGACTAGCCACAGGATGACAGTAGCATGTAAGAGGTTAACAGCATTGGGCAGAGCTCCGCTCCACTCGCTGCTGTTAGAGGCATATGGTGGCTGTATAGCACAGACCTCATCTCTCGGGAATGAACGGGCTCAGTCACTGAGCCTTTTTGATTCATTTGCTCCTGACATGATCCGTACATGAACAGCAAATGTTCAGAAGGGGTTAAAAATGGAAATAAAACTCTACGGGTCAGTAGAGTGAGTGTGCTCTGCATATTAACAAATTTGCAATCTGCAAATCTGCAAACTAATTTGATCAGCTTCTATGAAGAGGTAAGTTCAAGCCTGGACCAGGGAAATGCAGTGGATGTTGTGTATATGGACTTTTCAAAAGCTTTTGATACGGTGCCACACAAAAGGTTGGTACATAAAATGAGAATAATGGGGATAGGGGAAAATATGTGTAACTGGGTTAAAAACTGGCTCAGTGATAGGAAACAAAGGGTGGTTATTAATGGTACGTACTCAGTTCATAGTGGGGTACCACAGGGGTCAGTATTGGGCCCGCTTCTTTTCAACATATTTATAAATGACCTTGTTGGGGGCATGCGGAGTAGAATTTCAATATTTGCAGATGATACTAAACTCTGCAGGGTAATCAATACAGAGGAGGATAATTTTATATTACAGGGAGATTTATGTAAATTGGAGGATTGGGCTGAGAAGTGGCAATTGAAGTTTAATGTAGATAAATGTAAGGTCATGCACTTGGGTAGAGGAAATAACATTTATGATTATGTACTTAATTGTAGAACACTGGGTAAAACAGACACAGAAAAAGATTTGGGTGTATGGGTGGATGGTAAACTTCACTTTAGTGGACAGTGTCAGGCAGCTGCTGCCAGGGCTAATAAAATAATGGGATGTATTAAAAGAGGTATAAGTGTTCATGAAAAAAATATAGTTCTACCTCTGTACAAGTCACTAGTGCGACCGCACTTAGAATACTGTGTACAATTCTGGTCACCGATATATAAGAAGGACATAGCTGAACTGGAGAGGGTGCAGAGAAGAGCCACCAAGATTATTAGAGGAATGGGTGGGCTGCAATACCAAGACAGGTTATTAAACTTGGGGTTATTTAGTTTGGAAAAACGAAGGCTTAGGGGGGATCTAATCACAATGTATAAATATATGAGGGGACAGTACAGAGACCTTTCCAAAGATCTTTTTACACCTAGGCCTGCGACTGGAACACGGGGGCATCCGCTACGTCTTGAGGAAAGAAGGTTTAATCATAATCACAGACGAGGATTCTTTACTGTACGAGCAGTGAGACTATGGAACTCTCTGCCGCATGATGTTGTAATGAGTGATTCACTACTAACATTTAAGCAGAGCCTGGACGCCTTTCTTGAAAAATGTAATATTACCAGTTATGTATATTAGATTTTATGACAGGGTGTTGATCCAGGGAACTAGTCTGATTGCCGGATGTGGAGTCAGGAAGGACATTTTTTCCCCATTGGAACTTGTTTGCCACATTGGGGTTTTCTTTTTCGCTCCTAATTGGGAGACCCAGACAATTGGGTGTATAGCTATTGCCTCCGGAGGCCACACAAAGTATTACACTTAAAAGTGTAAGGCCCCTCCCCTTCTGGCTATACACCCCCAGTGGGATCACTGGCTCACCAGTTTTGTGCTTTGTGCGAAGGAGGCAACACATCCACGCATAGCTCCACTGTTTAGTCAGCAGCAGCTGCTGACTATGTCGGATGGAAGAAAAGAGGGCCCATACAGGGCTCCCAGCATGCTCCCTTCTCACCCCACTTCATGTCGGAGGTGTTTGTTAAGGTTGAGGTACCCATTGCGGGTACGGAGGCTGGAGCCCACATGCTGCTTCCTTCCCCATCCCTTTTTACAGGGCTCTGGGTGAAGTGGGATTCTATCGGTCTCCAGGCACTGAGACCGTGCTCCATCCACAGCCCCTGGTATCTGCTGGACATGGAGCGGAGTATCTTCAGGGACATGGCCCTGCTACATGGAGGTACTCTGTGTCCCTGTGGGGACCGCGCAGACACACGGCAGCACTGCTGGGTGTGTTAGTGCGCCAGGGACAGCGGCGCTGTCCGCACTAGTGCCATCGCACACCACAGCGTTGCTGGGTGTGTTAGTGTATTGGGTGACTACTGCGCTAACCGCCGCTGCCATTTTTATTTAAGGCGCCGCTGGGATTTGTGGTGCGCCGGGGACTTCCGCGCCGGCCAGCACTGATATGCCGGCCGCGCTTATTAACTCGAGTCCCCGGCTTCTGGGCCTAGTCTCCCTTCGTTACCGCCCACAGACCTGACAGTCAGGGTAGGGGCGTGACGCTGCATAGCACAGCAGCGCTGAGAGCTGGAGTATGTTTTGCATACTCCACCCCTCTCACTGTGTGCACTGTGAAACCGGATTCCCGCACTTTCTCAGGCACGCCCACGGCTTCCTTCTCTACAAGGACGCCGGCAGCCATTAGTGTCAGTTTCTGTACGATACAGAGACAAGTGTGGAAGACCCTGGCATTCTGATAGTCACACAATCGCTGCAACAGGCGTTAAGCAGCACCTGTGGTGCTAACCCCACTAGTGCAGAAGTGCACTTATAGATATGCTTGTACTATATACATTGCACTGTTTGGTCGCACGTTGTATATACCCTCCTGGATTGTGCGGAGGAGTTATCAGCATATTCTCTGTGTAAAACAAAGGTGCAGAACCACATGTTTTTCTATGCAGCCGGTACAGCATGTACGGCTATACGGCCGGCAGGTTACATAGACCCCCATTATATCCAACTCAGCCGGAGTCTCTGCTAAGGCCAGAGGATGAGGACGGTGTCTGCAGTATTTACTGACAGATTTTCTGAGACTATGGCTATGATACTAGAAGCCTAGCAGTCCGGACATGTCTCTCACAACATGGGCACTGTTGAATCATTGATCCATGGCCCCCCTCAGTGTGAACAACTAACAGCTCCGGGAATGTCACACGCATCCCAGAGTCACGGCTTTGCACAGACGTCAGTCCCAGACAGCCTAAGCGGGCTCACTATGAGCGGCCCTCGGTTTCATCAGAGTCCTAGCAGAAGGACTCTCTGTGTAATGAGGCGGAAGTAGCGGCTCAGGATTCTGATCCTGAGACCGCTCTCAATCTGGATACTCCTGATGGTGACGCCATAGTGAATAATCTTATAGCGTCCATCAATAGAATGTTGGTTATTTCTCACCCAGCTCCTCCAGTGGAGGAGTCAGCTTCACGTATTTTTCTGGACCACTCTGCCTTCAGAGAGGCAGTCCAGGAACACCACACTTATCCAGATATGCGCTTCTCCAAACGGCTTAGGATACACGTTATCCCTGCCCCCTGACGTGGTCAAGGACTGGACCCAGTGTCCCAAGCGGCATCCTCCAATCTCCAGGCTTGTAGCTAGATCCATAGTTGCAGTGGGAGATGGAGCTGCACTTAAAGATGCCACTGACAGACAGATGGATCTCTGGTCTAAATCCATCTATGAGACTGTCGGCGCACCGTTGGCTCCAGCATTCTCACCCTTGGGGCACTCCAAGCTATTTCAGCTTGTCTTACACAGATTGACACGGTTACACGTACATCTGTGCCGCAGGTGGCATCCTTAACCTCTCAAATGTCTGCATTTGTTTCTTACGCGATTCAGGTTGCCCTAGACTCTGCGAACCGTACGGCAGTAGCCTCCGCTGCTCCGTGTTTTTAAGCAGAGCCTGGTCTGCTCGTTAAGTGAATGGAAGGCAGATTCTGCTTCCAAAAAAGGTTGCTTAACCAGTTGCCTTTTTCTGCTGACCGACTGTTTGGTGAGCGTTTGGATGTAACCATTAAACAGTCCAGGGGTAAGGATTCATCCTTTCCTCAGCCCGGACACAACAAACCCCAACAGAGCAGGAGGCAGTCGTGGTTTCGGTCTTTTCGAGGCTCGGGCAGGTCCCATTTTTCCTCGTCCAATGTGGACTCAAAAGGATCAGAGGAGCTCAGATTCTTGGCGGGCTCAGTCACGCCCAAAAAAGAGACAGTCTGAAAACCCGCTTCCAAGGCGGCTTCCTCATGACTTGCGGCCTCCTCTCTCCGCATCCTCGGTCGGTAGCAGGCTCACCCGCCTTGGCGATATTTAGCTGCCATAGGTCAATGACCGTTGGGTGTGAGACATTCTGTCTCACGGGTACAGGATAGAGCTCACTTCTCGTCCTCCAA
The DNA here is from genome assembly GCF_048569485.1 of Anomaloglossus baeobatrachus. Classification (NCBI taxonomy): domain Eukaryota; kingdom Metazoa; phylum Chordata; class Amphibia; order Anura; family Aromobatidae; genus Anomaloglossus; species Anomaloglossus baeobatrachus. Next base: position 845,335,655 of record NC_134353.1, read on the forward strand.
CTCGATTCTTCAGAACTTCTCCACCTCCCGGCCGAGCCGCTGCTCTTCTGCAAACAGGGTGCACTCTATAGGCAGAAAGAGTGATGACCCCCGTTCCTCTTCAGGAACAAGGTCACGGTTTTTACCCCAAATTATTTGCGGTGCCTATAAGAACGGGCCGTTCCGTCCCGTTCTGGATCTAAAACTGCTCAGCAAGCTCGTGGACACCAGGCGGTTCCGGATGGAATCCCTCCGCCATGTCATCGCCTCAATGTCCCAAGGAGATTTCCTAGCATCATTAGGCATCAAGGATGCTTATCCACACGTGCCGATTGATCCAGAGCACTAGCGTTTCTACGCTTCGTTATAGGAGACGAACACCTTCTGTTCGTAGCTCTACCTTCCGGCTAGCGACAGTCCCACTGGTCTTCGCCAAGGTCAGGGCAGCAGTAGTCACAGTCCTGCACTCTCAGGGTCACTCTGTGATCCCATATTTAGACGATCTACTTGTCAAGGCACTCTCTTAGGACACATGCCGACACTGCCCGAACGTTGCGCTGGAGACTCTCTAGAGTTTTGGGTGGATCATCAACTTTTTGAAGTCAGATGCGACCCCGACCCTATCGCTAACATATCTAGGCATGGAGTTTCATACTCTCTCAGCGATAGTGATGCTTCCGCTAGACAAACAGCATTCTCTACGGGCTGCAATCTCTTCTTTAAGAACCAGTCGCACACATTGAGACGCCTCATGCACTTCCTACGTAAGATGGTAGCAATGGAGGCAGTTCTTTT